>NC_137858.1:6012500-6442500 GCF_948465745.1 Chenopodium album
AATTTTAGTTTGTGGGTTTTGTTAATTTCACCCAATTTATTTTTTATTTTGGTTTAATTGTTTGTTGTTATTGTTTGATTAAATAGGCAATGCATGATATACTATACAATCGGCAGCATTTGGCTGAGGTTTGTTAATTTGGGTGATGTTTGTCATTGAGGTTTAAGTGATTATGCTATTTTTAAGTTTAATGGTTAATGATTCACTTACAACAGTATGATCATTTGGAGTTTCCCGGTGTCGTTCCGAGGACTTTCATTGGTGAGATTTTATGTTTGTTATTGCCCATTGATTGTTGTTTTGTGTAGTGAAATTTGTGTATTCTTAGTATCCCAATTCATGGTTTTTTTTTGCAATATTAAACAATTACTATTGTTTCATGGATCGAGAATCATATTATTCTTGAGATTGCCAAATGCTCGGGAGAAGGAGCTATCATAAGTTGTAATTTTTCTCAATATTTAAGGACCTAAGGTGGATTATGAAGGTGATGCTCCTGCTAAAGATTGTTTCTATACCTAGATTGGGGTTGGGGTTGGGGTTGAGAATCCCCCATAAAACGTTTCAAAGAGAAGAATTTTAAGCTAGTGATAAGTGATTAGGTGGAGTGGTTGACCCTTTGTTAGCAAGAGAGTGTTCCACCTTTCAGTTTTCTACCCTCAAACGTTCTCCCCTTGACATTTAAGATTTTGTTTGGTTGGGGTACTTTGGGTTCAAGTTGGCCAGATCAAAGATGTGTTGGTAGCATTGATAAAAAGTCTAAAGTAAAAGTGCTTTGTTGAAAGAGAGGAACCAGAGGGTTATTATGGCATAGCTTGTTCACAAATCAAGTGATTAAATTTGGCACATTTGTATGATAAAAGTGAATGTTCCATTTGGGCAGCACATGTTACTCCTTAATTTTGCATATTAAATCATGAGCAACTCTATAGTGCGAGGCCTCCCCCCTCTCTTGCTGCTGTCTAAACATGGGAGTTGGCAATTGTGGTGGAGGGTATGTTGTTTTTGCACCTAGCCCTCCTATTATAATCTCTTTGGGGTCTTTCCAAGACAACTCCTTGTTCTTTAGTCAAGAAAAACTATCAAATTAAGGAAAATAGATTTTGTAGGTTAGGGTCAAATTGTGCCATATTATTGGGTTATGCATAAAGACATGTGCTTATAAGGGTTGGGAGCATTGTTGTTAAGAGCTTGAAATTATGTGCTTCAAGCATTCAGATTTTTACTAAGCTCATATGTACGGCTAGGAGGCCCATGGAAGAATGCTTTGCTGCAATGGCATCAGAAAATTGCGAATCATTCGAGTTTATGTCTTTAATTGCCATATTATTAGAACCAACTCCAAAGTTTTAATTTAAAAAAATTCATTAATAACTTGTCAGTCTATTCAAATCTCAAAGTTTTATTGCTCATAGGTTAGGTTTCAAGAAAAACGTTCTCTTAACATTGTTATCTTTTTTCCTTTGGTAGGTGCTTGGGTTGTGTCAATTTTGGCATCTCCTTTTGTATCAGTCATCAATTTGCTGCACTTGCCTAAGATCTATAGTCTCTTTGTAGGTGAGATTCTTTGATCTTTAATACATAGCTGAAGTCTGTCTTCTCTTTCTTTCGTCAATTAGTCAATTACTATGAATGATTTTTTCAAGTTTCAAAACTTTTCATTTCTTCAGTCTAGTTTACACGACACATTAATTATGAAACTACCTATGCACTGCTGGATGGCTGGATCTGGTTGTGCTTGTCTTTGAATGATTCATGTAATTCTTGTAATTTTATTATATTTGTCTTTCACTAGTCCTATATAGTCTTGTCCATGACTTGGATTTTGTGATTCTTTCTTTCTGTCTAGTTCGTTTGGTGCTAGGCTGCATCATACTTTCCACCTTACGATTTTTCCGGCTTCAGGTATGTAGCTTCTTCTTACTGCTACATATTTTAAATAACTTAATTTGATTGTCCTATTGTGTCTTTTGTCTTTTGATCTTTGTTTGCCTTAGAATTTAAATCTAAATTGTGATATGATTGTCAATCACATGGATTTAATAACTAAGTGATGATAAAATTAGGAAGTGGTGAAGATCACTTTTTTGCCTTTTTTCCAGCCCTTGATTAGTGGGTGCCTTCATGTAGTATTTTAAATATATCTTGAGATATATGATTAAACAGTGTCCTTTTCCTATAGGATCTTTATAAAATCTCTCTATAAAATAAATTATCTATTTTGGTTGCATATTGCTTGCAAGTTGCTACTGATTTAGGTCGTTTTAAGTTGTTCCAAATGGGCAGAAAATCTATGTCAAATTCTTGTATAATAGACGAGAGGCCTACATATTGACCGAAATTTGAATGTTAGGTTAAATAAGGTGCATATAATATCCCATAGTGCTATGCACTATGCTTTGCTCCGTCGTTACTCGTTACTAGCTTAGATTCTATTAATCTCTGCTTTGGTTCTACCTATTACTTAAAACTGAGCTTTGTTTTGTTATCACAGATCCGGAGCAAGTTTGGTCTCCAAGTAGAAGCTTTCTTTGTATTATTAACAGCTCTTCAGTTTCACTTGCTATTTTACAGCACACGTCCTCTTCCAAACATACTGGCGTTGGGTTTAGGTGAGTACTTATTATATCGATCTTTTTCTACGTCTCTCTTATACCATCATTGACCTAGGTGAACCTTATATTTCACCCAAGTCTAATTTTCTCCTCGTCATTTTTCTTTCTAATGGAGGTGAACCTTCTTTTATGATTCTTCATTTGATTTTGTTCGTCTGACACCGGAAATTAGAAAGAACTAGTACGTGATTAGTAGTCGACTGCATTGGGTGATGGTGATTTGATTAAAATCCTATAATCATAAGTCTAAGAACCTTAAGATAATTTGACTCATTTCTACTTCACATGAGTCCTTGCATGTGACAAGGAGCTTGTATCTTCTTTTTTTTTTTTTTCTTCCTTTGAAATTTGAATTTAGAATATGCTTGACACATGGATGCTTACTTTTTCTTCATCTGCTTACTATTCAAGTTACTAGATGAATGCTTCACTTCCTAAACTGATGTGTCACTTGTACTGCAGTCAATATGGCGTATGGTTACTGGTTAAAGGGGAGCTGTTATACAGCATTACCATATCTGGTGCGTCTTTCCTGCCGTGTACATTCAATCGCGAGATATAAATCATCTATGGTCAATGTCCGGTGATATTAAACTGAAAAAGTTCAATTTTCAGTGATGGTCCTTGAGGGCTTGAGGATGCACAATATTTTATCTATGAAACACAAACTCTTGGAAAACCTCTTTTAACCATTATTTTTTCAGTCTTAGCTTTTGATGATTTAAGGTTGACCCAACTAAGAATTTCTCCAGTGCAAGATTTTTTTCTGGATTAGTATTTCTTTTAGGATGGAGGAGCAAAGGATATTGTGGGGACTGCCGCCTTTAATTTTTGAAAGAAATGGAGAATGTTTAGGTTGGGGTCCCACCCATAAACTGAATTGGGCATCAAATGTCTTTCCTGGCATCTTTGTAGAACAGTAGATTATTAATGTATTAGGTGTGCCTCTGGTTCTCTACCTGTTTGATTCATTAATTTTTCTCTTTCCTTGGATAACACATGAGCATATAATCCTTTACCTTTTGCTATAATGGTTTTTCTTTTTCAAGCATTTCACAGAGCATGCTATATGTATTCTGTGGGTCATGGATGCACTCATTTTTAAACTGTGTAACATCATTTTACTTCTTTAGCACTCTCATACTTGTAGTACAGGCTCCTTAAATTCATCCATTTACTCCCTCTATCATATGATTACCCATTTTTAGAAACTTGTTATAAGAAATTGTCTCTCTACTATTTTACACTGTCTTGAGTTAAGGCTGTGTAGATCTGGAATTCCCTAGAACTTGTGTACACTGAAAGGCTGAAAGTCACTTTGGAAAACTGTTGAGACCCCCTGCGGATCCGTGGTTTCTTTTTTGGGTTAATAAATCGTTTTGCTCTCTTTATGTCAGGTTATTGCAACATTGATTTTCAGATGTGATGTGCTACTGTTAGCCTGCCCCATTGGTCTTCAGCTTTTGTTGGTATGTTTTTGACAGATCCTCAAGAACTCTTAAACATTTCTTTTCCTTTTCTGATTATTATTTATCTTTTTTTTTTTTTCTATTTTCATTTATTTATTTATTTATTTTTTATTATTTATTTCACATATCCATCGTATATGCTTTGTTGTTAAAGACCAAGCACTATCTCAATTATTTTTTAAATATATTCTCTGTATTTTCATGCAATAGCTTTTATGATGTTTTCTTTTAAGAAAAAGAAATTATGTGTATTCAAAATCAGAAGTGAAATGGTGATCAATTGACAAGAGTGTGTGTGTGTTTTTTTTTTGTCGCTGCATATTGAATCTGATTTGTTTGATTTATAGCGACTACATTTCTGGCCCTCAATTTTTTGGCAAATAATTATTTAAGTGTCAGATCTTAGCAAATACAAGGAAATTTTGCACAGTTTTTGTGGAGCATTAAGTGACTTGCATTCTTAGCCTTCTTAACAGCTGTGATGCTTTAACTATTGAATTTTCCAGAATATTAAGCTGAATTTATTTTTACCTACGGTGTTTTGCAGATTAGAGTTTATAAGTTACAAATTGTTTCACTCATTGTCCTACTGACCAAAATTTTCTATGCAATGGCAGAGCAGATCAGTCTCATTGTGGAAAGCAATTAAATACTGTTCCATAGCAGCTATACTATCTATTGGTTGGTAAACTTGACCTGAAAATAAATTTAGAGTATCGCAAATTACCCCTGCCCCACAACCCCTCAAAAAGTTTGACATTAATCTCCTTTTGTCACCCTTACAGAAAAAAAGAAAGATGTAAAAGAGAAATGTTCCTATAGGATGTTTAATAATTTTAAACAAGTGGCTAGCATTTTGATTTTGTGCAACATATTTGCAGGTCTTACCGTTCTAGTTGATTCAATAATGTGGAGACGGCTTGTATGGCCAGAATTTGAAGTTTTCTGGTTCAACTCTGTGTTAAATCGGAGCTCTGAATGGGGTGTATCCTTCCAGCAGTGAAATTTTACCCCCCCCCCCCCCCCTTCTTCTCTTTGTTCACCGTTGTGGGTGTAGGTAGGCTGGGTGTTACTGATCCATATAGCTTTAGGACCATCTATATACACTAGTTGAATCTTTATTTCCATAGTTTGTCTTTAATACTATTGCCTTAGGTCTCTTCATTTCACTGGTATTTCACTTCAGCGCTTCCCAGGTCACTGCTTGCAGCATATCCACTCGTTCTGGTGAGTGTGAATATGACAAATACACTACTTTCTGCAAATCCATACAATGTCATAATGTTTTCATATGCATGATGATATCATTACTAGGTTTTGACACCTTCATGGGCAATGAGAACTTGAGAAGTCCCTTTGATTGTAGGGTTTTACTTTTTTTGTATAGCCCTTCTGCAAAATTGCATATTTGCATGTATACCTTGTAATTGGGTATCTGATAGCTTATCTGTTCAACTACAGCTCTTTTGATTCTAGATCCCTTGCATTATTGTAATCTTATTTGAGATGTCCTTTTACAGCTTGGTCTGTTACTTGATAGGAGGATTAAATCCTATCTGCTCCCAGTCTTGTCCTTTGTGATCATTTATTCCAAATTACCTCACAAGGTATGCTTCTCTTGTATGTATCCATATGCTTAATAATAGCTATCTACAGGATCTGAATGCAGTGAATTTGAAATATTGCAGGAATTACGATTTGTTATTAGTTCTCTTCCAGTTTTTAACATGACTGCTGCAATAGCAGCTAGCAGAATGTATGGCTTTCTGTTCCATCTTTTTTGTTAAATAAATTTTATGGAGTAAATTACAATTTGTCATTAGTCCTCTTCCAGTTTTTAACATGAGTGCTGCAATATCAGCAAGCAGAATGTATGGCTTTCGGTTCCATCTCTTTTGTTAAATAATTTCATTGAGTAAATTTTGGATCTGTCTAGCAGCTTGGTCTATGTTTTAAATTCTGACAATAAATCTGCAGCTGACTTTGATGTGGATTACATGCTTGCCTGTTTATTCACTTAAAAGTGTGCTGTCTTTACTACTTATTTACGCTGTAATTTGGTTTTGCATGTAACTTTTTCTAAATGACGTCTCTAAGGTATTAGGTATAATGGTATATTGTTCCTTTGTATGTTTAATAGTACTATTTTTTAATTTATCATTTTATTTTTATGTGTTACAGATACAATAATAGGGAAAAGAGCTTTTGGAAGTTGCTTTATTTTGGAATGCTTGGCCTATTCTTAATCAGGTAAATTCTATGATAGCAGTAGCAAGCTATTAAAAAGTAATGGCTGAATTTCTTTTTCTCTTTCTGATTTTTATCATCTACTCTGTAGTTTAGGGTGCACAATATTGTTTTTCATGGCATCATACCACAATTATCCCAGTGGCTATGCTCTAAGGAAGCTTCATGAAAAGGGTTTGTGTTCTCTCTCACTCTTTCCCCTCCTCCCTTTCTCGTGGATGAACTTGTGTAAGAGGAACATGTAAGCACATAATTTGACCTATGATAGCTATAAGTATTATGTATGTCCCGTGAAAGCTTCATGAATTTCCAATGCTGTAATTTCTGTAAATACCACTTTTCTGTAGTGTTGGCTTTTTGCACGAAATATATTGGCATGGCCAATTGCCAAATTAAGAGGGCCTATGTTGCACAGACTCGGATTATATTGGACACGGTGTGGGATCCTTCGACACTCCAGATCCTATAAAATTTCATACAAGGCCACTGTATATTTGGGTGTTGTGTCAGAGGATCCGACACCGTACACTCAACGTATAGCAGGGTGTCGGAGTAACATAGAAGAGGGCAGTTCAAACTGCGGGGCTATAATTTGTGGTTAGAAGGCTGGGACTTAGTTGATATCTCTGGGTATTGGAACCGGAATCGTTGTTTCTTTTGGTAGGATAGGGAAGTTCTGTAAGTAGTTTTTCCCTAGGAGAGAGTGGCCAAAACTTTTGTGCCGAATCCTGTCCTGTGGTAGCTATCAAACATGTTCAGCTATATTCATATGAATCAACTCCCATTACTTCTTCTAGAGCAGACTTTCATGTTGAAACTTGCGATTGTTTTGGCAGGTCATTTGAACAGTACTGGTGAAATTTCTGTTCACGTAGATACTTATTCAGCAATGAATGGAATTACCCGTTTCTGTGAAAGTGGTCATCCGTGGAGGTACGCTTTGCTGAGCATTTCATTCATTTATACTTGGGCATATGGTTCATACTTTAGCAGGGGAGGGTGTTTGTTTGTCATTTGGAAGTTGAGTTTCACTTTATCTCACGGAAATTTCTGCTAGCCATGCATGCCCCATTCTTCTAGTCTCATGATAATTGACGCCTTCCATAATTTTCTTATTTTCCTAAGAACTGTAGCCTTGATTAAGGAAATCTTTTATGGTTGTTATCTTTGATTGATATTGTTCTTGGCTGGAGGTGTGAGCTTCGTCGACACCCCCTCATAACCCAACACCTTTTTCTTATAATTATTTTGTATGTATGGGAAAGGGGGTGCTAAGAATCTTTGTTTAAGTATGGAATGTTGACGTTCTGTTTATACAGGAATCTAACTTCTCCTCTGTGCTCTTTGATGCAGGTACTCCAAAGAGGAGGATATAGCTTCTCAAGACTATTATCGTAGAAATTTCACCTACCTTCTGAAGTGAGTCACTGATTATCTGGATGTGCCACTTCAAAGTAATCATTTTATTAAATTCTTCTTATGTTTCTAAAATAATATTTTTATGCCAGTGAGCGCTCTCATATTGATGGATATCAATGCTTGTTCGCGGTGGATGGATTTTCCAAGGTTAATCTTCGAAAGAGTATTCCACCTGTTGTACTGGTAGGAGGAACTTTCAATGATGCAACCTAGAAATGATGCACTTTGAAGGCTATCTAAAATGATGTATGATTCTTATGTATATATTGCAGGTGAAAGAACCCAAGGTGTATGTTCATGGATCTACGGGCAACATGGAAATTTTGGGCCGAAATTTTCCAGGATGTAAATTTTGATAATATCATTCCAGGAATCGATCTTCCAGCTCCCGCCCTTTCTTAAGCATTTTACCTAATGATGCTGCTAGTGATGTTTTGAGTTGTAGAGGTGTTTCCAATTTCCCCATGTCATATGACTCTTGGGATAGCTCAAGTGGTTAGAGCTTTCCTCCCGGTTCCAGAAGATCTTGGTATTGATTTTCATCACCCGCACTTGTGGCTTTCTAAACACACACCCAAAAAAGTCTTAAGTATAGTGTAGACAATGTATATTTATCCTTTTGTTTTCAGCCATTTTTTTAAAATAAAGCTTGTAGATGGTTCAAACACCCTATTTTAAATTGATATCATAAAGCAAATTCTTGTACTCCATATTCGATATCCAAATGTTCCTTTATCCAAAGTTTCAATACCTTGGAATTCATTATTGCTACTATCACTCATGACTTCATAAGCTGTAATCTTACCTCATCTTAAGATCATATTTGCAAACCAAGATAAATAACATACTTCATTTCAAAATAATCACAACACTTCAATTTATATGTCATTTTTATTAACTGCAACACATTATTAGGAAAATATGTTGAATTGTTTCACTAAACTCTATTTATATTACTTCGCAAAAAAAAATTTACTTTCTCGTTTTAAAACAATATAAAATCAGTCCTCTAACTCCACTTTATATTATAAAATCTCAATTATTCTTTTCACACAGTTGTTTTCAATTTATATTACGAAGTATAAAATCTCAGTTTTTGTCCCACAACCTATACTAGTCTGAATTAGCATCAAGTTCGTTATTAAGTATTTAAATATGGTGTGACACTGTGATACTCACACCATACTATGATCCGATCTTATCTCATCGGATTTTACATTATTGCAAACTTGCAATTAATCCGAACCGGAATGACTATCAATTTTGGTATACCCTAATCGTTGGGTTGTTTAGTTTTGCACTCTCCAAGTCATAGAAGAACCCAAAACCACACCCAAGTTGAAGCACTGATGACGTGCACTCTATCTTCTCCCCTTATTCAATACTCAGCCTTCACCATTAACAAACCAAAAACACAACTTTTCTTCATTTCCTCTCAAAATCAAAATCAAATTCAAATTCAAAAACCCTAAAACCCCAAAATATGATTCTTCAATCTACACTCTCACCTTCAACACCCCATTCTCTTTCCTCAAATTTTTCATCATATTCTCCCTCTTTCCCATCTGGGTCTTGCTCCTTCATCTCTTTTCCAACTGCTAAACCCCTTAATAAATTCTCTGTAAAATGCTCTGTTCCTCAAGTTTATAGTCATGGAACTATGGACTATGAAAAGAGATCAATGCCAAAATGGAACAGTATTTATAGGAAGATTGCTTTGATGGATAACCCAGAATTTGGGGTTGCTTCTGTGTTGAATCAGATTGAGAATG
The DNA here is from genome assembly GCF_948465745.1 of Chenopodium album. Classification (NCBI taxonomy): domain Eukaryota; kingdom Viridiplantae; phylum Streptophyta; class Magnoliopsida; order Caryophyllales; family Amaranthaceae; genus Chenopodium; species Chenopodium album. The sequence continues at coordinate 6,022,023 of NC_137858.1, forward strand.
AAGGTAAGAGGTTAACTAAATGGGAACTTTGTAGAATTGTTAGAGAGCTCAGGAAGTTTAAGAGATTTCAGCTTGCTCTTGAGGTAATTTATTCTATTTTTTTTGTTTTGTTTTGGGGTTTATCTAAATTATTTTATGTGCTCAATTTTGTTTGGTTATGGTTGTATTTGAAGTTTTGGATTGTGGGGTAAATTTTGATACAGAAGAACATTTTTTGAGGTTGTTGAATTAATATATTGTGTGTATGTTGGTAAGAGAAATTTGCAAAAATTGAGTAATGTAACAGTTGTGTAAACTTATCCCCATTTGCGTGGATGGTAACTAGCTTAGTTGGTGAAGACTCGATAGGTGGTATCTAAAGCACGTAATCAAATCTCGTCTCCATCACTGCCTTTGTTTATGGTTATGAACATATAATTTATTAGGTTAGGGGATATGCTGCTTAGGTTAATTGTTTAATTAATTTTAAAGTTTAGGACTTGTCCTTGAAACACAAGCATATGGAACAATAAGACTTCAATAATGTGACATATGTACCCTTTGATATTGGCAATTGGTCTGGTGATGTAGCTTTAATGTCATTACATTTTAAATCTGAGTAATTCTTAAATTTGCTTGTATAAAAGCGCATAGAAATTGTGGAAGAATTGTTTTCGTTCAAGTAATATAAGGTTTGCCTAAGTTGAGCTAGATGTACCTTAATGAATTTGTGACACGTCCAGGTTTACGAATGGATGAGTAACAGAATAGAGAGGTACAAAATAAGCAGCAGCGATACAGCTATCCAACTAGACCTAATTGCCAAAGTTCGTGGTGTTGCAAGTGCCGAAGATTATTTTGTAAAGGTACCCGACACACTCAAAGACAACCGAATTTTTGGAGCTCTCCTCAATGCCTATGCGGGTGCAAAAGTAAGGAACAAAGCAGAATCCTTGATGGGGCGAATGAGAGATAAAGGTTACCTTAATCACCCTCTTCCCTTTAATGTGATGATGACTTTTTACATGAAGATCAATGAATACGACCAAGTGGAGAAACTGGTTTCTGAAATGAAGCAGAGAAGCATACCACTTGATTTGTACACTTACAATATTTGGCTATCTGCACGAGGCTCGTATGGTTCTGCTGAAGGGATGGAGCAAGTTTTTGAAGAAATGAAGTTGGAACCAACAATTGTTCCTAATTGGACTACTTACAGTACTGTAGCTGCTGTTTATATCAAGTTGGGAATGCTTGAAAAAGCAGGACAATGCCTTAAAGACCTTGAGACAAGAATCACTGGACGAGACAGGATGCCTTATCATTATCTTATAAGCCTCTATGGTAGTTTGGGAAACAAAGAAGAGGTTTACCGTGTTTGGTACACATATAAATCAACTTTTTCTAATGTCCCAAATTGGGGTTATCATTCTGTGATCTCTTCACTTATCAGGTTGGCTGATATTGAGGGAGCTGAGAAAATTTACGAAGAATGGCTTTCAGTGAAGGCTTCATATGACCCTAAGGTTGCGAATCTTCTCATGGGATGGTATGTTCGGGAAGAACCTTTTGAGAAAGTCAAGAGTTTCTTTGACCACATGGTTGAAGATGGAGGGAAGCCAAATTCAGGCTCGTGGGAGATTCTTGGGGAAGGTCATATCAAAGAGGGAAGGATTTCTGAAGCATTATCTTGCTTCCGGGAAGCGGTGTTAGTTGACAGTCCATCAAATTGGAGGCCTAAACCTCCTAATGTGTCTGCATTTATAGAGCTATGTGAACAAGAAGCCGACCATACCAGCAAAGAGGACTTCATTGTATTATTGAAGCAACTTGGTTGTTTACAAGATGAATCGTATAGGTCACTTCTAGTTGGACTCAGTGACATTGATATTGGCATGGATGAAGGGCAGTTTGTCTTTAATAAAGAAGCTGAAGAGATGCAGAGTGAAGAACCTGAAATGCTGTTCTTAGTTGCGGAGTAATTAATAATCTGATATTCAGTTACTCCGCATAGAGATGAACGGTGCCTGAGGTGCATTGTTCTGAGAGCTAGTTTTCTAAGCACAGGGAGGTCAGAGTAACATGATTCTTGCAGCCTCTACCATGATGAGATGACATAGCCTATCAGTTTACCTCTCACGACCCCCATTTTCTCGGGGGGATGTTGTTTGAATATGTATAAAAAATTCCAAATGACTGGATTGTGAGTAATTAGGTTGCGTAGTTTTCTAAATTGAGTTGGGCTACAAAGTATGGTTGATGGATTATGTAGTTTACTAGTCATGTATATGAGCTCTTTCATTGCAGAACCTTGAAATATACTGATACTTTAGACTTCCAAAATGAAGGATTAGATAAATGTTGATCCTTCACAATTTTGAAATTTAGTCTTGTATCAATGATTTTGGCTTTGGATTATCATGTTGGAGTATCTGAATATATACAAAGTTACGCATTGAATTATCACAAAAAAAAGGCACGTTTATCAAAGGTCAATTGGAAATAGCTTCTATGTGTTATTGTAGGACAGTAGAAGAAAGTCTTCAATCCTTTTAAAAGTAGAAGTTGTTGATTGTTTAACTTGCAAGAATCATGCAACCGCAATACTAGAATATCAGAGGAAGGATGACATGCTTCTTGCCCTTAGACGTTAGCTAGCCAAGCTAGGCATTAATCTATGCCATTATAACCTTTCTTTCAACAAAGGGAAAAACAAAGACTATCACAACCTCTTCTCAATGCCAATCCTAACTTGTACATTTGAAATTGGCTTTTGTGATGACATGCATTAAACTATAATTTGATTGAAATATTTTATTGACAAGCTTTTTACTAATTTTGGTGTACCAAGTCCAAGACATTCATAAAAAAAAATTATGCTAACGAAAACTATCTCGAGTAACGCCCAAAAACTTTATACGAGTAACTAAACTATTTATTTAATATACCATTCCTAGTAGTGAGCAATAAGGAGTCAAACATGCTTGGAATTTTATAATTGATTATTTTAATGACATATTTAAGTGTCTAGAGATGTAGAAATAGAAATTACTCGTAATACACCTTGATAAATACTAAAATGTACGAGTATTACATAACACGCCAATTTATTAGAGAAAATATATTTTAGTTTATTTGAATAAAATATATTTAACCAATATATAAACCAAATAAGCTAGTGTACAATATAAAATTGAACTTCCAGAGTGAAAGATAACTTAAGTGGTTAGAATTTTCCTCCGATTTCATGGGATCGAAAAAGTTGAACTTCTCATAACCGCCTTAAATAAATTAACTAACCAATTGAAATAAAACCAGATTCTCTAATTCATTTACCCAAACTACCACTAGGAGAAAGAAAAAAAAAAAAAAAAAAAAAATTGCTTCCCCAAAAAATTGGGTAGGCTTGTGGTAGACACACAATCTCCATTTCTCCATCTTCAAAGCAAACAAGCCACAAAAATGGCAGCAATTCTTGCAAAAGCAGCGGAAAGAGTTGGCCCATCTATCCGCCGCCAAGCCCTGACCTTGACCGACACCGCTGCCACCCGCATACGCCACCTTCTCCAACAACGCCAGCGCCCTTTCCTTCGCCTTGGCGTCAAAGCTCGCGGTTGCAACGGCTTGTCTTACACCCTTAATTATGCTGGTACTCTTTCTTTCATCTCTTTTTTATTCATGGGTTATTTGCAGATTACCTTGATTTATAATTTTTAATCTGTTGTATGAATTGAGCTTTTGAGATTCTTTATTTTGTGTGATTCGATTTTTTTTTAAAATTGGGTTTTAGGATTTATGTTTGATTTGCAATAGAATTTGATGAGATGATGAGAAATGAGGATTTGGGGTTGATTGTTTTGTCAAACCCTTTATTGGGTATTGTTAGAGCTGAAGAAGGGGGTGGGGGAGGTGGTTAGACTGGGTATGGGGTCAAAGAAATGGGCTTTTCGGGTCAATTTGGGCTTTATCGATCACGTTTAGCTAGCATGATTATGGAAATAATCTGAATTATGATGCTAGCTTGAATTGAATTTTTAATGCATTGGATGGCCTGAAGGATCATATATAGGTGCAATGCTAATTATGTCGTTTATGGTATAAGAAGAGGTGATGTTCTTGCTAAAAAAGGAGAATCTTATTTTATACTAGTTTGTTTCAGTGGTGTGGTGTCTGCGGATTGTTGTTGATGTACTTATAAGCGGGTGTAGGTTCCGTAAAGGATGCAAGAGTCCCTCTATATTAATTGGATGATCCTAATTGAATTGACAAGCATATACTGCAAGTGGAAGTTCAGATTTGGAAGAGGTTATTAGTTCAATTGAGATGTGAAGTGGCTGGCGATGTTGTTTGTCTGCTTCTTAATCTGTTGAACTGATGAATTTGGAGTTTTTACAATGATTGAGGATGCTAACTTATGTTTGCAAGGTTGATTTTCTGGTGCATGTACCTTGTGAACCACTGAACATAGGTTCTTCAAGTTTGGAAACTATATATGCTGGAGAGTAATTACTTTACTGACCGTTAGAAGTTGATATTTGAGAATTTAATGGACATTCACTTTAGTCTTAATTTTGGGATAGTAGTCACGGTGTATGCTAAGGTTATTAACTTATCTATGCTACCTAGTGATTGCTGCATAGATGTAAGAATTTATGGAATTACTAAGTCATAGGATCTTGGATAGCCATTATCTAGATGTTATAACTTAAAAGTGTTGAATGTGTTGGAGAAAGCTTCAAAAGCGCAACTGTTGGATTCTGATTTCTATTATATGATATTGAGGTTTGGAAGTCTTAATTTGCTTTTTGTTTGTTCTTTGCTTGTAAACCTACAATAATTTAAAAGTGTTCAACATTTGAGAGTGACAGTGAGCTGATGGTGAATTTGTTCAATAGTGGAACAATTGCTGTTGGAAGTTTGAGCTGAATGGGTTGAGATTTTGTTTCTTGGATGAAAATTTGTGTATGAGAAGCTGAAATGTATTAGATAGATGCTTGAAAGATGAACTTTGTATGTATTAATTAGATGAATGTTTGAGAACTAAACTTGAGAAGCCAAATGATTGGAAAAATCTGGTTCATTTCTTCATAATGTTGCTATATTTACCTATGTAGCAATAATATGTCAGTAATCTCTTTGATTAGTTTTAAAGATGTTTGCTTTGATATTGATGCTTGTAGTTTGATTTGGCAATGTGATGGGCTTTAATGCTAGTCCCATGATATGTTGAGTATAGGGAACTTTTGAAATGAAATTTGGCTGGAGTATTAGTGTAACACCAGTATAGATGAGGCTTTACACTGAATTGAAAAGTTTCGGTTTGAAGCTAGGAAAATACTCTGTAGCTGATATTTTCGAGGCTTCTTGTGTTCAGGGTAAACCATAGAAATGAAAATTTGCAAAGGAAATTTTTGAATGGTTTAGGCAGGGGTAAGAAACTGAAAATAATTTAAAGGTCTAGTATTAGGGCCTGGAGCCAATTTTATGGTTAGGAACCTCACAGAAGCATGGTTCTTCAGACAGTTAATTTTGTTTTGGGGATAGATAGCATTGTCACCCAGTTTGATTTCAAACTTTCCATATTTGACCACCAATCGGTCATATAAAGTCCCATGGTGGCCTTGAGTTAATGAAGGGAGTGTAAGTTACAAACTGCTAAATTGGTAGTTTTAAGGCAAAGCACACAGTTCCAGCCACTCAAATGGGCTCCCGGAGTGTCCTTGGGTCCATAGGAAGCACCACGACTTGTTTCATTTCCAGGTCAAAAAAGTCAAAAATTGTCCAAAACTCAAGGCTATAATCCACGCTTTTGAGACAATTTTGGAAATTTTTTCCAAAATTAAAGTGAATGCGTGGGGTGTCTCCTGGGGTCATATAAGTTAGTTTGAAACCATAACAAGCCTACTAATAGGTGTGTAAAGTCATGAGAATGAGTTTGGTCCAGCTATGTGGCTATTTTGGAATTATGTTGCATTGGTAGTGAAGAGCTGCTAAGAGATATCTGGTAACTTACTTTTATGAATTAAGAGTGGAATGGATGGTGGCAAAGTAGCTTTTGCAATTGCTATAGGCCCTAATTGAAGGCTACATGTGGCTGTAATTATCATTAAATGTAATAGCATTCTGAACAAATGCAAGCTCATATGGGTATCCCTCTCAGTTTATTGGATGTCATTAAAAATAAAACTACTTCTCTCGTGTCTCCCCATCCTTTATGTTTGTTTACTTTGGAATTTGTGAATTTACAATGTTGTGAATTACAAATTTTGAATTGGAGTAATTGCTCTAGTAGTTGCCGTACAAAGAGGACTAATGTCCATAATTCCATATGCTATTTTAATCTGACTATAGATGTTTTTGTCAACAAAAAATAAAGGCTTGGTCAACTGTTCTAGACTTCTAGTAGATTTATATGGTTATCAGTAATAATTAGTTGTAAAAGAGAGATTTATTTCGTAACCTAGAATTCTTTAAACTTTAAATTATCCTAAGTGCCTTTTTTTTTTTTTTTTTTTTTTTTTTTCTTTCACTTAGGAGTAGGTTATTTAGATTTTTTTTCTTTCTATGTTTGGTACAGGTGCAGAATTTATTCAAAACTCTTTTATGTTAGGCTCTTATAAAATTAAGGTAAGTAATTCATAACATCATCACAGACCCCCTCCTCTACTCCCAACTCCATAATGACCATTTTCATCCTCCTTCCCATCACCACCACCACCGTCCAATTGTTAGATCTGGTATTTTGTTGGTTGAAGTCAACCTTTCTGAATTTTTAATACTTTATTATAACCATTGTTAAGACCAAAGTCGCGATGGAATCATCTATTTGTTTCTATTGGACCAACAAGTTTTTTCCTTGTTATTGAACCTGTATGTTTTACAAATGGGCATTTTCATTGGGATTTGTAGTGAAATCATATACTCCCTTCGTCTCTATACATTTGCTCCAATTTTCTTTTAAGTATATCACTTTTTTTTTTTTTTGCTCTGTCCCTTGTTTTCGAATGGGCACTTGTTCTTAATTCATTGGGATATGTATTGAAATCATATATTCCTTTTGTCATTATACATTTGTTCCGATTTTCTCTTAAGTGCATCCCAATTTATTTGCTCTTTACCTTAATTGGCAAGTCTTTTCATTCCCCCCACCCCCCCAAATTACTCAGTCCTCACATCCACCCACTTTTTTCTATTCACTCTCTTTGTTAGTCATGCCATTTGGGTATTAGAAAAAAATTAATTGAGACGAAGGGAGTGCATGGTAACTTCATGTTAAGCTCTTATTTAGATGTATGTATTTGGATGGACCATTTTAATTTCCCTTTAGATGTATTACTTAGATGTAAGCTATATGTCTATCATTTGTCATTACATAGATGAAAGCTATGTGTCCATCATTTGGTTACATTTTGTCATTTTGCCATCTTCTTTATTATATGGTAGTACCTAATGATTTCTAAGACTTATTTGAACCTTTTCTTAAGATTAAAAGTAGAATCCTCTTGTGCATGTGCTATAATCTGTCTGAAACTTAATTAGTCTCTGCAATATAGATTAAATGATGCACAACATAACTGTCAAATGTTTGTTAGAGGATGAAAGTTCTTTTTGTAAGAAGCAGCTAGCTGAACACATCTTGTTGCTGACTACAGACTACTGCTTATACCACCTAGCTTGAAACTGTATATAATGTAACTAAGGCAATTGTTATTGAGTTTGAATATGTGGTTCTCATGAAGGATTATTGATTTCTTTGCATTTTATGTTCAGATGAGAAGGGGAAGTTTGATGAGCTAATAGAGGACAAGGGAGTCAAGATCCTTATTGAACCCAAAGCCCTTATGCATGTCATAGGCACGAAAATGGATTTTGTTGATGACAAGCTCAGGTGTGTATGTTTAAAGTATCAGTCAACGGACTGAGCTGCAACTTATTTCTATACATGGTTTGTATGTTATGGTTGGAAAATGGATGCTTAACTCTGACACTTTCTGTTTAATATTTGCTCCAATATAATAGATAAACTGGCACCACTCTGCCTGGTTGATGAGAGTGAGCAGAAATCTGATTTCTAATATCTGATACACCTCTTCTCAGTTTTAGTGTCAATGTTGGAGCTATGTTTTTGCTCTTATTTTCTGTTATGTGAACATTAAATATTATCTATATTAATGAATATATCTACTTTTGGTCCAAGTTTAAGGTAAAGCTTGACCTGTACTTGCACAAATATGCTTTTCTCTCTTACCTTAATAAAGATGAAGTTTTATAGTAATTTTTCATAATAATGTACTATGTAATACTTAGACTAGAGGGGTAAGACTGCATCCTTTTAGATCTCTCCAGACCTTGCTTCAGAGGATTCATTTTGGATGCTGATGTATTATGAACACTTCATGTCTATCTACGAGCCGCGTGGTGGGGGTGAGGGGATGGGGCTATTTCACTGGGATCTTGATAGGTTAAAATCTTGGCTAGGTGCAGTGGTGTAAAGACTCATGTAAGTCATGTTCAACTTCAAGTTTCAAATAGTATGCGTCAGATTTCATATTCATTTCTCCTGTTTGGTTTAAAGTGGGTAATCATGGTGAATGAAGTTTTCGCATGTGCTCTCTTGAGGAAGCTTCTATCTGATTTACTGCAATTCAGTGGTATATCCAAAAATATTACAAGGCACATGCAGTAGGTATAAAAGGATAATCTTTTTTTTAATTTAATTAAAAATTCTTTCTTAATTTGTCAAGGACTCTTAGCACTATCAATCCCAAAATAATTGTTATGCAGTTTGTATGACATTTAGACTTATTAGTAACTTAAATTCCTTGTTAAATAAATAACCTTTGCCTGCTATGCATTCTGTCACACTTTGTGTTACAGCTTTGTTTCTGATTCCTTCTTACATTAACATTGCAGGTCAGAGTTTATTTTCATAAATCCAAATTCAAAAGGGCAATGTGGATGTGGAGAATCATTCATGACAACTAGCACTTCAGATGCTGCTAAGCAAGGCCGCGGCTAAACTATTAATGATTGACTGTTTTTTTAAGTAATCTGCTTAACTGTTACTCGAAATGAGATTCCTTTTTGATGTTCGGCTGTTTGTTGTAGCCTGAAAAAAAGAATCTGACAGCAACAGGAAGAAGAAAGTGTCATTCTTTTTAGTATATTCACAAAGTAATGTATGTACATTCTTCTGGTGATTTTGTGAAAGCTCAGCTGGTTGTATATACACAATAATAAAAACCTGTTGTACATGTATTTTTGTGATCAGCTTATTTGATGATCCTGTTTAGTTTATTGCCTTATTGGTGAGTGGATTTCTCATTACCTTGCTAACTCAGAAATTCAGAATGCCAGAGCTTATTACTGTTTTTGGAAATTTAACAGCGCCCCTTCCTCCTTCCAGACTATTGTACTAGTAATCCGACATCTAAATTCGTACAACAGATACATTCGTGTTCTTCCAATCAAGTATGCTTGCTTCTAAGAAGAGATGAATGAGATACAAGAGTGATTATAGTAGAATCGAATTCTTTAATGAGGACTTTACAAGCTGAGGTTATATTTGGAAGATTATTAATATTATTATCAAGAAATATTGGATTATTTACATAACAAGTTTGCTCATTATTGTATTTACATGTAATTCTTTGTTTTTATACAAGTGTATTTTTTCAATGCCATGAATTAATAATGAAAAATACAGATTGTTTAAAAAAGCTTTGTTTAACAAGTGACTGTTGGGAATTATTATAACAATGTCTTTTATAATGTAAATAGAAATACAGAATGGTCTGTTTACAGTTAATTGTTGGGTGGCTGTTTTAGAAGGTGCTTGATTGATGCCGCAATGTCTGCATATTTTGTGTATGTTGCACTCCTCCTTGTGACTAGGGATGGCAATGGATCTGTATCCGACCCGGATCCGTGGATCCATATCCGTTTTCACGGATATGGATTTTAAAATTTTGGACCCGACGGATCCGGATCGGATCCGGATCCTGTGCTATAAAAACGGATCTGGATACGGGTCTAACTAAAATACCCGTATCCATATCCGTTTACCCTTTTTTTTTTAATTATTATATTTTTTAACTTAGGCTCATACTATTTGCTATTCCCATTACTCCTTTAGTGCTACTGACTTTTACGGAGTTACATTTTGCGTGTTTTTTTTTCGTTTTTTTTTTTTTTTTTCATTTTAATATGTAACTTAATGACTTAATCTTAGTGTAATTGTTTACCATAACTTGTGGTTTAGTGATACTTTAACTTAGTGTTACATTTTTTAAAAAACACTTAGTTTGGTATTTTAAATAGGTGAAATGGGAAAGATCCGTTTAAGATCCGTTTTGGACCCGGATCCGTAGGATCCAACGGATATGGATATGGATCCCTCTTTTTCATACCCGGTGGATCCGGATCGGATCTGGATCCCGGGTACAAAAACGGATCTGGATCTGGATCCAGTCGAATCCGGTCCAGATTCGACTCGTTGCCATCTCTACTTGTGACCTTAACTTTGAAAGATCACATGACTTTGTGTTTACTGGACTATTTGATTTTCTCTCATTTCTTTTACTTTCCAGCCGCAATTATATGTAGGGTTTTTTTTTTTTTTTTTTTAGCTTTTTTTTTTATTATTTTTTATTTTCCTTTTCTAAGTTTTGACATTAAAAAGTTGCGTGAAAATTATAACTCCTAAACTAGCTAATTACAGAAAGGTTTTGATGATACGAATAAATCGTCAAATTTGTAATTTAAAATTCGAATCTTCCTCAATCAACTACTCCACTCGATCTGCCCCTCCCTTAGTCCTTCCCTTGTACGAGTAGAGTCTAATACTAAAAAATTATTTTTTGGGGCGATCATTCATGGTTGTAAAAGAATTCAACAAATAAATTTATTAAATCACACACAATCAAAATTGGACATTATTATTATTTTTTTTATTAAATAATAGTGTATAAGGAACATTCATATTTTATTTAATCCGAGCCTTAAAAAATGTCAAAACCGACAACCCCTCCCAAGAAACATGGAAAGAAAAGGTCATTAATTTACAAAATAGCCCTAATTTACCACAATTTCAAAGTTCTAAATTTGGTAAGGTAAACAATTTCTGTCGGTTAGAACCTTTTTTTTTTTTTTTTTTTTTTTTTTTTTTTTTTTTTGGAATAGTTAGTTTAAAAAATCGTTGTTTAAGTAGAAAACATGCAGCACTACATGTTGAGCACGTTCTAAGGCTGCTTTCCTGAGTGGCTAAATGGTACTACAAGTAACATCAATAAATTCATTTCATAGGATGGTTTTAATTACATAATAAACATATATAATGCATGGTTTCGTCTGTTTACAGTTAGTATCCAGTTGGTTTTGGGCGGCTATTTCATTTCATGCTACTTGTTGGTGCATTGTATTTATGCACATAACACCAGTACACCACATTCGTTTATTTTAACTTTGGATTTTAAAGGAGCATATATTAACTCTTCCCCTCCCGGACCCCAACCGATCCAATATCCACTTATATATAGTTTGATGCGGTTTTATCTGTTATTTTGTTTGTACAACCGATTGTATTATGTTTATATATAAGGCACAACCAAATCTATACTACAATATTTACCTTGTGCATGCTTGGTACAACCTAAATGCACCCCAAAAATCCTAACGTGGAATATTGGGAGTGGTAGATGCCCCTTCAAATATTCTCTCTAAAAAAAAAGATCCAATTTTTATTTAGGTACCTAGAGTCCTAGATTGTGTACGTGATGGTTCACGTTTAATAGGATTTTCAACAAGACTATGACCACTTCACCCATTAATTATATAGTGTATAAACTATAAATTAATGTATTTCCATAACATGTGGCTAGATATGTTTTGGTCTCAATCAACATATATTATTTTAAAAAATATTAATTTAAACATTATGTCAATGTTATTTGATCTTCAAAATAAATAATGAGGATGTTTATGAAATATCACCAAACATGAAAACAATTAGAAATGTGAGAGAGACGTTTTGTTTTTTGGTAACAAGCATGGAGGCCTCACATTGCGTTATAATGGGCCGGAGTATAATTTTACTAAAAATATTTAATTAATTAGTCAAATTAATTGAAATAATTTTGATTTATATTCATTTTTCTTATATTGGCCAATCAATTTGGTTAGCTACTTAATTATAATTATAATTAAGTTGGTAGACGTATATCTCCTTGGATTTAGGAGAGGTTTAAAATATGTGTGTTGTGGACTTGCATTGTGAGGTGTTTGATGGAAAAATAGTGATTGCAAATCTTAATTAATTTATTGGTAAGTAATTATCATAATTTTAGTAGGGTTACCAACCTTTTAGGTCAATTGTGTATGATGAAGTAGTCGTGTATTATCAATCATTTGGTTACGACTTAGAAGCTTATAGATGATGCTTGATTGATTTTTAGGTTTTTTCAAGACGTTTCAATTGGGTTTTTCTCCATTTTAATTAATTAGTTTTAACTTTAAGCAAAATAACTATACATAATATTTTTGCTAGAGTTTTTTGGATGATCATACTGCATATGACGATTACTAGTTTAAGTAATCGATGCATTTAGGGCCTGTTCACATTTACTTAATTTCAGTTCAGTTCAGTTCAGCTCCAATCAGTTCAGTTCAGTTCAGTTCAATTCAACTCTTAATTTCCCTCTCTCATAAAATATTCATTTCAGCTCAATTCAGTTCAGTTCAGTTCAGTTCAGCTCAGTTCAGTAAATGTGAACAGGCTCTTAATATCAGGTAAGCGTGCATTGTGAAAATGACATTGTTGGCTTAAATTGTTTGATTATTGTAACTTCATAAATTGGTTTATTTTAAATCAATTACGTCTATAAAGTATCATACTTCGTACCTACTTTATACAAAGTCCACCCAGGCAATTTAAGGGTGCATTGATTATCTATAAATATTGACGTGTCTATATATACTCTGTACATGTTATTGCGATTAGTTCTTGTTTGGGTCCAATTTAGTCCAATTGGGCCTAGTCATTAAATGATCCAATTAAAAGCCCAAGGTCAAGGTTCAACTTTCCAATTGTGTTAAAGTCAAGATCAGTCAACAAGGCAAGTCAATTGGGCCAAGGCCCACTTCTCCCACATATGCCAAGGTATAAAAGTCATCAATATTACATTTGTACAAACACACACACAAAGCCTCAAGCAATTAATTCTCTCGCATAGCTTTCTCTCTCTACACATTGTACTGACTTTAGCATCGGAGGGGCCTTCCTCGGCAACACCCCCGAGGCTAGTTTACGTGTGTTTGCTGTGCAGGAAACCCTCGGCCCAGCATCACTTGGACCGAGCCCAGTCTTCACCACTTCATAGGACCTTCGGCAAGGTCCCATTGTTTTTACCCGAAACAATTTGGCGCCGTCTGTGGGGAAGACTTTCAAAAAATCTTTAAGCCAATTTCAATCGTTCTACCTCAATCTTAGTTCCAATGGCTAAGAATCGCAAGAACAAAAACGACGGTGCTTCTCCTCCGAGAAAACGCCGAAAATCACTAGGAGGGGGTCCCTTAGAACGCCCCATTCCTAGTCCATCTCCTCCGCGGGATAGGAGCCCCTCCGCGGGACCCGACTCTTACGAGGAGCCTATGGAGAGATCCGAATCTCCTATCATCCAGTCCAATCATCCACCGAGTCCGCCTCGGTCAAATGAGGACAACCGGTCCGCTCAAAGGACCCAATCCCATGCCCGGAGCCAATCCCGGAGCATTCACACCCACTCTCGCTCTCAGCCGAGAACACCCTTGACAGGGCCCAACTCGGAGGAGGTAGTGAGAGCTTTAGCGGTCCTCATGGAGGCCATGAAGGCCCAAAACGTGCCGCCTCCACGCGAACGAACCCCTCCGCAAACCAGAAACCAGCGGAGGAACCTCGGCCAGGAGGGGGGAGACTCTCCTCTTTCAAGGAGCTTGGCGAATGGGAGGAAGATACCTGGAGAACTGAGAGGGAGAGAAACAGGAACTCTCACTTCTTCAGGGAGTCTTCCACTCAGCTCACTACGAGCAAAACCCATAAAAGCAGCAGTTCTGCCTCTCGGCCAGAAACTGCTCGCCGAAGCGTTCACGACCGTCTCGGCGATAGGGAACGGAGCGTGCACAGCCGCCTCTCCTACCCTGTAGCCGAGGCCCAGACCTCCCAGCCAGGGACGAAAACCACTTCTACCTCTCTGAGAGGGCGGAGCACGGTCCCTTCGGCTGGGAATAAGGGCAAGGCCGTGATGCTGCCTTCCAGTTCTCCATTCGAACAGTGGATACTGGAATCCCATGTGCCGACGGTTAAAATCCCGTCGCACATTACTTATGATGGAACTTCGGATCCGAAGGACCATATTGCCTCATACGAGGCTCACATGCATCTCTGCCCCAGGTCCGAAGCGACTTGGTGCAAATATTTTCCAACCACTCTCAAGGGGGTCGCGCAAGCGTGGATCTCCAAGGGAGTTAAAGAAGGCTCAATCACTGGGTGGGACGATCTGTCCTCCAAGTTTAAAAGTAAGTTTTCCACGGCAAATCGCCGAGAGAAAACTACTGCAGAGCTTATGGGTCTGCAGCAAGGGGAGGCCGAGAGCCTCCAGGACTATCTGACTCGCTTCAGCAACGAGTCATCCAGCATCTCTCAGCTGGACCAAGGGCTGGCAGTTTTTGCCCTTCAGCACGGTCTCAGAACTGGGCCGTTCTCCGACTTCATGGTCATGAATTCACCTAGTACCTTGGAGGAGGCGCTGAATGCTTCGGATAAGTTCATCCGAGCTGAAGAGTGGAACAAAACGAAAACCCAACCTCAGTCTGGGGAGGGAAACAAAAACAAGCACCCTCGTCTGAAGGCCAAGGCTAGAAGGCAAAGGGAAAGGCGAAAGCCTCGGAACAATCTTCGGCCAACGAGTCGAAGAAGGAAAAATATGCTCCTTTTGCGGGCAGATATGAATCCTACACTCCGCTCTCTCTTCCGCGCGCTAAGATCTACAGCGTGACGAAGGAGGAGCAGAGTTACAGAAAGCCGAGACCACTCCCCGAGTGGCATCAGCGAAAGAATAAAAATCAGTGGTGTGAGTTCCACGAATCACCGGGACACAACACTGAAGAGTGTATCCAACTGAAGGACCAAATCGAGGATATGGTCCGGAAGGGATACTTGAAAAAATATATCGCGGATCACCGCGAGAAAAAAGAGGCCGAGAAGTCTGAAAAAGACTCTCGGCAAGAAATTGACTTCCCCCGAAAGAACAGCAAAACTGCGGAAGGAAAATTCCCTCCAATCCATGTTATCTCGGGAGGAGCATGCTCTCGAAGGGAGCACAAGCGTCACCTTAGGGCTCTGACCCATCAGGTGAATCATGCTGATATTCAGCCACCCCAGTCACCGGTGCCGAACATGACGTTCACAGCCGCTGAATGCCGGGGGGTGACGTACCCTCACGAGGACCCGCTGGTGATCATCGCCACGGTGGCCAACCACGACGTCAGCAAAGTTCTAATCGACGGTGGTAGCGGAGCAAATATTTTGTTCCGAAAGGCCTATAATCAAATCAAGCTGAAGCCCAAGCACCTTACGCCAGTGTCCTACCCAGTATCCGGATTCAATGGGGCTTCAACTTATCCCGATGGGAAAGTTCTGCTTCCTGTCACCATCGGCTGTGATGAAGCAGCTAGGAACGTCATGACTGAATTTTTGGTCATCGATGCTCCTTCAGTATACAACGTGATTTTGGGGAGACCAATAATTCACGAGATCCAAGGGGTTGTCTCAACTTATCATCAGCTGATGATTTACGTTTCAGACACCGGCTTCCCCGAAAGGATCCAGGGCAGCCAAAAGGAGGCCCGAAGGTGCAACTACCTCAAGCCATCCACTAGTCGCCCAGACGACGACGATGAGGATGAGGAGGAGAAAGAAAAAGAAAGAGAGCCGAGCACAAAAAAGCCGAAAGGTCTAAGTGCTTCGGCCCAAGGCTCTGTGCCCAAAGAAAAAGGGTCAGAAAAAGAAAAGGCTAGCTCTTCATCTGAGCCAAAAGACTCAGAGAGCCAGCCGAAGAAGAAAAAGTCTGGGACGCTTGCTGATATAGACAGCAGGCCAGATTCTGAAGAGTCCAGCCCATCAACAATGGACCTAGACCAGCAGACTGAGACGGTCGAGTTGACCGAAGGAGATGCTGAGAAATGTGTAACAATCGGGATGGACCTTGATCCGAGCACCTGTTGTGAACTTATTCAACTCCTTCGGGACAACAGAGATGTGTTTGCTTTCTCGGCAGCCGATATGCCTGGGATAAGTCCAGACCTCATCTCCCATAAGGTTAACGTCGACCCAACATGTCGGCCAGTTAATCAAAAGAAGCGGAATTACTCCGTAAATAAGAACCGAGACATCGCAGCCGAGGTCAAAAAATTGCTGGATGCAGGCTTCATCGAGCCTTGTCAGTATCCAGAATGGCTGGCAAATGTGGTGATGGTTCAGAAGGCCAATGGTACCTGGATAATGTGTGTTGACTTCACGGACCTAAATAAGGCTTGTCCGAAGGATTTCTATCCCTTGCCGAGAATCGATCAGCTAGTCGACTCGACGAGTGGCCATGCCTTGCTTAGTTTCATGGACGCATTCTCGGGGTATCATCAGATCTTCATGCACCCCGACGACCGAGCCAAGACGGCATTCGTCACAAACGCAGGGGTGTACGATTACAAAATGATGCCCTTCGGATTGAAAAATGCGGGGGCAACTTATCAAAGGCTGGTGGATCAAGTTTTTGCCGATAAAAAAGGCCGAAACATGGAAGTTTACGTTGACGAGTCAATCGTCAAAAGCAAAAAATCTGAAGACCATGTTAAGGACCTGGCTGAAACCTTCACCACCTTAAGAGAGCATCAAATGAAGCTGAATCCGAAGAAGTGTGTATTCGGCGTGAAGTCAGGAAAATTCCTTGGGTTCATGGTCAGCAAGAGGGGGATTGACGCCAATCCCTCCAAAGTCAAAGCAGCTCTCGATCTTCCCGAGCCGAAAACAAAGAGGGACGTTCAGCGGCTCACCGGAAGAATGGCAGCCCTCTCGAGGTTCATTTCCAGAGCTTCGGACAAGGGGTTACCTTTCTTTAAAGCCCTAAAACTCCCAAAAACAAAAGAGCTCGTTTGGGAAGAAGAGCAAAAAGAAGCCTTCAAGCAGCTTCGGGAGCATCTGGCTCAACTCCCAACACTGGCTAGTCCAGTAGAGGGAGAAACTTTGTATCTGTACGTGGCTGTCAGTCTAGCCACCATCAGTGCAGTGCTGCTGAGGGAAGAAAATAAAATTCAGCAACCGATCTACTTCGTCAGTCACACTCTGACGGATGCCGAGACCCGCTATCCTCTACTCGATAAAGTTGCCTTTGCAGTAGTGGTAGCTGCTCGGAAGTTGAGGCCCTACTTTGATTGCCATCAGATAGTGGTCTTAACTGATCAGCCGCTGGAAAAAGTTCTCGGCAAAGTTGAAAAATCCGGTAGGCTGGCCAAGTGGGCTTTCGAGCTCACTGAATTTAGCATTAGCTACCAGCCGAGAGCAGCCATCAAGGCTCAAGCTCTAGCGGACTTCTTGGCCGAGACTCGTATCAAGAGACGCTAGACGATGAAAACAAAATCTGGACCGTTTTTACGGATGGATCCTCCACCGTAAATGGTTCGGGGGCAGGGGTAGTGATAACCTCTCCCGAAGGCAAATCCTTCGAGTATGCACTTAAATTCTCTTTCAAGGCTTCGAACAACGAAGCTGAATATGAGGCGGCAATCGCGGGCCTAGAATTGTGCATCTCTCTGGAAGCCGAGCATGTCTGTCTGAAAACAGACTCTCAGCTAGTTGCATATCAGATCGGTGGCAGCTACGAGGCCAAAGAGCCCTCCATGATATCTTATCTTGCCAAGATCAAATCAGTAATTGCAAAGCTGAGAACCTTTGAAGTGCAGCTGATCCCAAGGGGTCAGAATGCTCAAGCCGACGCACTCTCCAAACTTGCCAGTTAAACTCTCACTGAGCTGAACAGATCTGTATATGTGGAAGTGCGCCGAGAAAGAAGTGTCGACGAAGCACCTGAAGTGTGCTGCGCTGACCCTAAACCCAGCTGGATGGACCCCATCCTAGCTTTCAAGCTTCGGGGAGAAATTCCCGAAGACAGAATTTTGGCCTCCAAACTGAAGAGAACTAGCTCAAGGTTCATCGTCTTCAGGGGAGAGCTTCTGAAAAAGTCCTTCTCAGCCCCATTGCTGAAATGCGTGGGACCAACAGATGCAGATTACATCCTTCGGGAGATCCACCTCGGCATCTGTGGGAACCACATTGGGGGAAGGACCCTAGCCCACAAGGCATTGAGGGCCGGATATTACTGGCCCACCATGATCTCAGACGCAAAGGAGCTGGTCCGGAAATGCGAAAAATGCCAAAAATTCGCACCAGTCATCCATCAGCCGGCTAGAGACCTTCAGCCGATCCTAAATCCGCTTCCATTTGCCCAATGGGGGCTGGATATTTTAGGACCCTTTCCAGATGCACCTTACCAAAAAAGATGGTTAATAGTCGGCATAGACTATTTCAGCAAATGGATTGAGGCTGAAGCAGCTTCGAACATCACAGAGCAAACTGTCAGGAAATTTATTTGGCAGAACATTATCACCCGCTTCGGTATTCCGAAGGTTTTTGTCTTTGATCATGGGAGGCAATTTGATAATTTACCGCTAAGGCGGTACACAGACCAGTTTGGCATCAAATTGGCATATTCAGCAGTGTGTCATCCACAAAGTAATGCCCAAGCCGAAGCTGCAAATAAACAAATCCTCAAAGCTTTGAAGAAAAGGGTTGAAGATCAAAAGTCCAAGTGGATAGAGGAGCTTCCAGGAACCCTCTAGTCACTTCGGACAACTGAAAAAGAGGCAACGGGCTATTCACCTTTTGAGCTGGTGTATGGTGCTGAAGCCGTTCTTCCAGTGGAAATCGGCTCTGAAAGTTTACGAGTGCACCACTTCTCGGTTGAGAATGAGCAACTTATGAAGGAATCCCTCGATTTCCTCGATGAAGTAAGAGACTTAGCCCGAGACAGAATGGCTGCTTATAAGCAAAGAATCAGCAAATTTTACAACCGAAGGGTCCATGCAAGGCCTCTCAAAATTGGAGACCTTGTCCTTCGGAATGCTGCTGCAGTTCAGAAAGGCCGAATCCATGGGAAACTCTCAGCTGCATGGGAGGGACCCTATGAAATTCATGATGAGCTTCAGCCAGGAACATACCGACTTCGACAGTTAGATGGAACTGAGTTGAAAAATCACTGGAATGCTGATGTACTTAAGAAATATCATGTGTAAACCCTACGAGGCAGAACAATCTTTGTAAGTATATTTTGAATTATTAATGAAAGGCCTCGGAGCCACCATTTCTATAAGTATTTGCAACTTTTTATTCTTTCAAGTTTTCTTTATTCTATCTACTCTTTAAGGGTTTTTATTCAGACTCGTCTGAAACCTTCGCCTTCGGGTAACTGGGTTTCAGATTGCTGACAAACTCGTCTTTTTAAAGAACTCTGGTCTTTCAGCTGAAGTTAAACTTCAGTAAGACTTGTTCTCCAAAGGCATGAGTCCATGGACAAGTCTGGGATATTGCCTTAACTGAGCCTTGTATCCCAGAAAGCCATTATCTGAAACATTGCCTTCAGTTGGCCTTGTGTTTCAGGTATCCATTTTTAAAGATAGACAGAAAATCAAGGATAACAGCAACTATTAGAAATCTTTTATTCAGCTTCGTCTGAAAGTTAAAGAAACCCAACTCAGTAATCCAAAGACTTGAGTCTTCAGATCACTGGGGGGAGGCAAGAAGCACTATCAGTGCAAGTTTATCTTCAGCGGAATTCTTCAAGCTGAAAGCTTTGTACTTAGCAAATTTTTGCGAAATTTCTCAAGTTCAGAAACAGTAAAGCATTCAAAATAAGACAAAGCAATTGAAGAAAAATGCATCAGATAAAGTTCAAATGCTCAGAAAACGAGCTACAAAGTTCAAATGTTTTAAAGACATAATAAAGCATCGGCAGCCGCCCACAAGCGGAAAATTACAGTTGCCGAGGTACATGCAAAAACAGACAAAGCAGTTTGTACATCAAGGCAAACTGAAGAAAAAAACAAGGCAAAAAATATTCAGAAGCGGCAAGTCTAAAATTGAGCGCATGATGAACCGCAAGATTCTGAAGAAGACTGCCCGAGTTCCTATGCTTCAGCCCGAGGATCAGACTGATCAGCAATGCTGGGTCCCATTGTGGCCTCAGCTCCATCAGCGGATGAAGCAGGCTTTGCACCCTGCTGAGCCTCCCTCTCTCTCTGTTCAGCTTCAATTTCCCTCCTGTCAGCTTCTTCTTCGGCTTCTTCAGCCTCAAGGATTTCAGCTTCAACTGGAGTTGGGAATTGCATGTGAGGGTCTTCGGGGTCCTGGATCCATTCAGCGCACTTGGACCAGTCCAGCTTTGGCTCAGCATGAAGGCAGACTCTTCGGCACACTCTAACCCCGTTCTTGAAACCCATGTCATATTCCTCTTGGGTGTAGATACGGACCTTGAGTAGGGCCTCGGCATCAGCCAGCTTCTTCTGTACCTCCTCCAAGTACTTCTTGGATTGGTTCAGCTCATCAGTAAGCTTGGAGGAGGAGTCCCTCTGCTCGTTCAGCTCTTGCTGAACTTTGGAAGCTTCAGTCTTCACTTGGGTCAGCTCATCATTTTTGACCCTCAGCTGATCCTCAGCCTCTTGGAGCTTAACTCTTTGAGCTTCAGTAGCAGTAGCAGCTTCTGAGAGTTGGACATTTTGAGCTTGGAGCGCCTCTTCAGCAGCCATTCTACTGGCTTCAAGAGCTTCTAGCTTTCGCTGCACCTCAGCTTGTGCAGCAGCTCCTTCCCTGATTCTGCTCTCAATAGCAGCCTTGAATTTGGAGATGTCCACTCCCATATGCTCCCGAAGGAAGTTCTCCCCTTCTATCAGCGGGGGAAAAACCTCCTTCTCCATTGCAGCGCAGAAGGTTTGGAGGGCCTCAGCAGCCTTTTTCTCATATTCTTCTCCCTCCTTCTGCTTCTCTTCGGCTGCTGCTTGCTTCAGCTTAGCAAGCTTCAGCTCCTCATCTGCCACCTTCTTCTCATGCTCGGCGGCGTCAACCCTATCTTGTAGGGAGTCTATCAGCTCTACAATAAGAGTCTGATTGTGCACAAACTGGAAACAGGGGCACAAATAAAAAAAAAAACTGAACTGAAGAACTGAATTGAAAAAGAGATAAAGGCAAGGAGGTTTACCTGCATCATCAGCAGTTGATTAGACCTTGCAGGGTCTGGGACTGATCTGCTGGATTCGCCCATCCCAGCAGTGGCCTTTAGCGATTAGATCCTTGCCCTATCTACTTCGGTCAAGCCAGCAAAATTGCCGAAGTAGGCTGCAGCACCTTCTCGGTTCTGACCCCATATGAGATCCCAGATGTGATCTGGAATTGGAATGCGGGGGGCCGAGAAACCCATTTCTCCAGATTTCAGCGTCTGGAATGAAGGAAAGGAAGACTCGGGAGCTTTCTGAGCCTTAGATGGCTCAGCGTCTTCTTCTTCTGGAGCTTCTTCCTCCTTCTCAGCAGAGTCAATTATTATGACCTCTGCTTCTTCTTCGGGGGTGAGGACGAAAGCCTCAACCTCCCTTGCAATATCAGCTGTGAAACCCTCAGCAACGGGCTTCACAGCACCTTCAGCATTGTGCTCAGCAACACTCTCTTGAACCTCCTCCTCCTCTGGAACCCCTCCCTTGGGATCGGGAGTTTTCTGATCCACCTCCATCTCAGGAGGTGGTGGAGGGGTCTTCGGCGGAGACTGAGGTGGTGGCTGAGGAACCCTCGGCGATCCACCGCCTTCCTCAGGTTCCTGAATGCTAATGCCGACGGACCTCAGCCTCGTTTGGAAGTCGTGAGGGCCGATGATGGCCATCCTTCTTCTTTTGCGAAGGGGCTGCTCGTCCATATCTGATTCTTCAGATTCCTCTGGTATTTGATCTTCGGGATGAACAGGGGCTTTCCCTTCTCTTTGTCTTTTGCTCTCTTCAGACTGCAAAAGACAGGGGGGCAGGAAGAACGTGAGAAAAAAAAAAGAAAAGAAAAGAAAAAGAAGCTGAAGCCTGAAAAGCTAAGTATAACTCACCGAGGTCTTCAGCAAAGCCTCGTCTTCTTCCTCAGCTGCCCTTGTTGCTGCTTCTTCCTCAGCAGCCCTGGAGGACCCTTCTCCTCCTTCACAAGCTTCAATAGCCCGTGCAACCTCCTCGGCTGTACGGGCACCTTCAAGTTCCTCAGCTAGCAGTTGAAGCCAAGGATCTCTCTTCTTCCACCAAGGCTTCTGCCTCTGATACAGGGCAACAGCCTCGATTTGGAGATGGGAGTGATCTAGATGGACCTCCCTGTGCTTCGAATCGGTGATAGAGGGGACCCGATCGACGATAACTCTCTCTTGGGTGACGCCGAGACGATTGTAATCGATGCCGACGTTAGTCTCGTTTCGCTCTGAGTATAAGAAAAGAGGAGCAAAGATCAGTTCAGTAAAATAAAAAATGCTGGATTGGCTCAGCAGGAAAGTGCAAAGCAAAAATATTTGCTAAAAATAAATAAAAAAAGGCCTCGGCCCCAGCCGAAGAAACTTACCATCCCTAAACTTTCGGCTGAGGCCGACAGCTGCTAACATGTGCTCTTGGAAAATATAGTGGTTATCTGGGAGCCAAGTCTCCGGGATATACTTCATTCGGCCTCCAGCGCCCCCAGGGTTCAGCTTTCGGCCGAAAATATTTTGCTGGTTAAGGTGCAGATCTGGGCCTCTATCTTCGGGAGGGCCCAGGCTTCCCATTTCAGGGTCAGGCTCAGATAGATACCTGGGAGCGCTGAAGACGTAAGGGTGGTTAGGATCTGTGGGCGCCCTAACCCAGATCCATTGACCCCTCCATTCCTTGTCTGAGGAGTCATTCGGCCACACTGTTAAATACTGGGGCCGAGACTCAATTCGGTACCACCTAGGACCGTGATCTCCGTGCCCACTTTGAGTGTTTGGCACTAGCCGATGAAGCTTTTTGAAGCAATGGAGGTTCGGCACATATCTGAAAAACTTGCAGACCCACAAATACGTCATCACCCTTCGGATGCTGACAGGAGTTAGCTGGCACAGGGAGACCCTATAGTGGATCAGCAAGTCTCGGACGAATATGTCCAGAGGAAACCTCAGCCCATACTGAAGCTGTCTTGTGTACACCCCCACGTACCCCGGGGGTGGACGATGGATTCTATCAGATGCAACGGGCATTCTACACCAATACCCATCGGCTTCCATTATGCCATAGTGCAGCTCTATCTGCTCAGCAATACACTACAAGAAATAGGTCATTTTGCGACGGAAACCTTGCAACGGACTACAATTCCGTCGCAAAAAGGGTTAATTTGCGAGGGAATAAATTCCGTCGCAACTTTGCGACGGAAACAAACTTTTGCGACGGAAATTCCGTCGCAAAGTTTGCGACGGAATTTATTCCCTCGCAAAAGTTTGTTTGCGACGGAAATAATCGTCGCAAAACAATATTAAAAAAAAATAAAAAAAAACATTTTGCGACGGATTCTGCGACGGAAATTCCGTCGCAAAAAGTTTTTAAATTTTTTTAAAAAAAACTGAAGTTTCGCTGAAGGAGAGAGAAAAAGAAAACGAAGAACAGAAAGAGGAAAGCGTAGAGAGAGATAGAGGAAAGCGTAGAGAGAGAAAGAAAATCCGGCCACTTCACCGCCGCTGTCGCCACCGGAACGACCGGAATCCGGCCACTCACACCTACTAACGCCCACCCCCTCCGTTCACTCCCACTCACGCGCACTCACGCCCACCCACGCCACCCCCTCCGTTCAAGCCCACTCACGCCCCTCCGTTCGCCGGCGGTGTGCAGCCACCACACCACCCTCCTTCCGGCAGCCGGATTTCCGCCACAACACCCTCAAATCCCGGTGAGTATTCCACTATCCCCCTTTGTTTTTGTTTTCAATTTAATTTTAATGTAAACCCTAACTTTTTCTAATTATGTTTTTTAATTTAATTTGTAACTAAATTTTATTATTTAATTACTTGTGTTTAGTGTAGTGTAGTTTAATTTATATTGCAATGTTAGAATTAGTTTAATTTTTAAGATATATTGCAATGTTAGAATTAGTTTAATGTATGTTAGTTTAGTTTAAAATATATGTTAGATTAGTTTATAATGTATGTTATTTTAATTTAAAATATATGTTAGTTAGTTTATAATGTATGTTAGTTTAGTTTAAAATATATGTTAGATTAGTTTAAAATATATGTTAGATTAGTTTAAAATATATGTTAATTTAAAAATACATGTTAGTGTATGTATGTTTATTTGAATGTGGGTAATTGTGTGTTAATTATATGTGTTTCATCACTTGCTTTAAACTTGTTTAAATTAAACAATTATGGTATGTATGTTAATTATATATGTTCACTAAGATTTGAAAGCATTTGCATCTTCTTATTCCTAGATACCCGTTCAAGACATACACATTAGGAGTATGTCTTGAATAGTCCCCGGTTGGGACTGTCCTTTGACGTTAGAAATGTGAGAAATAGGCAAGTTAGAACCAAAAACGCCCCATTTTCACCCAATTTTCCTAGTTTTAGGACCTAGTGAACCTATATTGCCACTTATGAACTATTTCAAGCCTCGAACTCAAGTAACTATGTTATTTAGGTGTATTATGGTCAAAAATAAGCTCATTTGATAACAAATGTGAGAAATAGGCAAGTTAGAACCAAAAACGCCCCATTTTCGCCCATTTTTTCTAGTTTTAGGACCTAGTGAACCTATATTGCCACTTATAAACAATTTCAAGCCTCAAACTCAAGTAACTATGTTAGTTAGGTGTATTAAGGTCAAAAATAGGTTCATTAGATAACAAATGTGAGAAATAGACAAGTTAGAACCAAAAACGCCCCATTTTCACCCAATTTTCCTAGTTTTAGGACCTAGTGAACCTATATTGCCACTTATGAACTATATCAAGCCTCAAACTATTGGTTCTCATTCTTTATTTTTATTTCTGCATTGTATATCCTTTGTTTGTTACAGGAGGCGTACCAACACAGACAGGAGGAATCAAGAACCCAGGGTTCCCAACTGTCTGAAAATGAAATTTTCTTTGAGGCGGCTGGTGGTCGTAATAAGAAGGGTCGTGTTAGAGGTCTTGGTGTTGGTGCTGACTTGTACTACGGCACATCTAGGGGACGAGGATCGGGTTCTTCCAGCCAATACGTACCGTCGGTCATAACTCAAATGCAGGAAAACTTCCACAAGGAGTTGAATGAGAGGGTGGAAGCAATTGAGAGCCAGATCGATAGCCGTGTGGCGGAACAGCTCGATGCTCGAGTGGAGGCTCGAGTGGCAGAACGGATGGCTGAAATCGAGAGGAAGAACAAGGAGTTCTTAGAGGAGTTAGCCAGTAGATTTACAGGATTGACCACTCCTTTCACTTGTTCTACGATTCAGCCTCAGATTCGAGACCCCAGGAACGACCCGGGTGGTGGTGGTGGTGGTGGTGCAGGCCAAGGACAGCCAGCTTGTGTTTAGTTAGGTGTCATTTTTCGATTTTTGTATATGGATGACATTGTAGTTTAAAAAATTATATCATGTACCGTACTTGGTAGTTACGGCTACGTGTTGTATATATTTGAATTATGTTAGGGCGTGGACTTTTTGACTGAAATTATTTTAAATGCACGTATTTTATTAAACAGGATTGCATGAATACAGGTTCTAGGAAAACAAAACAAAATACAAAAAAATTAAACAGGATTGCAGGAATACAGGTTCCAGGAAAAAAAAACAAAATACAAAAAAAAAAAAAATTAAAATTACAATAACTTTGCGACGGAATGTAATTCCGTCGCAAAATGGAGTATTTTGCGACGGAAAAACTTCATTTTGCGACGGAATTACATTCCGTCGCAAAATTTGTGACGGACTATTCCGTCGCAAAAGAATCCATTTTGCGACGGAAATACATTCCGTCGCAAAATTTGTGACGGAATATTCCGTCGCAAAATGATTCCTCTTGCTACGGAATTTTCGTCGCAAATGTTGTTTTCAGCTACAACTACCTTTCCGTCGCAAAATCCGTCGCAATTCGTTTTGCGACGGATATTCCGTCACAAAAGGACTGTTTGCTACGAAAGTTTGAGCGACGCCATGCCTGTGACGGAAATCCGTCGCAAAGTCACTTTGCGACGGAATTTTGCCAGTTTGCGACGAATTATTTCCGTCGCAAAACGGCCCTTTTCTTGTTGTGCAAACCGGTACACATCGGCATGCTCTACCCACCAAGAGTAGGGGCAGTTCTTTATCATGGCTGAGGCAACCTCAGCGTCCTCCCACTCATCAAATCCAGGGAGGACATCCCAAAGGTCGGCGGGGACTTCTTCGTCCCGCCCAGAAACGCTCGGCCCCTCCATTCCTTCAGGAGGCGCCGATGAAATTGGGGTCGCCCTAATTCCCTCAGCAGGGTCCGACCCCACTCTTTGTCCATTCCAAGTACCAGTCCTATTCCTAGGATCGGGAAATTGCCTTGCCCTTCTCGGAGCACGGGCCCTACCTCTAACTCCTCTCACCATTGTTGAGTTTCGAAGAAAAAGTCGAAAAAAGGGGAAAGAGTTCGAATTCGAAGAAAAATAAACTAAAATCAAAGGAAATTACCTTAATCTGAAGCGGAATTTGCCGATCTACAAGTTGGTAGTGACGAATTTCAGTTTCTAAGCTTAATGCTCGGGGAATTTGCGAAGTTTTGATGCGGGTTCTTGGGTTTTCTCGAGAGCTTTGGGTTCGTGTTTGTGAAGAAGTGAGGAGAGATAGTGCGCTTCTTTGATTTTATTTCCAGAAATGGGAATTCCAGGAGTCCGCGCCTTAATTTCTCTTAAATGCCTCACTAAGTAACCGTTAAACACACGTCCCTATGATTAACCGCCCATTATCCGTCCAACTTTCACAAATTATCCATCCAGCCGCCGTTATTTCATTAATTGCGGTTTAAATTCAAATTTTTGGATTAATTAAATCATTTACTTCCCTCCTTTTTCTGGTTAATTAAACCCGACCCGTCATCCTTCCAAATCGGGTCTGGGGGGCAAGTTGTTTGGGTCCAATTTAGTCCAATTGGGCCTAGTCATTAAATGATCCAATTAAAAGCCCAAGGTCAAGGTTCAACTCTCCAATTGTGTTAAAGTCAAGATCAGTCAACAAGGCAAGTCAATTGGGCCAAGGCCCACTTCTCCCACATATGTCAAGGTATAAAAGCCATCAATATTACATTTGTACAAACACACACACAAAACCTCAAGCAATTAATTCTCTCGCATAGCTTTCTCTCTCTACACATTGTACTGACTTTAGCATCAGAGGGGCCTTCCTCGGCAACACCCCCGAGGCTAGTTTACGTGTGTTTGCTGTGCAGGAAACCCTCGGCCCAGCATCACTTGGACCGAGCCCAGTCTTCACCACTTCATAGGACCTTCAGCAAAGTCCCATTGTTTTTACTCGAAACAGTTCTCATCAAGAGTATCTTATATATACAGACAAAAATTATCACTTAACAATATTAATCTAACTTAAATTGTCATAGATACTTACAATACGACTTTTGTTGTTGATATGATTTTCCGAGTATTTCATATTACGGAGTGTCGGAGTATATAGATTTCATTTCTCATCTTCAAAAATAATTAAAAAATTAATTATGAGGTTTATGATAGTGTAACAAATATCAATTGATTTCCTTGCCGAAAGAGATATTTTCTACCAAAAAAAAAGGCACCATTGCTAGACATGTCATCCTCAAATGTTTTGGATGTTCCCACCAATGTATGTACATATACGTGCCGCCAACTTGGTCTTTGCTTTTGACCTCTTTTACTTTCCATTTTGCTACAATTCTCCAAACTAATACACTCATTTGTGACCCTTACAAATAAATAAATAATTCAAATATTTGAAAGTTGTTGTTGGTTTTTTTTTAATATATTTTGCTAATATGAATTTCTTATTAGTATTGAATGAGAATTTGAAGTCAATTTTCTCATTGTTGTTTGTGTTTAGTGTTTCGAAAAGAATTTTGTTCCAAATAAGGAAAATGAATTAGAACAATAATTGGAATTAGTATAGACGTATAGTCCTCAAGTTCAATATGAATGAGTTGTTTTCCCTTTGCCTACCATTGGGGTTATGTCAAAAATTTCTTTCCAATTAAAGCATTGGAAATTAATTAACTTCATCTTTGCATTGCAGACGATATGAAGATATACCTAATTTGATGTGTTGGTGTGATTCTCTACTCCTATAATGTATAGTTTTTGTGTACGTATTATGAGCAATAACATGTCTTGCTGCACTTATTGATAACTACTATTCTGGTATAATTATAAACTACATAAGGAAAATCCTAATAATCGTCGAGTTCATATTGATATAATCAACTCTTGAGTCCATCATAATGTGGCCCTTTTATTTCTCTTCAATTCCTTCAAGATAGGGATCACACAAATATATCGGTAATTCAAACTGTCATCATCGGGGCATTATTTATGTATACTCATGCATGTCACTAAAATTATAAAAAAAACACCTAAAAAAATAGTATTATCTTTAAGGTTCTTAATTTGATACCTATCATAAATTCATAATGGTAGCTAGTAATTACAAAATTCACGATCACACGTATTACATGGTGGGTTGCCAAACTACATAGTTGAGATTTGCGACCCATGCCATTAGGTGTCAACCTCCATATTATTATGGTGCGACTCTTTCTAAGAATATAAATTCTTCTTTCTTTCTCTAATAGTATATTTTGTTATCTAGTTACTCATAATTAAAATTAAATTTAGTGAGATTATAAACTAAGCTAGCTAGTTACTCATTTCTCGTGGTATTTCCAAATCCAAGTCGATCACGTTTTAATTTGTAACAACCCTAATTCAATTTTATCATGTATGTATTATTACATTATCCCTCGTGTAATTATTCCTTATGAGTCTCTAGTTCTCTACTATTATGAATATGTGATAGTGATGTACTAACAATAATTGATAGAAAGAAAAATAAGTTTCCAATTAATAAATTCTAGAAGTTGAAATGACCTGACAATACTTTTGAAATAGATTTTAAAATTAATATATTATTTTCATTGTATATGGCCTGGTGTACTCTTTCCTCCTGAAATTTGTTGTCACTGTGTGTCTTTCATAATAATTGTTATTATTTAAAACGTGTAATTTTCTAATCAATTATTACTCGTAGTATTTTTGGTGGATGTTATTCAATTTTTAGTAACACTATATATAACAAATTCATTCATTAATCTTATTATTGGCGTCCCTACTACATATCATAAAAAAAGGTAGCCCTATGATATTAATTTGCTTTTAATTTCATAACTAATCACGGACCATAAAATAATACAATTTATATATTTTAAATTGTAATAATATAATTGAACATTACGATTCATTAATATTGCATATTATTACAAATTATATACTTGTACGAAGTAATTTTGAAATATGGAACAAATTATTATATAGCACTTTTTATATACAAATCGTGTTAGATACATAACCCATACGGCCATACTTGATACATTCCCCTAATGTTTATACATTCCTCAAATCAATTTCATTTGCTTTCAAGTCACATCTTAAATAAAATGTACTTGTAAGGAAAAAAAAATAAAAATAAAAAAAATTAAAGATGTAGAAGATGACAAGATTATATAATTCCTTTTCAAGAAAATGTTCGTTTTAACAATATTGAGATAATTTATTAATTAATTTTTCTACATTGTAATTAAACAATCACTTCAACATCATTTATTTCAGTGCAAAATAATTGTTGAAGAGACAAGAGTCAAGATCCTAAAATAGAGTAGCTGTTAGTGTAGCCTTCATGAAAAAGGGATAAAAAGAAGCTCAAGACAACGTACAAATTAGCTAAGCCTGAATGGGCCCGCTTTCGGCCCTATTACTATTATTGTGATAGTAACGTTATTTTTGCTCTAAATATCCACCATAATGTTTGCAGACTTCCAAATTTTAATTAATTATTGAAAATGTTTAAGAATTCTTTTACGTCCATTTATTCACTCATTTATTTTTGATATGATATATGATGGATGATTGTCCATTTGTCCACAACTTAAGAGCAAAATTATTACCATAAGTTAAATAGAAAAGTGATTTTATGTTGATGCTACTAAAGGATGTATTTGTATTGTAAGTTGTAACATAACTTATTAGTTGTTGTAACGGATTAATTCACAACAAATTGGTATAATAAGGTGGTCGGTGGGAATAAGTTTAACTAAACTTGCATGTTTATTTTGGGTGCAATGTAATGTAAATCATGAACAGAGTTTCATAAATAACTGATGAATACGAGCAGCATTTAGTGCGTAGTTGTCTGGATGAGCTCCGCCTTTAAGAGTAACAAGCCAAGCATGCCACCAAATGACCTACTGGCAAGATATGATAAACGCGTGGATACTAAGGTACTGTAAATAACTATGTGCATGCTTTTTGTGGAAACTGTGTAATGTAAATTGTGAATAGATAGATTCACACACATATAACCAAATGAATATGAGTAGCATTTAGTGCAGGTTTGTTCATGCCACCAAATGATCTATTGGCATGTCATGATAAACGCGCAAATAGTGCTTTAGATAACTATGTGCATGATATAATGTGAATCGTGAATAAAGTTTCACACTCAACTAAATACCAGTAGCAATTAGTATGTGATTGTTCATGACATCAAGTGATATACCAGTAATCTAGTATGTAAACGCGTTGATATAACTTTAGTTAGCTTAATGTGTACTATTAAATCATAAAAGTTGAAGGGTAAAAGCCGTTCAGAACATTAATCTTCATGAAATAAATTTGTAGGAATTTAAATTTCTTCAAAATTACACATAGATTCATTCTTACTACCCTTTATAACCAAGAAAATGTATAGTCCATATTGTATATCGAATGGATTATTGGATTGTAATCTTAAAAGTGACGGTGATTCGTATTATGCATTTGTGCTATAACAAATAATTAATCCAACATTAAATATGAGTATATTACAAAAACTTGGGAGTACATCAGTACAGTTAGCAATCCCCAACAAATAAGCTGTAACTGTCAGACGATGCTTGTTGAATTGGGATTGGCATCAAATTGTACTTCTGTAAGAGGACAAACTTTTCAGAAATTATAAACATAACACAACCCTTTTTATTTAAATTGTAATTTTAATTTAACTTTTTTCCATTAATTAAATTAATTACTGTTATTACTCTACAATTATTACCACTTTATATTTCCTCCCTAATCTTCCAACATGACAGCCTACTTTAAATCTGCTCCTAAATCAGCCTAAATTAAGTTTAATTAAATTAATTAACATAGATGCATGTGTTAAGTTATAAAGATACTTTGTCACGTGATTATATTTTGGATCACTTTAATTAATTAATTATATGTGATTAAGATTATTAGGCATAATAATACAAGAACATTTGCTAATCAATGTTATAAAGGGAAAATATTTATAACAAAATTAAAGGTTAGTCCAAAGTTTATATGATAGAGGTCTAATTGATGTAATAGCGTGTTAGATTCTGTACTTTCACATGCAATTGGTATCTTTACAAGTGTAGGTACGTACCCCTTGTATTTTGTTGTCACAATTACTCCCACATGTAATCACATGCATTTTACTTCAAATTTTACACTTCATTTTTACCATTTTTAGTGTGTTATATGATGAGGTTTGCTAAATCTTGTAATTTGTATGTAAAGGAGAGAATGGAATGGTTTTTAGTTTTTAACTTGCTTAGTCGAGTGGTGTTTTGTGGCTTACACGTTTATTATTTACGTTAT
This sequence comes from Chenopodium album, assembly GCF_948465745.1. Taxonomy (NCBI): domain Eukaryota; kingdom Viridiplantae; phylum Streptophyta; class Magnoliopsida; order Caryophyllales; family Amaranthaceae; genus Chenopodium; species Chenopodium album. Next base: position 6,054,020 of record NC_137858.1, read on the forward strand.
GTCATAATCAAGTTACTTCGAGAATTATCAACTAAACTATCCGATCTTACTAAGATAAGATGATATCATATCATTTTAAAAAAGTTCATACAGCATACACCAAAACAAGACTTCTAAAATTATGAAGAAAAAAAAAAGATAATTAATCTAAGACAAATCTAAGAATATGTTTGTAAAAAAAAACTTAAAATACGGTCAAATTTTAATAAAATTGCAGAATTAGATTAGAGTTGATCCAACCAAAATCTTGAAAACTATAATCTTGGACACCTTATTACAACCCCTTTTTTTCAAATGGAATAAAGTTTCCCTGATAAGAGGATTATTCTGCTAGTAATATCATTATTTTACTTAGTTAATTATTTTCTTTGGAGGGTCCTTACTCTTTATTTCCTAATAGTTTTTTTTTTTTTTTTTTGAGGAAATTTCCTAATAGTTATTATTATGCTTCTTCCTCCATGATTGAAACACATAATTTTCTTCCTGTCATAGAATGTAAAAATGATTCTTTTCTTTTTGAATTACTCTGTAAAATGTTTTCAATTTCAGATCACATGCAACATAGGACATACATAGTAATGACTAATGTAGCATAAATAAATGTAGTCATGTTATATTGTATGAATAAATAGAATCACACCGTCAATAATAAAAATGCTCTAAAAATACTGTAATAACCACTTTATTCATACAACAAATTAAAGTGATCACCCACTTTCTAGCTAATCATCCTATCCACATATCCACTTACCACCTTTTCTCTTTCCCTCTCTCACAAGTTAATTTTTGAATTAAGCAAATCATTACACACTTAAAAATCAAAATCACATCCATTACAAAGTGTGATATAGTACAACCAAACTAACTAATCTCAACAAATTGAAAACTTTTCAATTTTTTATGATTCCGTAAAAACTTTCCACTTGCGTTTTTACCCTCTTGATTTTTTGAAGTGATATAATATTTTAAAACCTTCGTGTTTAATTGAGTGATACACTTTCCTATTATAAAATATTTTTACTATTTTCAAATATATTCTCTTTTTCACATCATACATCCTAAATTAAATTCAAAAGAAAAAAAACGCTACATATAATGATACTCCGCATAATATAATTCTTCTTAAACTTTGTGAGAAAATTATATTTGGGGGCGGAGAGAGTATGTCATTTAAATAATGAAAGTACTTTTTTTGGAAAGAAAATTAAAAGCATAATCTATTGTTAGAGTATGAGACACTCCTTCCTATTAGACTATTTTTTTTTTAAAAAAATGAAACAAAAATCACCTAAGGGCTTGTTCATATTTACTGAACTGAACTGAACTGATTGGAGCTGAACTGAACTGAACTGATTGGAACTGAACTGAACTGAATTGAGCTGAAATGAATATTTTATGTGAGAGGGAAATTAAGAGCTGAACTGAACTGAACTGATTGGAACTGAAGTGAACTGAACTGAACTGTTTGGAGCTGAACTGAACTGAACTGAACTGAAATTAAGTAAATATGAACAGGCCCTAAACCCTTTATTAAAAAAATAAAATTTAAAAGAAATGAACACTCCTCTTTTTAACCAACTTACCGGTTAGTTACTTTTTATTATTAAATATTATGTGGACATATATAAAACCCTAAGAAGAAGGGTCTTTGCTTAATATTTCAAACAGAGTAAACAAAAACAGAGAACTCAAAAAACACCAACACCACATTTCACCATGTCTGAGTTAGAGAACATAAACTCAGTACCAAACATGATCACCTTCCTCTCTTCTCTCCTTCAACGAGTCGCCGAATCGAACGATATCACCCGACAATTAGAGCCTCAGAAGGTGTCTGTTTTCCATGGCCTTACTCGCCCTACAATCTCTATTCAAAGTTACTTAGAGAGGATTTTTAAGTATGCAAATTGTAGCCCTTCTTGCTTTGTTGTTGCTTATGTTTACCTCGATCGATTTACGCAACGACAGCCATTGTTGCCTATCAATTCTTACAATGTTCATCGTTTGTTGATCACTAGTGTCATGATTTCTGCCAAATTCATGGATGACATGTAAGTTTCTCAATTTCTTACTTTCTTAGTATAAATTTCAAATTTGGCTTACTCTGTTTTCCTCTGTTTTTTTTTTTCTTTTGATTTCTTAATTTTTCAGAAACCTATGTTAAAATGGTTGATTATGTGCTCAAATTTCTGGGTTTTTGATACAAAATTGAATTATGGTTTTGTGGGTTTCAAATTTTTATAGAGAATTGGTTCTCTGTTTTCAAATTGAATTTGTTTTTTAAATCAGGATTTTGCAATTTAGTTTTCAATATTTTTCAGGAATAAATAATTAAGATTAATTATAACACGCCAAATTTATCATTTCATGTAATTTTTTGAATATTACCTGATTTTTGGTGAAATTATAATTAGAAATTAGTAGTAAAATCATAATTTTTTTTGGTAAGAAATTGGGAAATGCTGGACCAGCTAATTCCAGCTAAAATTAATCTGTCTTTTTCTCAAATGAGTTAAATTTTTTAAATTAGAAGAAAATCTTTTATATGATCCTTTCACATGGGAGTCACTTAATAATGAGGCCCACTATTAAGCATAAATTTTGGATTGTAATAATATCAAACTAGTGTGCGGCCCGTGCGTTGCACCGGGTTACCACTTTGATTAAATTGTTTTTTTTTAATGAAATATATATCATCTTTTTTGACAAAATGAAATATATTATCATCGATTATGTATGTTATGCATAAATGTTAAAAATAATGTTACTAATTGATAAAGAGTATAGAAAGATAATTTTTAACACTATTGTTTATGAAATGTTGATTTTATTCCTCTTATTTTTTTTTCAAATTGCTTATTTCGTATTTCCTTTTCAATTGATACATGTCATTTATAGTTATATTTATATGCATAGATGACATCAATTGTTATTGGCTAAGATGGTAAGGAAGTATGTTTCCTTGAGGTCTAGTGTTCGAAACCCATTAAAAACTTTTTTAATAATAGTTGGAATGATTTGTAATGACGTGTCATTAAATGATGATGTGGCACAATGCTGTGAGAGGGGAATGACGTGGCACGTAAACGATTTTAGGAACGCTTTTTAATATATAAAGTATAGATATAGATTTGAAATGAATTAGTATTAATCCATTTAATTATTCTTTGTTGACTTTAATCTAACTTTATTTTATGTTTAATTTACAGGTATTATAACAATGCATATTATGCCAAAATTGGTGGTATAACAATCACAGAAATGAACTTCCTAGAGGTTGATTTCTTGTTTGGTTTGGGATTTCATTTAAATGTGACACCCAACACATTTAATACCTACTGTTCTTACCTTCAAAGAGAAATGTTGCTGCTACAACCCCCTCTTAATGTTGTTGTATCCGATTCTAATTCGTCGTTAATCATGGGTAAATCATCTATGATAATGCACTCGTGTTTCAACGACGATGAGCCTACATCTCATCAACAACAACAACAACAACCACAACGACAATTAGCTGTTTAGCTAATTAATCCGGGTTTTTACTAATTAGAACTTAAATTGTACTTAGCTTGTAGAGATAATCTCTGTCTCTTTTTTATCTTGACTTAAAATGGTTATTGGTGGAAATGATGAGCAACATGAGAATTTTGCAACAGTCTATTTGTCTCTAAGTTTAATTCTTTCCCTCAATTTTTAGGTTACTTTCCTTAGAAATTTAGTATATAAGTATTTTTTTTTTTTTTTCTTTACAGATATTAAAGCTTAAAAGGTTTTAATGTGGTCTCACTTTCTTACCAAATTGTATGAAGATACTTTGTCTTCATTTCTCAACCAAGCTCAGATTCTAAACCTTTTTATTTTGGTCCACACTTTATTTGCTGCTTGTGTTTTAAGGGAAACTTATCCATATGTACCCACCACCTTTGCTCCTCTTTGCACCTAGCTCTTAAGCAAAGTATTCACCTATATATCACTTTTCACAAGCAACCAACATATATGTTAAAGTTCATATAATTTCCTCGTCTTTTTTAGTTGTCGTATTACTGGCTCACATCACAGATCAATAGATCACACTATCAATGTTACAATTAGTTTCAAACCAAAGGGTGCGGTATTGGCTAGAATATTTCAATTTTGTTACATTGATATAGAAATTGGTCATTAGTCGTCACTAGTTACTTTCTCGTATAAAAGTTCGACAAATTTTCTTTTCATCTAGCAAGTGTTAAAGTCTGAATATCAGAGCTACTCTGTGTATACATTAATTTTGAGAGACTTTACAGCGCCATATATATATAAGCCAACACGATTATCATAAGATATAACTCTTTGGGTGATCCATTTGATTATAAGATGTAAAGGATATAAACAAAAGGAAGAATAATACAAGGAAGAAGAATAATAATAAGTGGGGTTGAAAGGTAAATTTGGGGTAGGGAAGGGAAGACAATGTAGGTTTGATAATGGACAGGTTGTGAAGGTTTATTATTGACAAGGGAGTAAGGGACATTTTGCATGTGCTTGTACATCGACTACCAGCTCTTGCATGTGCTTTTATGGCCTTTCAAAACCTACAATAGGTAGTTTTCGATAATGACTGTAACTAACCATAGTATACTATTATATGTCATGGCCCATATAAATGATTCACAACTTCCTCGATAATATATGTAATTTCTCGTGTTAGACAGTTGCATGTATAGCCGGTTGTATAGCATAACGAAGGTGACATATAGTATTTTCTCGTGTTAGACGGTTGTATATATAGCCGGTTAGTTGTATAGCATAACAAAGGTGACATGTTTGGATAAATGGATAGTTCATACGGCACGATAGTTTGCCATAGTAATTTATTAGGGGTGTGTCGTCATGTTAATTGTCATGTTAATTATATGCATTGATAGAAAAGATCAACGGGTTTTTATTAGCTTAACAAATGAATTGGATATCATCATATCATATCAACATAAGATTGACCAAGTTTACAAGCAATATGGTATGTCTTTTCGATTAACTTGTTAAAAATAGCATTGATAGATGTAGATTGTGTAGCTGCATGGTGTTAATTAATTACTTAACGTATTAATTGAAACTTCAATAATTGGCCTTTTCTTGCACTATGAGATTCTCTTATAAGTAGGTGTACTTTGTTTAGAAATTGAATTTTCGGACCAAGATTTATTAATGAAGGCTTTATGATGAAGTTAAAAGTTAAGATAAGGTATGGTGTGCTTTTGATTAGTTATTAAGTGTCTGAATTAATTGGTAACTAGGTTAGGTCCCGTGCTATGCACGGTAATTTTTGATAACTATTATTAAATTAACAATGAATTTTTCTAAAATATTATATGATGTAATGAATTTATTTTAAAAGACCCTATATTTAATAATTTTAATGAGCCTATTAGCCAGATAGTTATTTTTAAAACGCATTTGACAATATGTATATTATTAAATATTTAATTTCATAAAAAATTGGTACAATTTTCTCGTTGTTAACCAAATAGATTTCTTACAACGTTGTACATTACACTCGGTAGTCACTATGTATGTCACAAATTATGTTAAAATCTGAATTTTTTTTTCTCTTAAATTTATAGTTGTTAATATTTATTTGTAGAAGGATACATCAAATTTTTTATTTTATCTATTTTTAATATTTGAAATTCAAATTACTTTCTTGGAGCTTTTTAACATATAGTCAAATAAATCTAAATAAAATTATTGTTGTAATAAGTTGTACATAACATTATGGCACATTTATGTTAAGAATCTGATTTTTTAATTTTTATTTTAGTTTATATATTTGCCAATGTAGTCCGTATATGTTATTGAAAAACATATCAAATCTTTTATTTATGTATTATTTTGCTATCTTTTTATTTATGTATAAGATTTATCAAATCTTTTATTTATGTATTATTTTGCTATCTTTTTATTTATGTATAAGATTTGTTTACTAAAGATTACCAGTATTAATTTTTTTTTTAAAAAAAAAAAACTAAAGGATACACCAGAAAATGACACGTGTCATTGCTGGTGTGTCTTTTAGTATATAGTTATTGATATGTTTTTATGAAGTAAAAATGACGTACACTTTTGGTGAGATAAGTTGCATTGGATTTCTTCACAAGATGGTGAACAAATTGTGTGCAATTTGTTTTTTTTGCAAATTTTCCTCATAAGGAAGCTTCTCAAGACTTTGATGTTTGTTTATGGGATCATATATGGTCAATCTCTGTACGGCGGCCCTTAGTTATATGATAATAAAAGGTCGTAATAAGAATAAGATTTTTGTGTATGAATTTGTTAGAATATTCTCATGGCGATGTTAGATTGTTAGTTCACTACCATCTTTTACCATAATTCGAGGGTGGTGTTGGATGAAAATGGATATTTATGAAGATAAACACTAATATGAAGATGAGATTACATCGTGTAGTGTTTTCCAATTAGTGTGGTTGCGTGCTAAGTGGATATCAACTTATCAACCAACTAGGTGACAGATAAGGAAATGACCTCGTCCTCTACCAAACATTTGGGGCTATTCTCTTCTATAAACGACATTCAATTTTACATATAGGGATGAGCATAGCATGTTCTCATGCTCGAGACTTAGGGCCTGTTCTCATTGACTGAACTCAGCTAAATTAAACTGAACTGAACTAAAATGAATATTTTATAAGAGAAGGAAATTAGGAGCTGAACTGAACTGAATTTCAACTATAAGAACAGGCCCTTATTGAGTAGTGAGTACTTCATTTTTTTTACGAGACATAAGATTGTTTAATAATATATAAATCATACCACATCTATAATGATAATTAACTTGTTTATTTTGAAGATATCTACATAATGTATAATAACTTCGCACTCTTACATTATAAATTCCCCTTGAGAAGAGGATTAATTCCGCAAGTCATATTTACATGTCCAATATTAGAGGTGTTAAAAATCGATCCAATCTGAGGAAAACCAAATTTAAATTTTGAATTATTTAAACATAATAATTTAGCATGACTTATAATCAAATAGATCCAATCTAATCTAATTTCACGAGTCCAATTTGAATATCCGAATTGACATCTAATAGGTAGGAGTGTACGACTGTAGTAGTAATCCCGTAGATTGAATTATAAGCGGTACTGCTGTAGCTTCGAGCCCATTGACGCCCAGAGCTCAATGGACCGTAGTCCATATATTGAAGTAAATACTAGAGTCCTAGTAGACCAGTATGAGATAAGGCCCATTAAGACACGATAAGTTATGAACTTGTGACTTTTTTAATTTTTACACTAGCTATTTTAACATACTTCATAAGTTAACTTTTATGTTTAGCTCAGTTTAACTGCGTTGATATAGTATGGTTTAACGTTGATGTAATTCTTCGTAAATGCTTTCTTTTAGTGATGACTATTAATCTTAACTATTAATCGATACATTATACATAAGGGATATGAATCAATATGACTCAATATGAGTACTAGTTTCCATTGAAACTCATGGTGAGATAGGAGTTAAGATGCTTTGAGTATGAGGACGTCTAGAGAAAAACATTGGAGCATTTGTACATGTTAAGGTATCGCTTTGTTGATTATTTATCATCTTAATTCCATTATAAAATTTAAGTTTGAGATGATTATGTACAATTTTTTCAGCATATTACATTCATTTAATTCAAGATGAAACTCTATTGTAAAGAAAGCGATGCTGGGTAACTTTTCTAGTAACAAAAGTCATTAATTGAACCCTATATATTTGATGATAAAGTTAGAGCAAATCTCTTTAAGTCGATCTAATCTATCATAATTGTTTCAACAAATGTTTTGATCAGCTTATAAGGGAGTTGTTCCAGCTTAATTAGAAGTTTTGAGAATACATCAATATTTGTTGTGAGAGCTTTTCATCACATTTTCAGTTAATCGTTGCTAATAGACCGCCCTATGTTAACTCGACTCTAATTCTAATTACTACTCGAAATCTAGTAGGCTATGGATTAGCGAACAAAGTCACAACAAAAAGTTCGTTTTCTTGTGTAAGGTAAAAAGAAAAGGGAATTTGTAAAAAAAAAAAAAAAAAAAAAAAAAAAAAAAAAAGAAAAGGGAAGATACTACTCCGCTATCCACATTTTTATCCATGGAAAACCAAACCTCATTATAACACTAACACACTATCCACTCTAACCACTACCATCTCAATCTCTTCCTTGAACCTCCCAAATTTCCCCAATTTTTCTGCAAAATTTCAAACACCCACAAAAATTAAACAAATACCCAGTACAATAAACCATGATTTCAACCTCAATTTCTGATAAAATTTTCCATGTCGTTCCAATTTTGGTGAAATCTCCCTATCTTTCTCCCTCTACTGGCAAATCTTCTTCTATGTTTTTATCTCAATCTTCCTTTTCTTCTTCTGTATTGGTAGCTTCATTATCTCCTTCCAAATTAAAGTTATTGTCTTGTTCATCAAATGATCCCAGAAATTTGAGCTCTTGTGATGGTTTAATCAAGCTTCAACGCCATGTAAGTGCTCTTGTTCTTTGCTAATTTTCTTTAATTTGTCCTTTATTATGTAGCTTTGGTTATTATGATGTATTGTTTGGATATTATTGTTGTTTTGACTTGTGAGAGTGTTTGCTGTACTTTGCTTGACTTGCTTTATAATATGGCTGATAACTCTGTTTGATGGGACCTTATCCAGTTATCCATAGCCTACTAGACTCCGACTAATTTGAATTCGAGCTCGGTAAGGTCCTAAAACGGGGGGGGGGGGGATTTCTTGCTAAATGCTTGTTTGGAAGTTTATAGGGGGAGAATGGATCAAGAGGCAGGGAAAATACTCATCACTAACATTCTTATTCATTAATTAAAGTGAAACTTAATTCATTTAGTAGTTCATATCATAAGAAGTGTTTGCTTTTTGTTAACGAGGCAAGATATTGAGGATATGCTCCAAAACTCCTATGAGGGCGTCAGTATAGCTTTGTTGCAACTCTTGCCAGAGCCTTGAGGTTTCTGTACTTTGTCCAGCATGTGATGGGTCACATAGTTTTGAGGCATAGAAGTATTAGGGCCTTTAGAGTTAATCCACTAATCAGGAAGATAAGATGCCCTCACGGACACGTTGCTCATCATCAAGGAATGGACACGTTGCTCATCATCGAGGAATGTATGAGCTACTGAGCTAGCTAGAAATTTAATGAACAGTATGTTGAATATTCACTAGTCGACTTTGGCTTTGTTAAGATAATAACCCGCTTGTGAGATGGGACAAGTTGTTTCATATTGAAGAAGAATAGGAACTTTGACGAACTTATAAGTTTAGTGGGCTACTCCACCTATCACCAGTGGTTTAAGGATTAAAACCTACTAGTATTGTATGTGGTCATACTCTCCTCTAATGTAGGCTTTTGTACAAAACATTATCATGCTTGCACTTCTTCAATCCCTTGTAAGGTTTCTGTCTGGAAGCTCTAGAGCTATATGCCTTTAAGGTTTTGTATGAACCATTATCATGCTAGCACTTCTTCAATCCTTCCCTTGTACAGTTATGGTTTGAGAGCTCTAAAGCTATATGCCTTTATTTGAGCAAAATAAAGGTTGATTTGTGTCTTTTATATGCTTGGATTCTGGTTCAAAACTTGATTTTTGTAAAGTGATGAGTCTGATGACCAAATTATGAAGTGGATAAAAAGGATATTAATAGTTTTAAGATGGTGATGCCCAAACACTAGTTTTGTATAAACATAAGTATCTGCTACTGTGGAAAGGACTTACCTCATTGAGGAATTTTTGGGGAAAACCAAAAGCAAGCCAGAATTCCCCAAGGAACATGCAGAATAAAGGAAAGCGAGTTCAACATCGGTTAAGGAAGAGTGTAATCACGTGAAATGAATGTTGCTTGTTAATGAGGTTTCTGGTAACTATGATCCATGAGTGAGTAGCATCTTTCAATAATGCTCATGTCACATACTTCATTTAGGATGCAATTTTGTATTAAGTACCCAAGAACTTGTTTTACTCTCATTGGTGTAGCTTCCCTATGGGTGACTTTGAAAGGCTTAACAAATATTGCTTTAACTGGAGTAACTTATTCCTATGATCAGCCGTGTCAATAAAATGATATCTATCTGCTCTACTTGCAGTGAAGCTGTTACCTATATGTACGTGTTACATAGATATTCCTTTTTTCTTTCTATTTGTAGGAGGATGCATGTATGATATTTGTTTGCATGTAAGAGAAACTCAAAGTTTCACTCAGTGCAGCCTAATACTGTGCAATTTTCTATAGCATGTTTAGTGCTAGGTTAATAGTCAGTAACGTGATATGTTGAAAATTATAATGGTGTGTTGAATGTTTACCTATTACGTACTCCTATTTATAGCGATCATAGGACTATGGGTTAAAGGCATTTAACAACACTGTATTGGCTAAGTGTCTACATGTCTTAAAGTTTGTGATATGTGGCTGCTATTATGATTTTCTCATTTGACTTGATTCCACAAATCAGTGAATGACCTATAATAATTCTTAATGTCTGTGATTCCTTAGTGATAATTATCTTTATGCTTTACTGGTCTGCACACAGTCTTTAATTTTTCTCCTTTGTCGTGTATGAAGGCAGAAACTTGGAATGACATTAACATTGCGACCAATCTTATCAATAGATCAGCGTGGTAAATCCTCTTATCTTAGTTTTAACTTTGTAGTATGATATTGTAGACATCAATATTTTCAAGTATTTTGATTTTCTGAATACTTGTTTCTTACAATAGTCTGGAGCACAATTCTGTGTATTCCAACAGCTAAAGAAAGGCATCTGCTCACCTTCTTTAGAATACATCATTACCACAGCACTTTGATTATGAGAAAAGTATTTGTTCTTTTACTTCCATGAAATGTTTAACAAAGGAACTCACAAACCACTTTATTGCATTTAACTTATTTTAGGCTGTATACTTGTTTTAATATCCTATCTCTTCCTCATTCCAAAAAAAAAAAAAAAAGGTTTTTAATAATCTTGCTGGTCAAAAGTGAAAATATTAATCAAGGCAAAAGGAATTATATATTCTAACTATTGTTCTTTGTAGTGGAAGTATATACTAGCTAACACTGTCCATGACAGTCATTATCAATATGATTTCGTTGCTTGTTTTAAAAAGGTATAACCCCCTTGTATATTAGAACCCGTGGAGCCATTTTTTTATGGGTTACTGAGATATTAATGCATCTTCAATTGGGTATAGTGTATTTTTGCTTTGGCTACTCTTGCTTACACAATTGATGCTAAGGTCTTAATTTCAACTGTTGCAGATCTATCTAAGAAACTTTGCTCCGTGAAAGATGAAGAAAACATGAAGGGCTTGTTAAGAGGTGCTAGTGCCCTTTCATCTGCTACAACTGCCTGGCTGACTTCCTCGCAAGTGGCATACTCCAGCACTGACATAAAAATAAATCCAGTTTATGAAGTTGGAGAGTTATTTGAATTGGGAATTCAATTGTCATATGTGCTTTTGCTGCTGGCTTTGCTTGGAGTTGGGACTTTTTTTGTTATCCGTCAGGTCCTTGTTCGTCGTGAACTTGATCTTTCTGCTAAAGAATTGCAGGTCAGCTTTTCCATTTTGATGCATGTATATCTAACATCTATAGCAGAAAATTAAGACTTTTACCATGTCTTTTGCTTAAGATTCTTGATCAGGTAGAAATAGAAAAGGTATTACTAAATTCAAGGATCTTTATATGAAGGGATGTTAAACTTGCTCTATTTTCATTTCTATGTGAGATAGAGATAGGTGTCCTTTGCAAAACCCTTTATTTCCTTTGAGGAAAACAAACCCTCTAGAAATTAGTAGTTTCTCTAAAAAAAACCTTTTATTCCAAATTATCTGTGTGATTCTAGAAATATCCTTCATAAACGCTGTATATGATCTGTGGTCTTTGTGAGATGTTCTTGAAAAATCAACTTCGTGCAATTATAGGAGCAAGTAAGGAGTGGTGACGCAAATGCAACTGAACTCTTTGAACTTGGAGCAGTGATGCTGAGACGGAAGTTTTACCCCGCTGCGACTAAATTCTTGCTTCAAGCAATTGAGAAATGGGATGGAGATGACCAGGACCTTGCCCAGGTTTGACAAGCAATGATAATTTACAGGCTTCTTAAATTTTGCACAGTTGTCATATTTATCTTTCATCGTTTCTTGTCCATGTGTAAAGGAAACCATTCACAGCATGTCATTCAGTATTCACGCCTTCTCCTTCACTACATATTTAAAAATGGCCTTATATGAAAGTCTCTGTATTGAAAAATCCTTGTACTGATTGAAATTAGTAAAAGCTACTCTGTAAAACCCAAGACCTCAAATGGATGGGGTTGTTTGTTATGCTTAATTTGATCATATGCTGGCTTAATCCATGATCTGTCACTTGGACCCGTAATCTTGCCAGAGATGGGTATTTGTCAGAGTCAGCTATATTATGAATACTCATATTTTTGGTCCAAAATGAAATGTCAAAGTATCCATATTGACGCCAGAGTGTTGAAGTTCTGATATGGGTTATGTTGAAATGAAGAGTCCATCTAACATAGCTAGTCATGAATCATGATGTTCCATTACACAAGTAACTATCCTAGGACTTTCTGCACTATACTGTAAATAACAGGTCTAATATTTGGTTAATGTGATTATTTAGGTATTATGTATGTATAACTAAACTTAAAAATCTGCACCTACAGGTTTATAATGCATTGGGTGTTAGCTATGTGCGTGATGGAAAGATTGACAAGGGTATCGCGCAGTTTGAGAAAGCTGTTAAGCTCCAACCAGGGTATGTCACTGCTTGGAACAACCTTGGTGATGCATATGAACAGAAAAAAGATCTCAAGACTGCTCTAAAGGCATTTGAAGAAGTGTTGCTTTTTGATCCCAACAACAAGGTGGCACGCCCTCGAGTTGAGTCACTGAGGGAGCGTGTTAACATGTACAAAGGTGTCCCTGTAAAATCCAAAGAAAGGTGATAGTATTATGATGTTAAACTAACTTGAATTTTGACATGATATGAATTTGAGAACTAGTCTTGAGTTATGACAATATATGGACTCAAGTGGTTGCTTTTTGCTTCCTTTGTTTCATATTGTAAGGCGTTTGTAATCTAATATATATATATAAAGGGGAGTTTTTTCCCGAGTTTTTAGAGAGCCACGTGGGATTTAATTTTCTTAGCGCGCCACGTAGGATTATAAATTTTAGTTGTAGCCAATCAAATAAGAGATTATTAATTTATTTTAGAATTAAATAATACAAATGCCATGTAAGCAAAATTGGCGAATAAAATTTTTAAGTTTAAACTAATTAAATATAAAATATTATCTTTTGATATTAGAAATTTTATCTAAATATGTAACAAATTTTAGCAAAAAAATTAAAAAAAATGTTTTAAAAAATTCAAATAAACTGTGCATCGCACGGGTTTCATCTAGTATTTTTATACTTTATGATAATATAAGTTGTTTCAGGTATAAAAAAAAATTGCATTCTTTAATATATAAATTTATCAATTTTATCCAGTTTTTACCCTAGTAGGAGACTAGGAGTATCTCAGTATTAGATTTTTCAACAAAATAATCTTTAAACCCTTTAATATTGATGCACAGCCTACCCTACACCCAATTAGCAATCTTTATGGAGGCATGGAGCCAAGCTAATAGGAGATGAGCATAAACTGTTGTCCCATTGTCCATCATTGTATCCACACAGTAAGAAGAGTTTGTTGGTGAATTTACTTACGAGTATTAAAGGTCAAAAATTGAACGAAAGATTAGAATAAGTGGAGAAAACCACAAAATATTGATTTCATCCTTGTAAGCGGACCATGTTGGACTAGAGATAACCTGTGTCGCACGCATTTACAATCTATTGCGCTTACAAGTTCATCAAAATAAAATTAGATAACTCATTCGTCCCACGTAAATATCAAGGTCGTACACAAACCAAGTTTAGGTAATAAATCTAGTTCGTTTATTAATTCAAATAAGGCGAATCCAACCTCTATATATCAGATATCACCAGACCTAACACAAACCGACCCATTTGCCAAATTTTTATACTCGGTACATTTAGGATACTTAGGCCCCGTTCTTTAGAGCTACTTTGCTCTGCTCTGCTCTGCTCTGCTGAAATCTGCTCTGCTCTGCTAAAATCTGCTCTACTCTGCTCTGCTTTGCTTCAATCTGCTCTGCTCTGCTTAAAAATAGTACTTAAAAATAGCTGCTTCAATCTGCTCTGCTCTGCCCTAATCTGCTCTGCTCTGCCCAGAAGCTTAAAAGAACAGGGCCTTAAAATGTAAAACGTACATTATAAATGTTATGTTTATTATGTCATGTTTCCTAACGGGGTTAACACGAACACACTCGTGAAGTAAGTATGATCCACCAAAACCCAAACCCGGGGTCCAACAACTAACCCGAACCATATCGTCAACTCACAAGTCTTCACTCTTGTATTTTCTCTTCCATCGTTTCATTCATTCACTCTGTTCTTCCTCTCCCACTCTCACTTTCTCTCTCCTAAGTAACAGTTCGTCGTAATTTTGATACAATGAAACCCAGTAAGATCTCTCATTCTTCAAATTCAATCAAACTTTTCGAACAAATCAAATCAATTTTTTCCATTGTTTGTTAAATCTCAGCAAATTTGTTTAATCTCACTCTAAATTTCGATTTTTCCCCAAATTTGTGTGATTTTTGCAGGAATGGCTCGAAACCTAGGGTTTTTGGCCCTTTTTCTAATTGCGTCGATCTGTGAAGCTGCGATCTTTCGCCCAATTTCGGATTCTCACCGATCTGCGGCTCTTGAGATTTTCAAGCCAATCGATGGATCCTTTAAAAGGTTTTCAAAACCCCTACTTAAACCCTTGATTTGATTATCTATTTTCTTAGTAATTTTGTTTGAATGTGCAACAATGAATTAGAATGGCGATATTATACAGGTTGTTATTGCTCAATTTGATTCAGTGTGCTGTTAATTTATTTAAAAGTTTGAAATCTAGATACCTTGAGGATGTTTAGGTTAATCAAATTGGAAAAAGGTAGAACTCGGTGGCCGATTTCGGTGTTGCTTAACCTGCCATTTGATATTCTCGGAAGTAGGTGAAGAAATGAGTTTTAGAACTTGAATTGCATACATTAGGTGCTGTTTTTTAGGAGTAGGGGACTACTGTCAGGAGCTTGTTTGATGAGTTATAAAGAATTTCAGCTGGCCAAATTGTTAGCACAAACCAAATTCGTAAATCAAATGGCATGTGTAATGGTTGGTTATATCTCCTGAATGATGATTGAGGGCTCACTACTACAAATTCCCTGGAATTTGTTTGCAGAAATTGGGATTACGGAAATGGTTCGTTTGGGGTTATTTTTTTATGTCCCTGGAATTTGATGATCGGCTATTTCTAGAAGTGGCAATATTGTACTGCCACTAATTTGAATTATACGTGGAAAACTAGCAGTTTATGTTTACTGTGTAACTTTGTGCTTGTTTGATGATGACTGTAAAAAATAATTTTCGTTTTGCATTAGCGCTCTATTCATCAGGCAAGTGACATACTTACATGCATTATGTAAAGCAGTGTTATTCCTGTCTTAAGCCTTGTGTGCCTATTTTCTTCTTATCACAATTAAATAGTTCTTTGAGGCTGTTCTTTGTTGAACATTTGTTGACTTCCACTTGTCTTTGGATAGTCTTGAAGACGCTTATGAGGCTTTAAGAACTTTTGAGATCCTTGGAATTGGAAAAGATCTTGATATAAGTACTTCAACATGTGCATTGATTACGGAGACCCTTAAGTCTTCATCTGCTAGTTTGAAAGATCTCAGTGTTGCATTGAAATCGAACCGAGTCCTTAAGTGCAAGATTGATGGAGAGAATTTTAAGGTAACCATTCTTCAAAAGGTCCCAAAATTGTCAAATTAATCTAAGAAGGATTTAAGTATTCTTTATAAGGATCACGAATACGAATCAGTTAATAGGTCTGAGGAGTTTTTAGCCTTTTTTTATTTTATTTTATTTTATTTTATTTATTTATTTTTCCTCTCTCTCTCCCATCCTCTTAAGGCTGTCAGCTCGAAACTGCAAGCGGCAATCACTAAAGCAAACTCATTGCTTGACTTCTACTATTCAGTTGGAAGCTTGGTACTTCTTAAGGTAAAAATTCTATGCAATTTGCCATTTTTTTTTTTTTACTTTTATTTTTTATTTTTTTTAACATCAACATTGATCAATTGGCTTTGAAGAGGCTTCCTCCAACGGTAGGGGAGGGGAGAGAAGGGGCAGATATTTGCAACCTCTCCTCAATAATAACAAAGTGACTGTTTCCTATTGATTATTGAAAGGAAATGACCACGTGCTATCAGCCTACTACAAAATAAGAATTATGCACACACAATAAACAAGTCATTTATGTTTTAATCTACTCCGTATTTCAAAGCCAAGGAAGTAAATACTCATCTACATTGGCAATGATGGATCAAAGCACTTTTTGTCAAATTTATGTTGTGTAGATCAATTATTTTAAAAGTTTGCACCATATGATACGTTGACGTTGCTGAATATCAAAGCTGAATTATGTTAGTTTTCTATCATTTTTTAGATTTAATTTATTGCTTGGCATTCTTGATATTGTTTTTGGTAATCATTTCATAAACATATGTGCAGGATCAGGCTGCTGATCTCGAAATTCAGCTTGAAAATGCTGATCAAGTCTTCCGCTCAGTCAAGGTTTGTTTTTTTGGATTTTGCATTGTTAATCTGCTTCTCCCATAGTTGGCTCTAGGTTGTATGCTTTATGGTTTTGCTCCTTTGGCTTTTTAATTCAATTGGATGCCATAGCTTATGTTGATACATTTTTGTTAGGCTCTTGGTCAAAGTGATGGACGGTGGCGTTATAGTTCCAACAAACCTGAGTCCAGTACTTGTGCTGCTGGTAGTATCTCCCCTTATAAATTTGATCTCCATTTTTCGTATTAGTTTTACGTCCATCTGTTTCTAGCATGTGTTATTGTTGTATAAAATGCATACTTTTGAGAGGTGTGGTGACTGTTTTGCTGCTGTTATGACTTTTCTTTTCAATCCTATTGATAAAAAATTTCTATCCATAAACTGTTGACCATTTGTCTAATGCTAACTGTCTGTTTGTTGCAGGAATAGCTCTTGAAACTCTTGCTGGTGTTGTATCATTAGCCTCAGCTGACATCGATCAATCACTGGTATTTGCATATTGTGCTATCCCCACTCATCTTCTGAACATGGCAATTCTGGTTTATTCATGTGATACAGATGAGTGTGCTGTTTATTAGATTGATTCTCTTCTTGTAGCTATGTTGGTTTTTGGTAATTAATTTAACTGTTAATATCAAAATGACTGTGTGACTCTATGTTAATATCCAGGCATCTTTGTTTGGATATTCGGATGGTTTTAAATTTATATTGCCACAAGTTATCCTTTGTTAAGTTGGAAAATTAGCTGTATTTATTGATATCATCTTAGTTTATCCATATAAGTGAAGGATTAATACATTTTCCCCCTTCCCTTCAGATTAGGGAGGCTATAACTATTTTAGAGTGAAGTATGTTGCTTCCACTCTTTGAATTTTTTCCCACAGTTTAGATCATCTGTGTTCCATCCAACATTTGGTCATTATCTTCTTGTAATGGCTGTAACACACCCTTGACCTGCAAATTGATCTGTAGCTGGCCATATAGTCTTGCTATTGTAATGCCATGATTCTGCTGTAGCAATAATTTTGGGGATATATCTAATAATTTTGTTGATTGGACATTGGACAGATTGGTACTCTGAAGAATGATATAGTGAAACTGTTTGACAGCGTTGAGAAATACGGTATGTGGAGATCTCACCTTGTGTACTCCCATCACTGCCTCACTGCTAAAGTGTTCAACAAAGAAATGTCAAATGAATTTCAAAATGGATCGTGTGGTTTTTTGTCAGAATATTTTTGTGAGCTTGCATGATATCCTGTTGATAATTGAAGTATGTCAATAATGTGTTTATGTTGTGATATAGCTCTTGAATTTGTAACATGGATAGCATTTTGTCAGAAATCTTGTGTCAAACATTGAATATCTAGAATCTAGTTTTAGTACGAAATGGAACAAGTTTATAGACCTGGAAACTCATTCACGCCTCAGTAACAATGAGAGATGTGACCATATGAGCCCTTTTCTCACTCCAAAACCGATGATAGTTGGAAACGTTCACGCCTCAAAAACAATGAGAGATGTGGCCATATGAGCCCTTTTCTCACTCCAAAACAGATGATAGTTTGTTCTATTCATTAAATTAAGCACCTAACTTCCAATCGCTAGTCTTTGCTAAATCTTCCTAAGAAGGATGTGTTTTCGTCTTACATCCCCAATTATTTCATTAATAAGCATCGTAGGTTGTCTTTTATCGCTTTTGCTCCTTGTAATTATCTGTTAAAAGTGATACTTGCATATCATGGGTTCATGATTTATAAGTCGAACAAAAACTCATTTTCCTATCCCTATCCCCTCAAACATTTTTTTCAAAAAAAGGGACGTGATAAAAATGGCCAAGAAAAGAGAACGAAAAGATAGTTTGTAAACTCTAGTAATGCTTCAAAATGTTGGAATTGCCTTTCAGATTTGCTGAAGTATCAAATTCATGTCTATGTGTTAAGCAAGGAGACTAGCTTATTGTTGTTGTTTTTAGCTTTTTTATTTTTTTATTTTTTTATTTTTAATTTATTACCTGCCTGCAGATGACGGTGCCATGTTCTTTGATGAGAAAGTTGTTGATGCTCTTGAATATCAAGGTCCACTTTCAACTACATCATCAGTTGTTCGAGGACTTGTGGCATTTGCTGATGTAACTTCTGGGAAGATTACTGTAAGTAGATATATGTGTAAAGATTACTGCAAGAGGGTGAATGATTGTAAGTAGATAAATTGTGAAGATATTTTCCTAATTGGAAATGCAATATGCAGGTTTCTGGAGACAAAATTTTGGGTTTGGCAAAATATTTTCTTGGCATTGGAGTGCCTGGAAATTCCCATGATTTCTTTGAACAGATTGATGCATTAGCTTTGTTGGAAAACAACAGGTAATGGTTGAATAGCATGCATATATTTCATCTCTTCTTTTTGCAATTGGTAACTTATTCTTTTAATTCTTCATTCTGGATTTACTAAATTATCCCGATTCTTCCTTGGTAATGTAGGCATTGGAATGGTCAGGTTTATTGTTCAATTTATAGACCTTTTAGCCGATATGAAACACTAAGAATTGAATTGAACTTTGAGAAACTACAAATAGCAAAAATATTTTGGGAAGTATTCGATATAATAAAAAAGTATGCATAATTGATATCTCTGTCATGGAACTTGGAGAAACGATCGTGATTAATCCCAAAGAAAGGGGAAAATACCTTTTTGTGTATGAAAGGAGTTTTCAGGTCTGGACGTCTGGTAGTTCAGATTAGTTAATTTTGGATCAAACTAACAAATAACTCGAAGTTGTTGGGTTTTGAATTAAATTCAATTTCTTTAACACGAGCAACGAAAATTCTAAATTATTTATGTAATATGTACTTATCTGGTTTCAAATGGCTTGTTTTAGTAAATTTGAAGATTGACCCCATAAGCACTGAGTTTATGTCCCTGCATAATAAAAATTGCAAATAATTGCCCGTCATTTTATTTACATATAATATTATATATGATTTCAATAACTGTGATCTATATTTCTCTCATTACAGTTAACTTCCCTGTTGATTTTCATTTTGCTGTTTTGTTCCCTCTAATATGCATGAATAACAGAGTATGGTGACTTGAGCTTCATGAATATGTAACAGTTTTTTTTTTTCCCTTGTGTAGGGTGTCGATTCCATTGATCTTGTCACTCCCATCTTCTGTGCTATCCTATTCCAGAAATGACCAGCTCAAGGTACCCACCATTTTTATCTTTCATATGTGAGAAGTTGCTGTTTATGTGCCTTTCTTAATCACTTCAGTGCGAGGGCTCGCTTCCCATAGATGTAGTTTTGAGGGCGAAGGAAAATGTAGAGTAGATCATTCTATCATTAGTGTCCACATGTGTACTATGTAGGCTATATATCCAGGCTGACTGGTGGCATTGCTGTCTAATCTGTGAACTGGAGGCAGCTTATAGGATACCATTTTTTTTTTTTTTGGGGTGGAGGGAGTGCATAGCTTACCTCTTTTTTTTAAGGCTGTTAAGTATCACAAATTGACAAGTATGGAGTATTTTCTAGTGTTAAGTTTGTTTTAATTGTAATATATGTGAGCAGGTTAAGGTGAACACTGTACTTGGATCTGAGGCACCTGCCCTGACTGTGAAAATCGTGCAAGCTGCCAGTGTTAATTCAAAAAGTGCTCCCGTGATTGAGAACCAGGTTTTGAAAAACTTTGCATATGTTGCTTGATTTGTTTCTTATATTTACAATTCTGATTTCCTACAAGCTTTTTAATGACTTGCCAACTAATAAAGCCAAATCTGTTGTATCAGGATCTTAAGTATGCCGCAGATGGTGGATTCCATGTTTTGGATTCTTTGCCAAAGGACATTGATGTTGGGAAATATGAATTTGTTTTCAAGGTGATATTCTGTTCCTCACTTTTCACTGCTAATGTTGTGATCTCATGCAGAAAAAAGGCCAGAAATTGACCTTTTTTTTCCCCTTTTCTTGGATCATGGATTAGATTGCTCTCAATGATCCAAGTCAGAGTGATGTATATGCTACAGGAGGCCGAACTTGGGTTAAAATTTATTTCACAGGAGAAGTTAAAGTTGAAAATGCAGAGATATCAGTCCTTGATAATGATCTTGGCAATGTGGAATCTCAGAAAAAGTAAGTATATTTTCAATAAGTTTCTGAATATTTATTCATCCACCATCTTTGATTCTAAGCATTATATGTCAGATATCGGCACAATTTTTTGAATCATACATTCCAAAGTCGCATTTGTGCAAAATGAACCAGAAATTCCATGATTTGGCTGTTGGAGAACTTATGGTCTCATCTGAGCTAAATTAGAAAATGGAGACGTTATAGTTTATTTTGAACACTTTGTGTACCATAAGTCAATTAGGCACACTCATTTCTTGTTCTAGAATCTGGGTTTGACATGCTTGTTCAAGAAATGAAAAGAAAAATTCTTTATTAGAGAGTTGTCTTGCAATAATCAAGTTTTTAATGTTAGAGGATGGTATTGCAGGTTAGATTTGTCCACAGACAGTGCCATTTCTCTGTCAGCAAACCATCTTCAGAAGCTGCGTCTCTCCTTCCAGCTGTCCTCACCTCTAGGAAATGCATTCAAGCCCCATCAGGTTTTTATTTTATATATTTAGAGAATGCTTCAAGATCTTTAAATAGTTTGCTAATCAAGATGGCGGCAGGCATTGTTGAAGCTGAGACACGAGACAAATGTTGAACATGTATTTGTTGTTGGGAGTTCGGGAAAAAAGTTTGAATTGACACTGGTAAGTTTCCTTTACTGCTTTCGGTATATTCATGTCACCAATGAATCTTTCTATATCTGCATGGAATTATATGAATTCCTTTTTTTAATTTTGAAAGTAAAGTTAACTCGTTAACAGAAGAGGCATATGATATCTACAAGAGAAATCAAAACTAGCAAATAGAAACTGAATTGGATTATAAAAAAAAAAATTCTAATGGGAAAAACCACAATCGTTGGGGATGTTTCACATTGCTGTGTAGTACAGCCCTCCATGAGGGGTCTTTCAATCTAATTATAGCATTGTTGCTTGGCTTTGAAACTCCTAAATTCTTTGCTCTGTACATCACGTATAACGCCTGGATGAAATATTGTGTACAGTTTATAGTTTTATCATCTTTCCGAAATTACGTATCTGCAAGCATCATCTCATGATTTTGTTCTGTAGGATTTCCTTGGACTAGTGGACAAGCTCTACTACCTTTCTGGCAAGTATGATCTGCAATTAACCGTTGGAGATGCTGTCATGGTAATTATGATTATGTATATTTTCAATGTTATAGTACTTGCATTGGTATGGTTTCTCTAAATTGACCTTTTCAGGAGAACTCTTTCTTTCGATACCTGGGTCATATCGACTTAGATCTTCCTGAAGCACCTGAGAAGGCAACTCGGCCACCTCTTCAGCCAATTGACCCTCTTTCGAGGTTTGGACCCAAAGAAGAAATAGCTCACATATTCAGAGCCCCAGAAACGCGTCCACCTAAGGAACTATCTCTTGCTTTCTTGGGCCTTACCCTTGTTCCACTTGTAGGATTTTTTATTGGGGTAAGTTAATCTTTTCAGGCCATTTTGCTTCCGTTGTGCCCCAACTGGCCAAAAGACAATTATTTCCTTGTTGATAGAAATAATTATATGAAATAAGCTCTAAGATGTCAAATTGCAGTACAAGATTTGAAATTGTTCAGCCATTTTGATGATTTGTATGCATTGAAGTAGAATTCCTTGCTGTCAAAAAGTTGCCCTTTTGTTTGTTCTAACTATCGTAACACACATGCTTTGGCCTTTGTGAACCACTGACCATTCAATTTTGTAATGTTTGTAGTTTTGTACTTTTAATTTCTGTTCAATTTACTTCACTGTTAGCCTTTGAGGTGTCACTTTTTCTCTTACTCTGATCTTCAATGCCTTCTTGCAGCTCCTTCGCCTTGGGGTGAACTTTAAGAAGTTCCCTACAGCAACAGTATCTGCTGCATTTGCTGCACTCTTCCATGTTGGCATTGCAGCTGTACTTTGCCTCTATGTCCTTTTCTGGCTGAAGGTTTGTGTATAATATAACTCCCTTTCCACATGAATTTGTGAATTAAATCCATTGTACAGAACTGTATCTTTTTTTTCCCCCCCAAATTCTTCTCTTGGTCTGGACTTGATTCATTTTCCATCTTTGGAAATCTTTATTTTAATTTTATTTTCTTGTGTTTGCACATCTGCAAGTGCTTCTTCTGTATTCAACCTTTTGTTCAATACCTGCAGTTGAACCTGTTTACAACACTCAAGTACCTGAGCTTCTTGGGAGTCTTCTTGTTATTTGTCGGCCACAGGACTCTTTCCAACTTAGCCAAAGTGAAAGCTGACTAGCACGGTACACTGGAGGAAAATTTCCTTGATTGACGTATGTTGTTGGGGCACATATTTATTTGAGGAATTCCCCTTTCAGAAAGTTGAGAAGTTGTAGACATTTAGAGTCAATTTTGTAGAATTCGATTTTTCACTTGAGAGTGCCAGCTATAGTTTAGTTCTTTATTTTATTGTATACACATGTATTCAGAACTTTTATCTAAAAGCATTCTCTTCTATGAAGTCTTACGATATTCCCCTCCCCTGAACATTGTTGTTGTCCTTCAATCTATGGTTCCAACAGCCCAAAATCAAGACATTTAATCAACTGTTAAACAAGGCAGGCTATAAAACTGAGACTGAATCAGATTTTGAGTTTGAGTCGTGCAAGTTATCTTTCCATCTGCATTTATCTGTATGGTTGAGTTCAGGTTGGACAAGCGTTGTCTTGTAGAAATAACTGCAACACAAGGGACATAGGAAGGACTTTTTGGCAGCCTAATTATCCAAATACAATAGGATTGCGACTAGGTTAAAACTTCTAATCAACCTTATCCAATGTTTAAGATATTCATGCCATAGTTATTATTGTTATAAAAACTTAGTTTAACACTCATTTGAAGATTAGTCAAAAACTTTCTAGAGGTATCAATTCGGATGATCGAATTGAGTCTGATGTGGTCGAGTTGGGTCAATTTTTAAAGTTGAGTCATGTTAAATTATTGTGTACACATGAGTCTAAATCTGAATCAGAAATTTTCGAGTCGGTTTAAGATCTGGTCATGTATGGTTTTGACAATACTATGGCTAACCTTTTAAATTGGTGATTAGATCATTTAATGTCTCCCCATAATTACTTGTCAACCATTTTGCAATCAAAAAAATTTGAAATTGATCTTGCCATGTCAGCTGGTAGCTACATCCATCTCCTCCCTAAGGGTTTGGGTATAAGCCTGAGAACGACTCTTTACAACAGAATGTATAGGAAAGACGATAACATTAATGCCAATGTATAAATCATTTCTTGCCTTGTAACTACATCAAAACACAAGCTTCCTTGCAGGAAAAATTTTGAAACAGAATTTCTTGCTTCTAAACCTACCTAAAGTGCTATGCTAAACTAACAATACAAGATCTTATCTTCACTCAGCCTTAAATAGGACAAGTGTAACTATTGCAAATGAAATACACTAGTAGAGCATAACCCCACATCACTTACTGGCCCCTTCATATGAACATAGAGGTAAAAAAGAAAATTGCTAAAGTAACTGTTGAAGCAAACTGCATGTTGCTTCAGCAAAGATGAGAATTTCAAGATGTCTTTGCTGCCCCACAGTACTAAAACCTATCAACTCAGTAATATGATCCAGAACTTCCACCTCCCATGTAACCACTACCACTCACACCACGGCCAGAATACAGCGATGAGTAAGAACTGCCACCAACCTGAAAGATCAACAAAATTGAGTAAATGCCTACCCAATTTAAGAAACTGAACTAAATTTTAAACAAAGCAGGAACTTAGATACATACATCGGATCCACGAGAAGGATATTCACTACCATAGCTTGATGAATACATACCACCATCATTGCCACCATATGAACCTAGAGTACAAGAAACTATCAAAAAGAGATGTAGAGTGACATAAAACGTTCAAGTTACTAGATATTTTTAGTTCCAAGGGTGTACCATTATAGCTCATGCCTTGGCGACTACTATAAATGCCATGAGAATCCTGAGCAGAGATTGAACTTCTGCTGCTGCCACTATATCCCGCAGTGGATCTCCCCATTCTAGAAGCATGAGATAATTTTAGTAGCAGAAAAAAAAAATACATGGCCAAATACATTTTAGTCCTGAGATTAACACTGACCTGTCACCATATGTATCCGCATACTGAGAGCTTCCTGAAGGAATGTCATAGTCCACACGTGCCCTTGAATGGCGAATACTATGACCAGGATCAGTGTATCGTGAAGGAACATCATCCTAGGAAATCAACATCAGAATTTAGTAAAACCATTATGTTAAAATTTTTACGTACAAATTGAAACAAAGGAACCTCAGCAACTGACCATAGCACTATAAGGGCGTTTAGAACCAGAAACAGAGTCATAATCACGAGGACGCCCTTCACGGTAACTTGGAGGTGGTCTTTCATATCTTGGGGCGTAGCTATCCTCTGGATAAGGTCTCCTAGTTGCAGAGCGTGATGCACTGCTCCTATGCACATCAGCATAGACAGGTGAACGGGCAGCATACTCGTCCCTATAAGTTGGACGCCTTTCTGGTGGCAACCTAGACCCATATTCTGCCACAGCCCTGCTCCTTGGAGGCAGCTCTTCCCTCCGGATATAATCTCTCTTCAAGCTACTCTTGGGTGGTGGAGGAGCTGCACACAACAGTGGGTCAGATGACACTTATACAGTTTACTGCCATCAAAAGTGACCAGCAAAGATCAGAATGAATACCAGGAGCTCTTCTATCATATGGCCTAGGTGGAGGTGGCAAAGGCCTGGCTCTAGCTGGCATAGGTGGTGGGGGACGCCTATCCCGTACTCCAACAGGCTTCTTCAAGCCACGACCAACAGCAATGGGAGCCCGGCTAGCAAGTCCCCTTACACGAGGAGGAAGGGGACGTGGTAATGGACGGTTCCAAGGAGCTCTGGGACGCCGCCCAGCTACACGGCCACCCTTATGATCAGAGCGGGGATGGTTTTTACCTTTACCCCGCTGCAATGGCCTGGACAATCTGGCTCTTACTTTAGCCTGTAGAAGAATAAAATCAGGTAAAGCCATATGCATAATCTCACATGCCTAGGTAAAAAACACATAATTAAGCTTATAAACCAATAATAACCTTGTGATCTCCTTCACCCAATTCTACATTATTAATGCTTTTAGCACATGTTACTGCTGCATCATGAGAGTCAAACGAAACAAAGCCAAAATCCTTTCTTCTCGCAGATGGCATATTACGAGCAAGTTCAACCTTTTCAATTTCCCCAAAACTCTTGAGTAGGATACGAACCCGATCCTCATCCCATGAGGCAGGAAGACCGTCAATAAACACAGTTTTGACCTAAAACAGTTTCAACCAAATATCATCCACAGTTAAAAGAAACCTATATTCCAAGAAATTGAGCAATGCAGATGTGAAGCCTGGAACCTCAAAGATAATCCCACATTAAAAATATACCTCAGCCAGCAACCCCAACCATTGCCACATTCTTACAAAGGTGTGGATAAGCATAAATAAATAATAAATAAATAAATAAAATAATTACAAGAAATCAAAGAAACAGATATAATATCCAAAGCCGTACGTAAAGACCACGTGTTATAAATTAAGTTTAAAAAACAGTTTAGAAGATTAGATCTACAGATATAAATATGAATAAAGCACAATGAAATATAATAAAGAATAATTGATTTTTAAAATAGAGGCTGGTATAAGCATAGCCAATAATTCAATAAATTAGAGAAAAAAAATAAGGATTAAAGAGAGATTGTATTCTGCTATAATTGGCCGAGTACTCACAAACTACCCTTCCTTATAGGTGTTTGACAACTTGCAAGATGAATATTACTCCATTATCATCCAAGGAATGGGAAAGATGCTTGATCTAATTACCTGGGCCATAATTTCATCTCCAGGATCAATGAAAGAATCTGCAAAAGAAACTTTTGCAGGCCTCTCAACTCCAAGTAAAACATCCCTTTTCTGAAGACGTTTAAAAGCATCCATGGCCTCTGAACGGGAGGAGAACTCCAAAAAGGCAAAACCTCTATTTTTTCCTTCATTGTTACTATCTTCCACTAACGTCAAGTCCTCGATATTTTCTATTCCATAAAGTTTCAATTTCTCTTTTAACTGGAAGAACAAATTAATATAGGCCAATCAGAAGAGAATAATGCAACTCCACATAACCAATAACAAAATAAACGCGAAGCCTGATGAAGACAGCAACACCACAGTCTACTTACTTTTTCCTTTGTCCATGTTTTGCATATGTTACCCAAAAAAAGGGTATCGCTGTCCTGACTTGGTGTGACACCACATTGCTTCCCATTCACCTGGAATTTTTGGTGTTAGAATAAACTCAACATAATCTGTGCTTTGCAGTCACTCAATCTATGACAAGATCAAAACAAGTACCACAGGATTTTTGAGCTCCAACACAGCTCGCTTAGCTTGCTCAACTGTAGCAAAGCGTAAGAATGCAAAGCCCTTGTTCTTTTTGGTCTGAGGGTTCATCATGAGCCTGACTTCAGTAACCTCGCCAACAACACTAAAAACTTCCTTCAAATCCTCCTCAGTAGCATCTTTGTCTAAACCACCAACAAACACTTCGAATTCTTTACGTTTGCGCCTCTCTTTGACAAGTTCATGGTGTTCACGTTCTTCTGCAGCATCAAACAGTTCAGCATGCTCATGGCCATGGTCAATCTCATGCTTATGCTCAAGCTCATGGCCATGGCCATGGCCCTCACCAGCATCAGTATGCTCATCATCTTCTTCAACCTCCAGTTCCTCTGGAACTTCTTCCATGTCCTCCTCAGCCATGTCTCCCTCCTCTTCAACTAGGTCACCTTCCTCAACTTCCTCCACAACTTCATCCTCTTCCTCCTGGAAATCTTCCTCGTCAACTTCTTTCTCATCATATCCATCACCATACTCTTCTGGCTCATATTCTGGTTCGTTATCCTCAAGGTCCAACCGTTCATCTTTTTCATATTCATCCTCTTTAACCTCATCTTCTTCTGCCATAGAAAGAGAGGTTGACAGAAATCCAGCCAGTTAACATGGTGAATTCACCATTGGGAGTAATAAGAGTTCTAAAGTGTTGGATGCACAGATAAAATACCCACTAAGCCTCCAAAATCAAAAACAAATTGATATGATTATTCAATAAAGTCAACTCAGGTTAAAAAATAGCATGTCCAAAAGAGCATTGGAGCATAGATTGTCTGTCATATCCGGAAAAAAAATAAAGCCACTTCCATTACTTTATTGTATCCTCATAATAGATTTTGGGCAATTCTTAATTGGACCAAATGCATTAATCTTCATACAAAGGAAACAGATTCGTAATCCATTTCTCAATAATGTTAACCTTCGCGTACCATTGACAATTTATAACAGACCTTGGTGTAAGCATGCTCTATAAAAGTGCTTAGAGATAGAGTGGAGTTTGAAACTTGTGCATATAAACAAACAGGAGATAAAACATAGCAAGATATATATAATGTTATGAAGAACACTTGTCTCTTCAAAAGTTCTTATATCCAATATAGAAGTCTAAGATGGGCACTCCACATAAATGACTATTTCTGAACACTGAAAAAGGGCTTGAACCATGAAGAACAGCTGAAACAGCACTCACAAGACTTCCCTTGGTCATGCGTATACAAGAATTCCAATGGTTTAAAATCTTTCATTACCGGAAATATAGATTGTCCTCTGACCAAGAGTTTTTTCATGCCAGGTTTATGAGAGAAAGAACACAATGTACAAAAATCACTCTTTTAACAAGCCTTTCTTATACAATTCATGTGAAAACTCGCTACGAAATTACCCAAATTCCAATATTTATAGTCCTCCCTATCTCCGTAGAGGATAAGGTGGAGTCACATGAATGTCACCTAAGAAATTAATTCTTTCTTGCTCATAACTTCGATAAGGATGGACCAACTTCAAGGATAGAGAGACTTACATAATCTTACAACAATTCATTCATTAATACCCAAATTTCACCCCATGACTAAACCAACCAAGCTAATTAAGCATCTGATTGACAAATTAGCCTAAACTGTATACCCAACAAATCAAAAACCATAACATGCAAAGAAAAATAATGAATCTTTTCTTCCCTTCAGATTAAATTCAATCAACAAAGATATCTCCTTTTATCTTTTTCTCATAAAACCCACAAACATACCAGCAATTAACTTCACCTAATAGCACTAATACATCATTAATATGAAATTAATTCACAAACAAATAATCACCCACAATTCCAATTTCTCTTCCCTGACAAAAATCTAACCCAAATCGATAATTCTTCCAATAAAATCAACATTAGGCTAAAAAAATACAAGTAATTAATCATCAAATCAATTACAGAAATAACAATTAAAAAAAAAGATACTTACTTGTCAAAAGAAAGGATCCATTAGACTCAGATAAAGGCTCAACATTCAGATCCGTTAAGCTATCAAGACTATAATTTTGTTCGGAAACTTTAACGTTATTGTCGTTAATTTCAGCCCTAACAACCTCGTTTTTAACATCATCGGACTTCACCGGAGTTCGTGAAGTTCTTGTCGTCTTCTTCCCCGGAGTAACCGCCGCTTTCTTCGTTCTCGGGGGCATCTTCTTCTTCAACCTTCGATTATCTTTATTTTTTCAGATTTTCGGGGAAAATCAGGAAATTGAATGAAAATTAAGAGAGAGAAAAAGCAAGAAATCGAGATAAATAGAGAGAGAAAAAGAGGGGTTTAAAATTAGGAAAGAAGAACCCTAATTTTGGGTTCGTTTACTTTTATTAGGATTTTCCACCGCATGACGTGGACATGTATACAAGTACTTAATAAATACTCTTACCAAGTCTTTCCCTTTTTTTTTTCTTTTTAATTTATGCAATTTTTGTGTGTGGAATCCTTTGACTCTATGAGAATATATGATCTCACTATGTGCTTAACTACTTATGATCTCATAGGCAATTTTTATTTTACAACAGGTTATATTGGTGGGCTGTAGGGAATTTGGGGTTCACAAACTCACAAGCTCGATAGAAATAATGTTAATTATTAAGAAACTTTTAAGTTCAGGTTTCATTTGTTTTGACTAAAATAATTATAACGAAAAATGATATTTCATTGAAAACGTATAGTCAACCACAATTGCAAATTAGTTTTCCTTTGTTTGGTTCATTACAAGCTAAGAAATTTTCTAGAGACATTGAAAATAAGAGTCGAAATGTGAGGATGGTTGAGAGAAAAGTAGAAAAGGGAATGGTGTGTGGAAGGAAAAAAGGTGACTTCCCTTCTTTTGAAAGGAAAATGTTTTTCACCATTGAGAGTACGTAGTTAGAGGAAGAGAAAATATGGAAATTTGGAATGGAGACAAAGATTGAGGTGAGGGGAATAAGAGAGAATTGTTACATTAAATATTGTTACAATAAGGATTGAATGTTAAGGATGGATGTTACAATTAATGTAACATATTGAAATTGAATGTTAAGGATCAATGTAACAATTAATGGTTAAGAAACATTAATTGTTACATCGATCCTTAACATTAATTTCAATATATGATATGATTTTTCTTAATTTGATGTCTATATTAATTAATTATTATAAATTCTTGAATTTTATAGATAATTTATCGGCATTCTTGGATAAACAAAAGTCAAAGTTTAAAATGAACACAACATTCAGACATCAATCACACCTTTTTCCAAATGTGCCAACCTTCATATGTCTCAATTACACATGACAATATATAGTTTCCCAGAGTTGTATGAGAAAGTTTAACAATCATGTTAAATCAAGAAATATGTGCATGCAATAAGTCTCACAATGAGAGTGAGAGATAGCTCAAATGGTTAGAGCTTCCCCTCCAATTCCAAGAGATCTTGGTATGATTCTCACCCCTGCCCTTGTGGCTCTCTAAACACCCAAAAAAAAAAAAAAAAAAAAAGTCTCACAATGATTTTCGATATATGTTATTCGAGAATACAATATACAAAGCTAGTCATTTCAGTTGTAATAAGCACCTATCGCTTTTGTTCACCCCAGTTCTTGCCCTCGAAAAACTCGTTTAGCATACGATCAAGATCTTCTGCACTGAATCTGATATACTTTTGAGGGTTTTTTCCACTTTCTATCATAGGCCTACAACCACAAAATTCTTATATATGTTCAGATAACTAAGTTTATACAAGTATATGATAATATAAGAATCTAGCTTATATGTATAGAATTGAAGGGGTTTGTTATGATCACTAACCCATAGCGTTTGAAAAAATTTCGATAAGCAGGCAATAAGACCTCTGCTATAGCCAACCTCAGAGACTCGCGCAACTCACTGTCAGGAACTGTCCATTGAGATTGTCTTTGGTGAAGCTCCTCGAATTGAATGTTGAAGTTCTTGAATCTCTCCTTTACCATTGACCTTGAAAGTGATGGTGTGGCATCAGGCGTGTTACCACCACCACTAGTGGAACCTGCTGGTTGGACTGATAGAAATTGAAGGATCTACAAAAACAACGAAAAATGTAAATTTCTGTATAAGGCTACTGTACTTCGCCCTGTAATTTCTGTAAAAGAGTATTTGATCATAACAAAAACAATAGTATGTAAGTTGAGCAAATACTTTAGACCAGGAAATCCTCTTGTATTGATTAGCATGTTGTTGGACAATCCTACGATGTCGTTGAACCCAATCATCTCCTAGTAGGTCTTTTGCTTCAGACCTGCAGCAAAAGGAAAGAAGAAATGAGTACAAGTGATAAGAAAAAGCTGTTAGGATAAAGATGTGTAACAAACCTCCTAACTGATCGAACAATGTAATGAATGTTGTTCATAAGAAATAGTTGAGTCAAAGCAGTATCTTTATACTGCTTGGATTTGCCATCCAGGTTAGTCTGCAGTGCTTGCATAATACGAGTTGTGATTGCAGCTAACTGCGCTCCTATATTATCCCCACTGACTTCCTGGAAAAGTTGCTTCAGAGTGGACCGATAACTGTGAGACAGGAAATGATCACAACATGAATATGTAACCTATTCATAGGAGAAATTACAAGATCATATTCAAATTAATCACATAGCAGCACTTGGCTTACTCGAACAAAAACTTGACATAGTTAATCACATAGCTAGTCAATGGATGCACTGTTCCGTCCATAACAGTTGTTTTAGTGGCATCCTTCTCGACTGCATCTTCAAAATCACCAAATGTCTCATGGGCTGTCTGTGCCAGACGCTTTGTCAAGCTTGTAGCGGATTCCCTCATTTCCATACAAGGCTTACCCTCAAAAATAGTTTCTATCTGTACATACAGCAACAGAACCAACAATAACAGATAATTCAAATGGCAAAAGCAGAGGAAATCAAGTGAATTTATAAGAAAAATAACACAACTTCTTGTGAACAAAATCAAGATTACAAAATCTAGTTTGATTCTTGTTACCTCAGGCTGAAGTTCTCTCATTATCTCATACATGTCCAACAAAACAAACAATTTTTCCGGTGATCTCTTACTTCTAGCAATTGCATCCCCAAAACTAAGGAGCGAGGACACACATCCTGAAGTCACTTCAGCAAAACATAATATTCTGATAGATTCAATAGCTTTAAATATCTCATCACAAACTTTCTTCTCGCCAGAAAAGAGCAGTTTAACCTGCATTATTGATTCATAATGACAATAAAAAATCCCATTACAAAACATTAGGATTGTGTTAAGACTACTTCATATACAAGATTGATTTCTTACAGCTATTCGCATAAAGTGTATCCAATTTCCAATCTTTGCCTCCAAAGCCTCCCACTGCATCTTTTGTACATCTTCTTTGGTAAGTCTCTCCACCCCGAGTTTTCTAAATGTTATTTCCATTACAGATGAACGTGTTTCCCTAGATATTCATATAAGTTTAAAGACATTAATTAGTACTTATGACCACAAATCTTACAGAACCTACAGTATCCTAAAATTATTAGAAGCTAATCTATCAAGTTTCCTAAGTGACATATTGTATAGGCAAAAAGAATAGAAATAATGACACGTATCATCTTTGAAACTCTAAACATCGAGCTGAGGTAACTCTACAGTCGTCTCATTACACTAAATCATCATGTTGGACGGATAGCTCTAAGTATGTAGCAAACTGCTTTGAAGTAGAATGTATTGTAAATACCGATAAATGCTGAGAATTTGTTGTTGGTAGCCTGCTTGAATCATTTGATTGGCCAACTCATGGAGTAATGGTAAAACTCGAGGTGGAATAAGATCTAGAGACTTATAACCTGCATTTTCCGTGCTTTTATTACTCTGCTCACCTGAAGCTGATGTTGAGTTGGGCCGTAATGAGTTTGGCAGGCAGTCGAAAAGACAATCTGGTTCAACAGGCTTGCTGCATGAAACATGTAAACATAACCATTGATCACTAATCGAAAATTACAAGTTCTCAAAAAAGGCCCCAAACACCAAAAATTTGCATCAACGTCGAAATTTTTGGATGATGACAAACCTGTTAGACATTAGAATTTGCTTAAACTCGTCTTCAAGTTTAGAAATGGCCTTGGAAAGTAAGTTGTTAACGCGATTAAGAGCATCATCATTACTCTTGAAACTTTTGTTGCTACTGAAAAAAATGAGGACTGTTTCCAACTGATCAATTGCTTCAAGGTAACTTTCTAAATCTTCATGAGGTCCTCTTAATATTTTCGCCTCAGCCTGCATTTTCCAGGAAAAATTAAGTGATTATAAAGAGCTACAAGTACATCTCTATATAAGCTTTCTAGATGTAAAGACAACATTAAACCTCTTTGTTACACAACTTACACCTTTAATTATTGTACATGTTATTGTATATTATCACGCAACTCATATATGGCTCTTGATATTATGTCAGAGAACAAATTAATCAAAAGCTTAAACTTATGGCTAGAGTCACAACAATTGATCATAATATTAAATTATAATGGCTATGCAATTCAATCTCGTAGATATCAAATATATTGTTTCTCAAACTCGTTCTCAAATTTCGTTCATTTTACCTCAAGTACCCGTGTCAGATCATCAACGAATTACTTATAAACTATTCGGATAGGAAAGAAGGGTACCTTGCGAGCGAGATCAAATTGAGCGACGACTAATTCAGTAGCATTCAAAGTCTTGTCAATATTTTCATGCGCCCTTCGAATGGAATGGGTTCGAATCTGAGTAGGGCGCATAGCAGTTTCGAGGGAAGATAAGCGATGATCAAAAGAACCCAAAATAGAAACCATGTTATCTGTAATTGTTTGGCTTTTTGAAAGAGATTCTTTCATAAATTTCACCCTTTCTTCTAATGTTTCTTTTGACATTGGCAATGGTGCCCCTATTTTTTTTTTTTTGAGGGAAAACGTTAGCAGGACTTATTATTCCAAATCAAGTTCCGCCAAGGCTAAAGTGCCTTGTGGAATAGAGTCAATACAAATAAGCTCCGAAGAGCTACGAGTGTCCCACCTTGCAACAAGGTGAACAACAGTGTTACCTGCTCTACGTACATGAGAAATATTAAAAACATGAAAGGAACTAGCTAGCCTTCTAATATCATCGTAAATCAGCCATAGTGGGGAAAAACCAAGAGCACCTTTGCTTACTTTGTTCGTAACAACTTGTGAATCGCCTTCAATCCAGACCTTCAAATGGCCCATCCTCCTAGCAACGCTGCAACCAAACCGCACTGCTGCTGCCTCTGCAGCCTCGACATTCCAGCCCACCGCAAATCTTTTCGTGGCAGCCCACAAGATTATCCCATTACTGTCCCTAGCCACAGCACCCAAGCCACCAGCAGACCCTATACCAACATGTGCATCAACGTTTATTTTAACAACCTCAGATTGTGGGCGCATCCAACTCGACACAATAGGAGTGCTAGCACGCGGAGGGGAGTGGAACACCTTCCCAGCATACACGCTGTGTTCATGGACCATACGAAGGAAGCCCTCAGCCACATAACACAAGTCAAGCTGCTCATTAGCATATACACGTTTGTTACGACAAAACCAAACAGCCCAAGCAATTGTCAAGGTTCTTCGCAGAACATTTCGATCCACTCTATTGCTCATCCAAACAAGCCACTCAGAGAAGGGGTTATGACACGGAGAATCCGCAATTAAGTCATCCAATTCATGCCTACTCCATACCTGTCGAACACCATTACAATCGAACAAAGCATGGCCAATAGATTCTGCCTCAATCCCACACCCCCCACAACGATCATTAGGTGCAATGTGGCGCCTATGAAGCTCTTTCTTAACAGCCATACTCCCCTTACAAGCATTCCATACAAAATGTCTTAGCTTTGGTGGTCCACCTAAACCCCACACAATTTTCCACACATCTTTATCATTATCATTATTCACATTTGCAGCCCCTAATTTACCCAACCAATAAGCCGATTTAACACAAAAATTACCATCAGCAGATGGCCACCAATATAGTCTATCATTGGGTAAATTATTTGACAAAGGAATTTGGAGAATGTGTGAGCATACCTCATCTGAGAAATACTGGTGCAATATATTAGCATCCCACTCGCCAGATTGTAGGTCAATGAGCTCAGAGACGCGCAACTCGGGATCAAAGG
This sequence comes from Chenopodium album, assembly GCF_948465745.1. NCBI lineage: Eukaryota > Viridiplantae > Streptophyta > Magnoliopsida > Caryophyllales > Amaranthaceae > Chenopodium > Chenopodium album. Next base: position 6,089,519 of record NC_137858.1, read on the forward strand.
AGCTATCATGCTCGGGAATTATATTCCCAGGAATCCAAGAGTCCAACCAAACCTTGATATCAGCCCCATTACCTATCCTCCATCGAAGACCCTCAAGCAGCAGCGATTTCGAACCCCAAAAACTTCTCCACGAGTAGCTCGGATCATACCCTCGATAAGCCTCCAAAAGAGACTTATTCTTGAAGTATCTAGCTTTCAATATAGCGTGGAGTAGAGGATTGGGATTGCTATATAATCTCCACATTTGTTTAGCAAGAAGAGCTTGATTAAACACTCGTAAATCCCTAAAACCCATGCCCCCCATGGATTTCGGTTTGCATAAGGAGTCCCAACTATGCCAATGCATCTTCCTTGTTGTGTCCGTCGAACCCCACCAAAATCGAGCCAAAAGAGCATGAATTTCATCAATTAGGCCATCCGGGATTCTAAAAATACTCATCATATAAGTCGGAATCGCTTGAGCAACCGCCTTAATCAAAATCTCTTTCCCGGGCCTAGATAAGAGCTTCTCCTTCCAACCTTGGATTTTCCACCAAATCCTCTCTTTAATGCTTGCAAAAATGGCCTTCTTTGATTTTCCGATGATAGTCGGTAGCCCCAAATATTTTTCATGTTTTTCAACTTCTCGTACCCCCAAAATATCAACAATCACACTCCTTCGATCATCACTCACTCCTTTGCTAAACACAACATCTGTTTTTGTGAGGTTGACACTTTGTCCGGATGCTCTCTCATACTTGCTGATAATGTCAGCTATAACTGAGCATTCACTAACAGTAGCTCTAGCAAAAAGTAAGCTATCGTCGGCAAAAAATAGATGTGATACTCTGGGGGCACCCCTGCAAATCTTAGCACCATGAATCAAGTTTTCAGACACATGTTTTATTAACAGAATTAAGGGTCACCTCACCTCTCCACCAACTTAACACAAGATCAACAATGCCACAACCAACAATATGCCAAAATTTCTGATAAAAAAGAGCATGCATACCATCGGGCCCCGGAGCTTTGTTAGGATGCATCTGGAAAAGTGCAGCTTTAATCTCCTCCGGTGTTGGATCTTCACAAAGCCGCCCATTCATATCCAAAGTCACCACGGTCTCAACTCCTTCTAGTGCAGGTTCAAAGTCAGTTGGGGAGCAAGTGCTAAAAAGAGCCTCAAAATAATTAGCAACTGTATCCTCAAGCTCTATTTTGGACGATCTCCACACATCATTGCTATCAAAAAGACCCATGATGCTATTAATACGGCGCCTATCACTCGCTTTTTGATGAAAATAGGCCGTATTTTTGTCTCCATCTTTGATCTCATTCGCCCTAGCACGAGCATGCCAATAAGACTCTTCAATTCGGTGGAGCTCATCTAATTTACTCGATAACACCACACATTGTTCGAACATAGTAGCATCGGGCAATCTGTCCTGTACCTCTTTAAGAGCCTCTTCGGTTGCCTTGATTTTTTTCTTGATATCACCGAATTTTTTTGCAGCCCATGAGGATAACATTTCTCCACACAAAGCAATTTTACTAGCAGCATCCTTATCCGCACTACTTGTCCATGCCTCATCTACTACCTTGCTACATTCCTCACTAGAAAGCCACCCCGCTTCAAACTTGGACACCTTCTTGCGACCTCCTCTTTCATAGTAATTACTAGTACACAACAATATTGGAGCATGATCCGATCGGTATATAGGGAAGTGACGGACAGCAAACGAAGGGAACATGTTACACCATTCCCCATCCGCAAGAAAGCGATCAAGACGCTCTCTCTTGAAAGTTGATGGTGAGGTACCCCTTTTCCATGTAAAAGTACTTCCTCTATAACCCAAATCTTTCAACCCACAATCATCAATAGCATCCCGAAAAGCATCCATAAAATTCTCACTCCGCGGAACTCCCCCCTCTTCCTCTTCATGGCTTACAATTTCATTAAAATCACCAAAGAACACACATGGTAAGTCACTACTAGCTTTTATTCTTCTCAACATAGCCCAAGTTAAATGTTTGTTTTCTTGTTCCGGCCATCCATACACACCAACCGCCCTCCATTTCGGAACATTATTATGATCACAAACATCTACAATAAAATGATGAATAGAATATGTACGAACAACAGCATTTAAATCCTTCCACCAAAAACCCATACCACCCGAGTTACCTCTACTGCTAACACAAATACCATCAACAAAACCACATCTATTTTTAATTCTGGACAAACTAACCTCATCAATCATTGTCTCCATGAGAAAGACAGTATTTGGCCGCTCCCTCAAGCACCAATCCCGGAGAGCTTTAACTGATTGAGGATTGGCCAACCCTCGACAGTTCCAACTCAAGATTTTCATTGCTCTTCGAGGGGTTGGATCACACCACACCCCTCTACTTGATTTATTCCATCTCCGGCATTATTAATCACAACCTTCCTTTTTTTAAGAGAAGACATATCATCAGCATTATCTGTTTCATCCCCTATCTTCGAAAGAATTCTCTTCACATTCCCATTGTCCAGTTGCACGGTTTCCTCATTGTCAGTAAAGGAAATATCAGCACCCTCCTTCCTGCTTTTCCTTTTCCACTTTCCACTTTTATTATTGGTGTTGTAACTATTGCTTGTGGTCCCTTGTAATCCCCCACATTTTAATTTAATTATAATTTAATTATATGTTATTCTTGTAATTATATTTATGGTAATTTCATAAATTAAATTATTTTTATGGAAGGATTTAAATAAACTAGTGTATTTTTATTAATTTACTAGTAGTTCTAACATAACCCAAAACCCAAATACTACTCCTAATCTAATTAGGAAACTAAAGCCCAAATAAAAACCCTTATACTCCTTCTCCTCCCTCAATTCTCACATAAAAAAAAAAAAAAACAAAAGAAAAGCCTCCTCTCCTCCTACTGCTTTCACGATCAAAAAAAAAAAAAAAAAAACAACAACAACAAACCTGCTGCTACAGTGCTGCCGCCAGCAGCACCACCTCCCTGCCGCCGCTGCCACCACCGAGCCGCCGCTGCCGCCGCTGCCACCACCGAGCCACCTGCAGCCGCCCCTTCTCTCTTCTTTTTCCTTTTTGGTTTTTCCTCCTCCTTTTGTTAATTCAATTCAAGTTTTAATCTTTGTTCTTAAATTGTTATTATTATGGTTTGATTATACATATGAAGTATAAAAGATTATAAATTTATAAGTTTTAGCATGTCTAATTTATTATATAAAATTTCAGATTATATATGTTGTATAATTTAGGGTTTAAAACTTATTTTTTTTCATGTTTTAGGGCTTGATAACGTACTAATCAAGTTACCAAATTATTCTATGTTTAAATTGCATCAAAGTATCATTATTTTGTTTATATATAAATTTTCAGATTATTAAAGTTTTAATTTTGTGAGCAAAGTATGTTAATTTCATGTTTTAATGCTTCTAATTCTATAAAATAATTATTGTGGGTATTTTATGATTAAAAAGCTTTGAACTTTAAATTACAACCTCAAGTATAAATTTTCAGATTTCATACTTTTTTTATTTTGAAGCCTCTAATTGCATTGAATTGATATATTCTTGGGTTTTTAATACACTAATTTGCTATATAATGACTATTTCAAATAATTATGCTTATGGGATTATTTTATATGCTTAAACCAAATTTTCAGATTTATTTTACCACTTTAAAGTTGCTGTAATTTATTATTAAACACTATATTTTCATGATTTTAACACCTAAACTTGTAGTTGGGATGTTGTACTATTAGTTTTGGCTAATTGGATTAATTTAAGGACTTTATCTTAATGGTTTGAGAGGTTTTTAAATACTTTGGTATTGCTGTAATTTTAATTGCTTTGGTATTGATTTATTCCTTATTAATTGGTTTAGGAGAGGACTTTGTAGAAGGCGATTTCTAGTCTTTAAAGTGGCCAATCGAATTGTTTACTCAAGGTACGTACAAGTTACAAAACCTTGCTTTTAGATGCATGTTCAAGGATGGATCGAGAACTTAGTACCATGTCTAGGGATGACTGGGTTAAATTGTATGGTTATACATTGTGAATTTCATTTGATGTGCATTATTTATTATTGCAATTATTGGTTATGTACTAATTATGCAAGGTATGCTTAGAGGCAAAGGGATGTGATTAGTGAAATGATTCAATTATTACTCATTCATGATTTAATGAAATAGGATGAGTAAAGGAATGGTTCATGTCTTATAAGACAAGGTTAAGAGTTTGGGGTGCCTTATGCACTCAAGGTGTTTATACACCGAGGTAGTAAAGGAATGAATAATAAATGTTGCTTGCCACTAATAAATCAAGAATTGAAATTGAAAAGTTGTTTTACTTGATTGAATTGATATTGGATTGATTGAATTGTTATGCATGTGAGTCATCACCAAGTCTAAACCTGTAAATCACGTAAAGTGCAAGATGGATGAGCAATAAAACTCTGGATTGGTGCACTTCTGGAGTAATGACAATCAGGGGTTGGGGTACATGGGGTATTAGCCGTGTACTTTTCTCGAGGCCGTCTGATCTACGAGTCTCTTATTTCAAATACTTTTTTTTATAAAACTAGGAGTTAGGTGAGATCTCATACTAACTACGGTCACGGAGTCGCGCCCGTGGTCGTTGGATGTTTATTGATGTTTCCGAAAGGAGGCATGGGGTTTTTCTTTATTGATGTTCCAAATGGGACATGGGTTGGACAACCTTGTCTATTGCTAAATCCAATGAATAAATTGAAATGAGTTAGCTACTAATAACCGGTGGAGTCTTAATAAATTAAATAATCGAGTCGTGTGTTGAGTTTGTTATTTAATGATGCGTATGATTGTTTATTAGTAGCATGTTAAGTACTTCCTTATTTTATTTTGCAGCTTGTATGTACTCAGCTTTGCTGATTGCGTGCTTTTGTGTGTGTGTCCTTCTTTGGTCATGGCCTTCGCCTTCAAATGGCCCTGTGACGATCCAATTTTTACACTTGTAATATTGGGGAGCAGAATAACCACAGGTTCTCTCACATGCAGCATTCATCAGGGTTGTGGGATCTTGAGTAGAGAGTTGGTTGCTTGTTTTCGCATTTCTTGCAAGTTTGATTTTATTTAACTCGATTTTATTTGACACTATTTCTCTTGGTCTAAGTTTGTTTTAACACTGAATTTTAATTACTTACTTATGCTTTTGGGTTTTGAATAAGGGCCTTAAAGGTTCCAACTTGTAATACTTTGCTTTGAGGTTTATTCAAACTGTTTTGGTTTTCCGCTGCTAACTTCTGTAATAGCCTTAACGTTTGAACACGTGGCGGTAGCACTCCAGTAATTCTCTTGGATTTGCTCAGGTTATTTACAGGTTTCTCACAGGTTCTTAAGAGAGAATTATTGGGGTGTTACAAAGTGGTATCTGGGAGCTTAGGTTTAGATTTAATTACCACTAAAAGCCAATTAGCTTAACATGTCTTAGGCGCCTAACTAATTAACATTGAGGATTTAAGTTCAAAGGCTAAAGTGATTTTTCGAAACTTGGTATGTTTGAAATGTTTTATCTAAAATGATTTTGAAGTTTATTTTGTCTACTTGGTGAGCTTTGGGTAGACTTAAGAAGGGAATGCATGCATATTCCATACATATCTTTACATTTTATTGTCATTTGGAGTGTCATTTTTCTTATTTATCTAACATTTAGTAATTAATGTCTTAATTGATGTTTTTGTGATGTGCTTGTGTTATGCTTTTGTATGTTGGTTGCGTTGGGATGACGTAGAAAGGAGATGAGGGATTCAGTAAGCACGTCTGGAAGCACGAATAATGCTACTAGGAACAACCCTATTGTTGTGTCTGAGGATGAGAATGATGCGCGAAGTGAAGATACCTTAGAGAGGTACGAAAGGATTATGACGCCAGATAATCCTGATGAGGAAGACTACCAATATATACATGAGTTTAAAACTGCGAAGAATAAGAAGCATAAGATTAACACTTATAACAGAATGTTCAAGGACTATACCCTTATTGACTTTCCAGATGAGGATGACCTTGAATGGCTACAACCACCACTGGAAGATCCAAATGCGGGAAAGAGAGCTACTAGGAATCCTAATCCGCTTCACAAGTATATAACTATTGAAGATTCAGATGATGAAAAGGATCCCGATTTTGATGTCAATAACTATGACGAAAAGAAAGATAGGAACAACAATGTGATACCTTGAGATATTTTTTTTAAGAGTATAGTTAGCATGAATAAGGCAACTTGCCATCAATAATAGTTATTAGAACTTCATTATAGTATGCTTTAGATGATTAATTTGAATAAGTAGCTAAAGCTATAGAGTTATTGTTCTTTGGGATTCATACTTTTATTTAAGTTATAATAAAGTCATTATTTTATATTAGAAGTTTCATTTTACTAATATTTGTGAGCCAAAGAAAGTTAAAGTTAGTGAAATAAAGATTTTAAGATATTTCCTTTGGTTATTATCAAGCTAGTAAGAGTGACGTGGTATGGGGATTATTTTTCTTAACTTTACTTGAATTTGGGTGTGAATTGTGTTTATATTTGTATGATTCTACTTGGGACAAAGGGGTGCAAAGCAAGGTGCCCTTTTGAACCAATATATGTGATATTTATTATGAGGATTCTGTGAGTATATGCGTATGGTATTTGAACTAGAGTATGATGTCCCTATATTTTCAGGCGTAAAACTACAATGGCCAATAACGCCGCCCTTGCTGAAGCCATCCGAATGTTGGCAGAGAATCTGAACCAAAACCGAGGGGATCAACTTGACCCCCAGGCAGAAATGTTCAAGAAGCTAGCACAAGTGAGACCCCCAGTGTTCAAGGGAGGTGCTGACCCCACCTTCTTAGAGAACTGGATACGTGAGTTTGACAAATTGTTTGTGGCACTGAACTGCCCTGATAATTTGAAGGTGGATCAAGCAGCCATGTATCTTAAGGATGAAGCTGACATTTGGTGGAGAGATAACTGTGAGCTAGTAAAAGCCAAACCTAACTTTGGGTGGGAGGTATTCAAAACTGCTTTGAGAGACAAATTTTACCCTCCTTTCCTAAAGAAACAAAAAGCCCAGGAGTTCATAAACCTGGAAATGGGGCAGATGACAATCTCTGAGTATTACAATAAGTTTATGGCACTTGCTAGGTTTGCCCCTGAGGTAGTACCCACTGAGGAACTGAAGGCTCAGAGATTTGAGCAAGGGTTAACTGACCAACTACAAAAAGACCTAGCTGGAAAAGTATTTAAAACACTTGATAAGGTATATGAGAGAGCTGCCCACATGTACCACCTAAATTCTAAGAGTGTGGGAGAGACTGCCAAGGCCGGGGAGAAGAGAAAGGATTTTGGGAGACCAGAGCACCTAAGTAGCTATAAGAGGCCTAGGAATGGGAACTCATTTGATAGAGGTGACCAAACTGCTAGCAACTCTTCTACTGTTAGCAATGGAGAGAGAACCTACCATTGTAAGAGGTGTAGGAGAAACCACCCTGGGAGAGATTGTGATGGGAATTTAGTGACTTGTCGGTTCTGTAACAAGAAGGGGCATAGGGAATATGAGTGTTACACCAAACAGAAACAACAGGGAAATGGTGGGAATGGTGGGAACACTCAACAGAGGCCTAACAACTTCAACAACCAGGGTAACAGGGGAAGCGGTCAGAATGGGAAGTTTGGAAATGGTCAGAATGGGAAGTTCGGCAATGGAAGCAACAATAACAAAAGATCTGGTAACAACGGCAACAACTCAGGCAACAACAACAATGGTTACCAGACAAGAAACAACACTCCCGGACGCTTGACTGTGATGAGCAAGGGAGAAGCTGAGAGGTCCTCAGATGTAGTTACTGGTACTTTTTCTATTCATTCTGCCTCTGTCAACACCTTGTTTGACTCTGGAGCAGCTTACTCTTTCATTTCTACTTCTGTTGTGCGCAAATTAAACTTAACTGAGTCCAGTCATGCTGATGTGTCGGTTAGTCTGCCTACTGGCAAACTTGTCCATTGTAATAGAATATTCAAAGGCTTGCCTTTGAAAATAGGAGAAGTTATCTTCCCTTCGAACCTTATTGAGTTTAATCTAGGGGATTTGGATGTAATTTTGGGGATGGATTGGCTGAGTTCATACAAGGCCAAGATAGACTGTGAGATGCAGAGGGTGCAGTTGAGAGATCCTTTGGGTAAGACGGTGTCATATAGACGTTTAGGGAAGCCTAAGGGTTTTGGGATTATTTCTGCTTTGAAGGTCAAGAAGCTAGTGAGTAAGGGATGTCCATTGTACTTTTGCTGTGTCCAAGATTTGAGTATGAGTGAGAGTAGGCGGATGGAGGATGTATCCATTGTGAATGAGTTTTTAGATGTTTTTCCAGAAGAGATTTCAGGAATGCCACCTAAGAGGGAACTTGAGTTTACCATTGATTTAGTCCCAGGAGCTGCACCTATCTCAAAAGCACCTTATAGGATGGCACCAGCTGAGATGAGTGAGCTAAAGGCTCAATTACAGGAGTTGTTAGACAAGGGGTTCATTAGGCCTAGTGCATCACCTTGGGGAGCACCTGTGTTATTTGTGAAAAAGAAGGATGGAAGCTTGAGGCTATGTATTGATTACAGAGAGCTGAATAATGTGACTGTGAAGAATAAGTACCCTTTACCTAGGATAGATGACTTGTTTGACCAGCTAAAGGGGGCAAGTGTGTTTTCGAAGATTGATTTGAGGTCGGGGTATCATCAATTGAAGGTTGCAGATAAAGACATTCCCAAAACAGCCTTTAGAACTCGATATGGGCATTATGAGTTTACTGTCATGCCTTTTGGGTTAACCAATGCACCAGCCATATTCATGGACTTGATGAACCGAGTGTTTCATGAGTATTTGGATAAGTTTGTGGTTGTATTCATTGATGACATTTTGGTGTATTCGAAGAATGAGGAAGAACATGCTGAGCACTTGAGAACTACCCTTGAAACCCTTAGAAAGAACAAGTTGTATGCTAAGTTTTCTAAGTGTGATTTTTGGTTGGAGAAGGTTGCATTTTTGGGGCATTACATTTCGAAAGAGGGTGTATCTGTGGATCCTGCGAAGATTAAGGCAGTAAGTGAGTGGCCAACACCTAAGAATGTGACTGATGTTCGTAGTTTCTTGGGATTAGCTGGGTATTATAGAAGGTTTGTTAAGGATTTTTCGAAGATAGCTAGACCCATGACTACCCTTATGAAGAAGCAAAGTAAGTTTGAGTGGAATGAGAGTTGTGAGTCAGCTTTTCAAACCCTCAAAGAGCGATTGACTACTGCACCAGTGCTAGTATTACCTGATGGGAGAGAAGGATTCGAAGTGTATAGTGATGCTTCAAAGCATGGTTTGGGATGTGTATTACAGCAGAATGGAAAGGTGATCGCATATGCATCGAGACAACTGAAGACACATGAGGTCAATTACCCTACCCATGACTTGGAGCTTGCAGCTGTTGTGTTTGCCTTGAAGATTTGGAGGCACTACCTTTATGGTGTTTCTTGCAAGATCTTCACAGACCATAAGAGCCTAAAGTACATCTTCACCCAAGATCACTTGAATATGCGGCAACGTAGATGGCTAGAGTACCTCACAGACTACCATGTCCACATTCAGTATCATGAGGGAAAGGCAAATGTAGTTGCTGATGCCCTTAGCAGAAAGTCGAGTCATAATGTCAATGCTTTAATTGTGGCTAATGAGTTGTGTGAAGATATGAGGAGACTGAACCTTGAGGTTATCAATCAAGGAGAGTTAGAGGGATTACTGAGTGCCTTAACCATCCAACCTACCATATTTGAGGAGATTAGGGAAAAGCAACTGGAGGATGAGTCGTTTCAGAAGATTAGGGATCGGGTGACTAGTGGTGCGGAGACTGAATTCAAGATTCATGAGGATGGGAGTCTGAGATATAAAGAGAGATGGTGTATACCACAGAAGTGCGAGGAGATTAAAAGAAAAATCATGGAGGAGTGCCATAATACACCTTATTCAGTTCACCCCGGGGGAGATAAGTTGTATAAGGACTTGAAAGAGTTCTATTGGTGGCCGAATATGAAGAGAGAGGTAGCTGAGTTTGTATCCAAGTGTCTGACGTGCCAGAAGGTGAAGATAGATCACAAGAGACCCATGGGAAAAGTACAACCCTTGGAGATACCGGAATGGAAGTGGGATTCTATATCCATGGACTTTGTGACAGGCCTACCCAAGACTCGTTCTGGGAATGACACGGTTTGGGTGATTGTGGATAGACTTACTAAGTCAGCGATGTTCATTCCTATCAAAGAGACCTGGAAAAAGAAGCAGTTAGCAAGTGTCTATGTGAAGAATGTAGTTCGGTTGCATGGAGTTCCTAAGGACATAGTGTCAGATAGAGATTCGAGGTTTCTATCAAAGTTTTGGCAAAAAGTGCAGGAGAACCTTGGGACAACATTGAAGATGAGTACTGCTTTTCACCCTGCAACAGATGGTCAGACTGAGAGAACAAACCAAACTATGGAGGATATGTTGCGAGCTTGTGCTTTAGATTTCCAAGGAAGTTGGGAGGATCACCTACCTTTGATAGAATTCTCCTACAATAACAGTTACCATGCAAGCATCAAGATGGCACCTTTTGCAGCATTGTATGGAAGGAAGTGCAGAAGTCCAGTTTGCTGGAATGACTACAGTGAACGGGTTACTTTGGGTACAGATTTCATTGAGGATATGGTGGGCAAGGTGAGACTAATCCAGTCGCGTATCAAGGCAGCACAAGATAGACAAAAAAGTTATGCTGACTTGAAGAGGAGAGATGATGAGTTTAATGTTGGGGACAAGGTCTTTCTGAAAGTTTCTCCAACAAAAGGTGTGATGCGATTTGGCAAGAAAGGGAAACTTAGTGCTAAGTATGTAGGGCCATATGAAATCCTCCAACGTGTGGGAAAGGTGGCTTACAGATTGGCTTTGCCAATGGAGTTTGAGAAAATGCATGATGTGTTTCACATTTCCCAGCTAAAGAAGTACGTGCCTAGTGAAACCCATGTTTTGCAACCGGAGACTATTCAATTAGATGAGTCTCTAACTTATGAAGAAAGACCAGTAAAGATACTAGATCACAAAGTGCGCAGTACTAGAAACAAAGATGTGAAGATAGTGAAGGTCCTTTGGTCTAATCAGGAATATGAAGAAGCCACTTGGGAGGCCGAGGAAGAAATGAGGAACAAGTATCCCGAGTTATTTGACGAGGTGAGTTACGAGGACGTAACTCTTTTCTTTTGAGGGGGGAAGAATGCGATGTAATTTCGCGCTTTTACCTTAATTATACCATTTATTGCTTGATTTTGCACGTTTTTGCATGTTTTTGGTTATCATTATGCATTATTATTGCGTTTACATACAATAAAAGTATGTACACTTAAGCCAAATATGAGTTCATTGAGTACAAAGTCCGATTTGTTAAGTATGTTTGTTAAGAAGCAAGCAATTTACAGCAATACAAAACACAAAAAGTTTGAACGATTTTGAAAAATTATGGTTTTTGGGTTAAGTTTCGAGGGCGAAACTTCTTTTAAGAGGGGTAGATTGTAATCCCCCACATTTTAATTTAATTATAATTTAATTATATGTTATTCTTGTAATTATATTTATGGTAATTTCATAAATTAAATTATTTTTATGGAAGGATTTAAATAAACTAGTGTATTTTTATTAATTTACTAGTAGTTCTAACATAACCCAAAACCCAAATACTACTCCTAATCTAATTAGGAAACTAAAGCCCAAATAAAAACCCTTATACTCCTTCTCCTCCCTCAATTCTCACATAAAAAAAAAAAAAAAACAAAAGAAAAGCCTCCTCTCCTCCTACTGCTTTCACGATCAAAAAAAAAAAAAAAAAAACAACAACAACAAACCTGCTGCTACAGTGCTGCCGCCAGCAGCACCACCTCCCTGCCGCCGCTGCCACCACCGAGCCGCCGCTGCCGCCGCTGCCACCACCGAGCCACCTGCAGCCGCCCCTTCTCTCTTCTTTTTCCTTTTTGGTTTTTCCTCCTCCTTTTGTTAATTCAATTCAAGTTTTAATCTTTGTTCTTAAATTGTTATTATTATGGTTTGATTATACATATGAAGTATAAAAGATTATAAATTTATAAGTTTTAGCATGTCTAATTTATTATATAAAATTTCAGATTATATATGTTGTATAATTTAGGGTTTAAAACTTATTTTTTTTCATGTTTTAGGGCTTGATAACGTACTAATCAAGTTACCAAATTATTCTATGTTTAAATTGCATCAAAGTATCATTATTTTGTTTATATATAAATTTTCAGATTATTAAAGTTTTAATTTTGTGAGCAAAGTATGTTAATTTCATGTTTTAATGCTTCTAATTCTATAAAATAATTATTGTGGGTATTTTATGATTAAAAAGCTTTGAACTTTAAATTACAACCTCAAGTATAAATTTTCAGATTTCATACTTTTTTTATTTTGAAGCCTCTAATTGCATTGAATTGATATATTCTTGGGTTTTTAATACACTAATTTGCTATATAATGACTATTTCAAATAATTATGCTTATGGGATTATTTTATATGCTTAAACCAAATTTTCAGATTTATTTTACCACTTTAAAGTTGCTGTAATTTATTATTAAACACTATATTTTCATGATTTTAACACCTAAACTTGTAGTTGGGATGTTGTACTATTAGTTTTGGCTAATTGGATTAATTTAAGGACTTTATCTTAATGGTTTGAGAGGTTTTTAAATACTTTGGTATTGCTGTAATTTTAATTGCTTTGGTATTGATTTATTCCTTATTAATTGGTTTAGGAGAGGACTTTGTAGAAGGCGATTTCTAGTCTTTAAAGTGGCCAATCGAATTGTTTACTCAAGGTACGTACAAGTTACAAAACCTTGCTTTTAGATGCATGTTCAAGGATGGATCGAGAACTTAGTACCATGTCTAGGGATGACTGGGTTAAATTGTATGGTTATACATTGTGAATTTCATTTGATGTGCATTATTTATTATTGCAATTATTGGTTATGTACTAATTATGCAAGGTATGCTTAGAGGCAAAGGGATGTGATTAGTGAAATGATTCAATTATTACTCATTCATGATTTAATGAAATAGGATGAGTAAAGGAATGGTTCATGTCTTATAAGACAAGGTTAAGAGTTTGGGGTGCCTTATGCACTCAAGGTGTTTATACACCGAGGTAGTAAAGGAATGAATAATAAATGTTGCTTGCCACTAATAAATCAAGAATTGAAATTGAAAAGTTGTTTTACTTGATTGAATTGATATTGGATTGATTGAATTGTTATGCATGTGAGTCATCACCAAGTCTAAACCTGTAAATCACGTAAAGTGCAAGATGGATGAGCAATAAAACTCTGGATTGGTGCACTTCTGGAGTAATGACAATCAGGGGTTGGGGTACATGGGGTATTAGCCGTGTACTTTTCTCGAGGCCGTCTGATCTACGAGTCTCTTATTTCAAATACTTTTTTTTATAAAACTAGGAGTTAGGTGAGATCTCATACTAACTACGGTCACGGAGTCGCGCCCGTGGTCGTTGGATGTTTATTGATGTTTCCGAAAGGAGGCATGGGGTTTTTCTTTATTGATGTTCCAAATGGGACATGGGTTGGACAACCTTGTCTATTGCTAAATCCAATGAATAAATTGAAATGAGTTAGCTACTAATAACCGGTGGAGTCTTAATAAATTAAATAATCGAGTCGTGTGTTGAGTTTGTTATTTAATGATGCGTATGATTGTTTATTAGTAGCATGTTAAGTACTTCCTTATTTTATTTTGCAGCTTGTATGTACTCAGCTTTGCTGATTGCGTGCTTTTGTGTGTGTGTCCTTCTTTGGTCATGGCCTTCGCCTTCAAATGGCCCTGTGACGATCCAATTTTTACACTTGTAATATTGGGGAGCAGAATAACCACAGGTTCTCTCACATGCAGCATTCATCAGGGTTGTGGGATCTTGAGTAGAGAGTTGGTTGCTTGTTTTCGCATTTCTTGCAAGTTTGATTTTATTTAACTCGATTTTATTTGACACTATTTCTCTTGGTCTAAGTTTGTTTTAACACTGAATTTTAATTACTTACTTATGCTTTTGGGTTTTGAATAAGGGCCTTAAAGGTTCCAACTTGTAATACTTTGCTTTGAGGTTTATTCAAACTGTTTTGGTTTTCCGCTGCTAACTTCTGTAATAGCCTTAACGTTTGAACACGTGGCGGTAGCACTCCAGTAATTCTCTTGGATTTGCTCAGGTTATTTACAGGTTTCTCACAGGTTCTTAAGAGAGAATTATTGGGGTGTTACATCCCTATTGCCCCCACACTAGCCAAAATGCTACCATTACCATTCTGAACACCCTCCCTTTCACTAATATCTCCACAATCATCATTAGCGTCCATCCCAACAACATTATCCTCCCCCACCATTCCCCCCTTATCATCTAAATTAATGCTACTATTTATACTCTTCGGCCTCAATACAAGCTTATTTGTGTGTTCATCATTCACTATCATTAGACTAGCTTCCCTCACTTTCGGATTCGACTTCATAGGGGATGAAGATGGAGTACTAAACAGGAGTTTTCTAGCTGCCCCAATAGGACCTAGTTTGATGGCTGCTGGGTCATTGTACGAGATAGAACGGCTACCCTTGCCAGAGCTCATTCGACATAGAAGTTGTTTCTCCTTCTCACGTGCATCAATCACAGTTTGCGAATTTTTCATGGGTGATGCTCTCATCCACGGGCCATACTGGTAGACTAGTTCATTGTTCTCTTCACCATCATTCTCCTTTTTTGCACACATCTTATCGGTATGATCAAGAAAGCCACAATAAAAGCAAAAATCTGCTAGTCTCTCATATTTGATATCAATCCACTTCGATCGAGACTCACCAACAGCTAAGAACAAGCCTCTTCTTAACGGTTTATTCACATCAACAAGCACTTTAATTCGTACAAATGGTGTCCCCATTTTTTTCCTTGAGATTTTGTTATTTCCCCAATAGCTTAATGTTTGTTGCTTTTGTTAAGAGAGATTGGCGGTAAACTAGGAAACAATCTAATATATATAAATAAAGTAGGCATTTTTGGAGAGCATTCGGCGTGTCACATAAGCAAAGGTATATTTTTGACCAATTAAAATTTAGATATCTATTTTATTTTAAAATTAAAAAATTCACTTGCCACCTAGGTAAAACTGACGAATGAGATTAAAGAATTTTCCCACAAAATTATTTAAAAAAAAACTAAAATTATCTTTTTACGAAGAGCGATTTATAAGGATTTAATTTATTTAAAAAATTAAAAATTATCTATTTTTTTAAAAAAAAAAATCATCTATAGATATAGAATTTATATAACTAAGATAACCTTGACAGCAGTGTTTATGATAAGAAATAAAAAAAATCTTCCTTAATAATAATTAAATTAATATTTTTTTTATGCCGACCACTATAAATTGACACATCCTACAACACCAATAAAATTTCATATCAATACAAAACCAAATCAAAGAGAGTTTTGTGTCAGTTTTAGGTCATCTATGGCTGCGTAATTCTTAGTTTAATTCTTATTTTTATTTTTGATTATTGCTTACATTGTGTTTATTTGGAATACTTAATGATTATATGTTTATGTTTTATTTACTGAATTTTGTTTTTACATGCAGATCTAATTTAATCAGAGAATTAAATTTGGGCAAAAATGATTGAAAAATTCAAGTACGAGGAAGTATTATATCTGTATAAATCGTTTACATTTGTTAATTTTTTTTATATACCTTTTTAGTCTTTATTAATTAATTTTATGGTTAAAACATTTTTTTGTGATTTAGGTAGCTTAATCAAGTCATCAAATTAACTTAATTTTTAGCGGCGATTGAGAACTAATAAAAAATTTCGATTCATAGCTTTGATTTTGTACAATTACAATTTTTAGATCAATTTCACAAAAAAAAATCACTCATGATAAATATATTGATTTATTTTATAAGACTATAAATTTAATTTTATATAAATTTTATTTTATTAACATATGTTTTATTTATCCAGTTTTATTAGATGGAAAAGATATGAGTGAATGAAGAAATAGAAATAAATTGTATACATATTTTTATTACTTTTTAATATTTCTATTTTATAAACCAACCAATAATGATTTAGGATTAAAATATGTAAACAAAAAAAAATGTCTTTTCACATTAAAAATTTTATCCTAATATGTAACTAATAAATTATCATATTTACATTTTTTTTTAAGATATCATATTTACATTTTTTTTTAAGATATCATATTTACAATTTATTCATATTTTTAAATTCAATTGACATATAACTAACAAACACAAATAAAATACAAAACAACAATAAATAAAGTCGCATTATAAATTACATGTACAAAAAAAATTATACTTTTGTAATAGGCAATAACACTTTAATTAAATTATTTTGTGTTTTTTTTTGTATGAAATTATTATATAGTAAAACAATCAAATACAAAAATATCTTTTCTTGAGATTTATATATGAAAAACCGTGCATCGCAAGGGCTTTCATCTAGTTTTATTTTAATTTTAAGAAAAAAGGGTTATTTTAAAAATTAAAATATTAACTTATTATTTCACTAAAAATTAGTCCACCATATATCCACGTAAGGTCGGTGGAAGGTTTGTTAAATTTTTATTATTTTTCTTGTCAAAAAAAAAAAAAAAAGTTTAGCAAAGGCACGCTAACAATGATATCAAAACTATACATTAAAACCGCAAACACCGTTAACAGTTCTTTTAATTAAATAATATCACACTTTAATTTTAATCTAGTTTAATTAAAGGAACCGCTTTTAATTCTAAAATAAAATCACACTTTAATTTTTTTTTTCCACTTTAATTAAAAAATTGCTAACGGTGAATCGGTGATAGCGATTTTATACATTAAAACCGCAAACCATAATATTTTGAGGTTTAGGGGCCCAGTAGCGAAAAGCCTTGAGACCCTAAAAGATATATATCTCGGGGTCATATAATGTCGTTTGAAACCATATATGGCCATTATATGTTGTCATAAACGTCCGTGGTAGGCTTGAGTTTACGAAATCGATGCAAGTAGTGAACGGGGGAAATGACCGTTTCAGGACATATTGAATGGTTCCAACAACCCAATTGGACTCCGGGAGGGTATTAGGGACCATGGTAAACATCTCAACAATTTTTATTTTCGGGCGAAAAAAGGTCAAAAAATTACAAAATCGAAGGCTATAATCCACGCTTTTTGAGGAAATTTTGAGGTTTCAGAGCCTGGTGGCGAAAAGTGTTGACATCCTAGGGGATATATCTCGGTGTCATATAATGCCGTTTGAAACCATACATGATCATTATATGTTGTCATAAACGTCCGTGCTAGGCTTGAGTTTACGAAATCACTACAAGTTGTGAAAGGGTAAAATGACCGTTTAACGGCATATTGAATGGTTCCACCGACCCAATTGGACTCCCGGTGGGTATTAGGGACCATAATAAACATCTCGGAAATTTTTATTTCCGGGCGAAAAAAGGTCAAGAAATTACAAAATTGAAGGCAATAATCCACGCTTTTTGATGAAATTATGAGGTTTCGAGACCCGGTGGCGAAAAGCCTTGAGACCCATAAGGGTACATTTCAGGGTCATATAATGTCGTTTGAAACCATATATGATCATCATATGTTGTCATAAACGTCCGTGATAGGCTTGAGTTTACGAAATCACTACAAGTTATGAGCGGGTAAAATGATCGTTTAAGGGCATATTGGACGGTTCCACGCACCGACCAAATTTGACTTCCTGAGGATATTAGGTACCATGGTAAACATCTCTGCAATATTTATTTCTAGGCGAAAAAAGGTCAAAAAAAAAACAATTGAAGGCTATAATCCACGCTTTTTGAGGTTTCGGGGCCTGGTGGCGAAAAGCCTGAAAACCCTAAGGGATACATCTCGGGGTCATATAATGCCGTTTGAAACCACATATGATCATTATATGTTGTCATAAACTTCCAAGGTAGGCTAGAGTTTACGAAATCACTTCAAGCTGTGAATAGGTAAATGGCCATTTAAGGGCATATTATATTGGATGGTTCCACTGACCCAATTGTACTCCCGGAGGGTATTGGGAACAATGGTAAACATCTTGGCCTGACAATTTTTATTACCAGGCGAAAGAAGGTTAAAAAAGTATAAAATTAAAGGCTATAATTCGCGCTTTTTTAGGAAATTTTGAGGTTTAGGGGCCTGCAACGAAAAGCCTTGAGACCCTAAGGGATAATCTCGGGGTCATATCATGCCGTTTGAAACCATATATGATCATTATATGTTGTCATAAACGTCCGTGGTATGCTTGAGTTTACAAAACCAGTGCAAGTTATGAATGCGTAAAATGATCGTTTAAGGGCATATTGTTTGGTTCCACCACCCAATTGGACTCTTGGAGGGTATTAAAGACCATGGTAAACATCTCAGCAATTTTTATTTCCGGGCAAAAAAAGGTCAAAAAATTACAATATTGAAGGCTATAATCCAAGCTTTTTTAAGATATTTTGAGTTTTTGGGGTCCGGTGGCGAAAAGTGTTGAATCCTTAGGGAATATATCTCGGTGTCATATAATGCCGTTTGAAACCATATATGATCATTATATGTTGTCATAAACGTACGTGATACACTTGAGTTTACGAAATTACTTCAAGTTGTGATCGGGTAAAATGACCGCATAAGAGCATATTGGACGGTTCTACCGACCCAATTTGACTCCCGGAGGATATTAGAGACCGTGGTAAACATCTCAGCAATTTTTATTTCCAGGCGAAAAAAGGTCAAAATATTACAAAATTGAAGGCTATAATCCACGCTTTTTCAGAAATTTTGAGGTTTCGAGGCCCGGTGGCGAAAAGCCTTGAGACCCTAAGGGATACATCTCAGGTTCATATAATTCCGTTTGAAACCACATATGATCATTATATGTTGTCATAAACGTCCGTGGTAGGCTTGAGTTTACGAAATCACTTCAAGTTGTGAACGGGTAAAATGACCGTTTAAGGGCATATTGGATGGTTCCACCGACCCAATTAGACTCTTGGAGGGTATTAGGGACCATGATTAACATCTCGGCATTTTTATTATTTATAGGTAAAAATAGGTCAAAAAATTACAAAATTGAAAGCTACAATCCACGCTTTTTGAGGTTTTGGGGCACGGTGGCGAAAAGCCTTGAAACCGTAAGGGATACATCTCGTGGTCACATAATTCCGTTTGAAACCGTATATGATCATTATATGATGTCATAAACGCCCGTGGTAGGCTTGAGTTTACGAAATCACTGCAAGTTGTGAACGGGTAAAATAACCGTTTAAGGGCATATTGGATGGTTCCACCGCACCAATTGTACTCCCGGAGGGTATTAAGGACCATGGTAAATATCTTGGCAATTTTTAGTTCCGAGCGAAAGAAGGTCAAAAAATTACAAAATTGAAGGCTATCCACGCTTTTTGAGAAAACTTTGAGGTTTCGGGGCCCGGTGGTGAAACGCCTTGTGACCCTAAGGGATACATCTCGGGGTCATATATTTCCGTTTGAAACCACATATGATCATTAAATGTTGTCATAAACGTCCATGGTAGGCTTGATTTTATTAAATCACTTCAAGTTGTGATTGGGTAAAATGATCGTTTAAGGGTTTATTGGATAGTTCCACCGACCCAATTGGACTCTTGGAGGGTAATAGGGACTATGGTAAACATTTCAACAATTTTTATTTTCGAGCGAAAAAAGGTCAAAAAATTACAAATTTGAAGGCTATATAATCCACGTTTTTTTAGGAAATTTTGAGGTTTTTGGGCCTGATCGTGAAAAGCGGCAAAATTGAAGGCTATAATCCACCCCATTGTTCGAGTACAAGCTACGTTCAGATCATTATCGGTTAAGGTCGGGTCAGTTTATTACAGCCTTAGTGTCTCAATACTTTTCGCCACCGGTAGGGCTGGCAAAAACTGACCCGACCCGAAAACCCGACCCGAACCCGACCCGAAAAAAGCGGGTTAGGGTTGAGATTTTCGACCCGAAAACTTAAATGGGTTGACACGAACCCGAACCCGAAATTAAATGGGTTAGGTTAAGGTTGAAAATCTCAACCCGAAAACGACCCACTTAACCCGAAATAAATTTCAGGTCAAAATCAGGTCGGGTCAACCCGAACCCGACCTGAGAACCCGAACAATTTTAAGTAAAAAAAAAAAAAAATCGTAAACATTGTAAATTAGGCAGCCCAGCCCAATTTCTTAAGAGGGTTCTACTTCTACATATAAAATGAAAACCCTAATTTTTCATTTTCTACCACATTTTAGATCAGCCGTCCTTACTCCTTACCCACTTCTCTGTTCTCTCTCTTTAATTTTCTCTCTCCTCAAAAACGGCACGCTCAAAATTTCAAAAACCCTAAAATCACTTCACCATTGTTGAATTCGACTACAATTCTTATCTTCTCACTCTTATAAGGTACGTTTCTTGCTTATTGTTCTTAATTTGTGAGTTTATACGAATCGATTTTGTTATTTTACAAGTATATACAAATTAATTTATGCGAATTTATGCTGGGTTATGTAATTATACGAATTAATTTACGGATTTATGCGAATTCATGCTAGTTTATGTAACTATATGAATTGATTTATGCGAATTTATGCTAGATTATGTAATTACACATTTACACGACTGATTTATACGAATTTATGCAAATTTATGCTTGTTTATGTAATTATATGAATTGATTTATGGATTTATGCGAATGCATGCGAGTTTATATAATTACACGAACTGATTTATGCAAATTTATGCTTGTTTATGTACTTATATGAATTGATTTCTGGATTTATGCGTATTTATTCTAGTTTATGTAATTATACGAAGTTATTTATTGATTATTCGAATTAACTTTGTTATTTTCATGCTATCTATTGATTTTATGTAATTATACAAAATGATATAAGCATTATGCTAATTATACAAATTGATTTATTGATTTTGTTATGGATTATATGAATTTTTTGGACGATAAAGGAAGTAATTCTAGTTAATGTAATTTGGCAGGAAGTAATTATGTCCAACAATGTTCAAGAACTTTCTTCCGGAGAGGAGGAAGAAATTAATTCAACAATGGATGTTAAGAGGAAGAGCAAAAGCCAGAAAGCTTCCCCTGGTAAACCTCGTGTGCTTGTTACTGGTAAGAAACGCCAACGTCGCCTTACTTCTGATGTTTGGGTGCACTTTGAGTTTCTGGATGAGCCTGATGCAAATGGTAATTTGATTTGCAAATGTAAAAAGTGTGGTGTAAGTTTTAATGGTAATAGTACGAATGGAACAGGAAATCTTCATCGTCATCTTAAAAATTGTAAACAAAGGTCATTTAGGGATGTTCGTCAAATGATTTTAGAGAAAACATCTTCTGGTTTAGGGAATAGATTGCCTGAATTTGATGCTTCCTATTTTCGTGAATTGTTGTGTCTTGCTATTGTTGAGCATGATCTGCCTTTTCAATTTGTGGAATATAAGGGTGTTAGGAGGTTATTTTCTTATCTGAATCCTAGTTTCAAACCTGTCACAAGAAACACCATAAAATCTGATGTGCTTAAGATGCAAAAAAAAGAAAAGGAGCAATTGAAAAATGTGTTGGCCTCTTCTTCTGGTAGAATTTCATTGACCTCTGATTGTTGGACTTCCATAACCACTGATGGATACATTTCATTAACTGCTCATTATGTTGATAAATATTGGTGTTTGCAAAAAAAGATTCTGAACTTCTCTTACATTGCTCCCCCTCATACCGGTATTCATTTATGTGATCATGTGTATGGGTTGTTAAAGGAATGGGGTATTCAAAAAAACATTTTTTCAATTACATTAGATAATGCTTCTTCAAATGATGTTTTTGCTGAAAATCTTAAAGGGGAACTTGATTTGATTTGTGGTGGGGAATTTTTTCATGTAAGGTGTTGTGCTCACATTCTTAATCTAGTTGTTCAAGATGGTTTAAAAGAGATTGATGGGGCTGTGTGTAAGATTAGGGAGAGTGTTAAATATTGTAAGAGTTCTCAATCTAGAAAACAAAGATTTATAAGTTGTGTAGCACATGTTGAACTTCAATCAACTCGATCTTTACAACAAGATGTTCCCACTAGATGGAACTCTACTTACATGATGCTTGATAGTGCTTTGTATTTCAAAAAAGCGTTAATTCACTTTCAAAAAGTTGATGCCAACTATGCTCATTGTCCTTCCACGGAAGAATGGGGTAGAGTGGAGAAAATATGCAAGTTTTTGAAAGTGTTTCATGATGTCACACTAGCCTTTTCCGGAACCAAATATCCTACTTCCAATCTTTACTTTTCTAATGTTTTGTTGTATTATCATATTATGAAATCTGATTTTATGTTTTGTTGTATTATGAAATATGATTTAATGTTTTGTTGCATTATGAAATCTGATTTATATAATCTGATTTATATAATCTTATTATAAGTTTATAACCTGATTTCAGATTTGTATAATCTGATTATAACCTGATTTTATATATTCAGATTATAATCTGATTATTATCTGATTTATATAATCAGATTATAATCTGATTTTAAATAATCTAATTATAATCTGATTATATAATCTGATTATAATCTGATTATAATCTGATTTATATAATCAGATTATAATCTGATTTTAAATAATCTAATTATAATCTGATTATATAATCTGATTATAATCTGATTATAATCTGATTATATAATTTGATATTAATCTGATTATATAATAATATAATCTGATATTTATGATTTGGTTTTTATAGGATTTTGATGATTTTTCTGTTGAGCAAACATCTGTGGCTATGAAATCAGAGATGGAAATGTATTATGAAGAGCCACTTATGCCTCGATCCAGCAACATTGATATTTTAGCTTATTGGAGAACTTGTTCAGTTCGTTACCCTGTTTTATCTCAATTGGCTAAAGATGTTCTTGCTGTCCCCGTATCAACTGTGGCTTCTGAATCAGCCTTTAGTACCGGGAGTCGGGTACTTGATTGTTATAGAAGTTCATTGAAGCCAGATACAGTGGAGGCTATAATTTGCTTAAGGGATTGGGCCTTTGGGCAAGGTAACTTATATATAATGTAATCTGATTTTATTTCTTATGTTGGCATGTATTATTGATGGTAACTTACTTGTTTTGTTTTTTTTTTTTTGTGTGTTTTGTAGACTCTATGGATCCTCAATTGGAAATGCTTTGTGGATCAATTATGAAGCTTGACATAGAGAACAAGAATGATACGCAACCTACATCACCCGACTTTGAAAAACTTGAAAGCCCTTTTGAATCCTCTAATGTTATTTGAGAACTTAGATATTTGAACTTGTTTGGATTGTAATTTCTGGTTTGTAATTGATAATTAGGTGCCTTACTTAGACTACTTTTGGTTTTATTTGGACTTTTTGTTAGATTTGATTGTTTGAAGCATTGAATGTTTGTGCCTTTGTGGTTTGAAACTTAGTTGTTTAGGTCAGTTTCAGGTTAATTTCAGGTCACATTCAGGTTAATTTCAGGTCATATTCAGGTTAATTTTAGGTTAAAATAACCTTACTTAAATCTTAACAAAAAATCAGGTCAAATAAGGTCATTTTCAGGTTAACCCGAACCCGAAAAAATCAGGTTCAGGTTGAGGTTTTCAACCCGAAATGTTAAATGGATCAGGTTCAGGTCAGGGGGTATCTGACCCGAAATTACCTGACCCGAACACGAACCCGACCCGACCTGATCCGATTGCCAGCCCTAGCCACCGGGCCTTGAAACCTCAAATTTTTCTCAAAACTGTGGATTATATAGCCTTCAATTTTGTAATTTTTTGACCTTTTTTTGTCCGGATATAAAAAATTGGCGAGATGTCTATTATGTTCCCTAATACCCTCCGAGAGTTTAATTGGGTGGGTGGAACCATCCAATTTGCTTTTAAATAGTCATTTTACCCGTTTTCGTACATGCCTCTTGTATTGGCTATAAGCTCTCACGAGGCTTTTACGTTGCCGGATAATGGTCACATATGGGTCCACACAATATTATATGATCCCAGGATTCATTGTAGTGTTCCGTGAAATTCCAACACCAGCTCCCGACACCTCCTAAATTGCTCCTATTTCGTGTATTACTTAAATATTAACATAAAAAATGATAAATATTTTTTTTTTTTTTTGGTATTTAGAGAACCACAAGGATGAAAATTGATTCAGATCAGCAAAAATATAAATATTTGGGAAAGTTTTTAATTGGAAATTCAATTATATTAATGAGAGACAATTTTGTGATGGCTACAAAAATATTCGAGTATATTAACGAGGGACAATTAAACGATCACATTACTTCTTCTTAAAATAAAAAATAAAAAAAAAACTTATACTAATTTGTACGAGCCCATAATTTCAGATCAATTATTCAGCAAACATTGATAATTTTCTATATAAGTTGGTAAATAGTACTTCATTTTATATTATTTTAGTAAAATAGCAAATTGTTTTATTAAAATTAAAATATTGAATTTTAATTTAAGATTCCTATTTTAAAATACATCTATATATACTATACAAAAATATTCCAAAAAGTATTCCTATATATTTGTGTCATCATCCCGACGAAGCTCCTATTTTTTTTTTAATTTAAAAGAAAAGGTTGAATTTATTTTAGAAGTTAGTTTTATCAGATAAAAGATAAGATAGAAAATTTATATCTTAATATTCACAATCTTATGTTCATTTTTTATTGAATAAAAGACGAAATTTTGATTTTGATAAAATTCAATTGTTGATGGACTAAATTAATTATCATACATTCTTCTAAAAAAAATCATTTAATCTTAACAAAATTAAAATTTGATATTATGCATAAATATAATTCAACCATGTCTTAAATGAAGAGTCTGAGCGTATATAACTCGGAAGCTTTTCATTGTACTTTCTTTTATTAAAAGAAAAACATGGTACTTTTTTTTGATGTTCTTTAAAAAAAAAATAAAAAATAATAATAAAATAAAAAATAAAAATAATACTCTTCAAGTATTTGGAAGCTAGTGCTAGGTATAAATATGCCTTGATGAGTTGATGCCTATTTATAGGCCTAGCTTTGATCTAGAACCTTGTACGTTCAAGCAAGTTTCACAAAAATCTTTACAAGCTATTGCATAAATTTTCAAAATGCTCCAAATAATTTTACAGCCTTAGTATTTACAAAAGTACGTTTTGTAGAAGGCTCTAAAATTAAGAACGAATCTCCTAAAACCTTCTACAAGGAGCCATCTAGGGGTTACTCACTCCCATCACCCATGCGAGTTGCGACTCAGTCACGGTCAAGGATATTGCCCACCAAATTTCAAGCATCAAGGCTAATGTAACCCATTAAAGCCTTGAACCGCGACTAATCATTACGATATCACCATGCGAGGGTTCATTACATCTTCATAGAGAGAGGCTATCCAAGGCTGCCCATGGGCTCACATTACATTTTAAATCAAACGCTCTTTTCTCAAAGGTTATCTCATTTTTTCAACCGAATTGATTACAATTACTTAAACATAAAAGTAATATATAGATCATTGGACTCTTAACTTTTATCTTATTTTTGTATACACTATTTGAAGGGTAAAAAAAGTATACAAAAAACACAATTATGTATGATCAACTATTAAGCATTTTATGAATTTGAATTGTAAACCCAAATTAAAATTCTTCAATTCCAAATCAAGTCTTGGTACCATTTTCAACATTGTTCCTACGCCATGACTTTATGCATTCCAAATGTGGGGACCATCGAAGAGACCTGGTTACATTAGCCGGAGCAACTTTGAACCGACCCCAATCATAAAGGACCCTCCTCAAGTCAGCCACTTTGGCACTAATATACCGGCAACAATTCGAATGGACCGTCACAACGGAACGGAAATCCCGACTATCTTGACAAAAACCACTAAAATAACGGGTATCAAGGAATCGCGCCCTAATACCCATTTTTTTAAGTTCACCTTTCCATATCATATGTTGTAGGACGTCTTGCTCCTTAAAACCGGTTGAGTTGTCCTTCAACCCGTACCATTTTTCAAACAAAGAGATGGTTTTGGTGTTGGATTGTACAAAATAAAATCCGGTGTTGATTGGGTTGGAAGTAGAAGACGAGTTACCATTGAAATTGTCTGTGCTTAATTGTATATCAAAATGTCGAGTCCTATTTGTGGTTAGGACATTGAAGGGATTCCTTAGCCATACCACGTCTGTGTCCTGTAACAAAATATTGGACATCACTTCATTTCATTAGTCTATAGTCATCAAATCAAACGTAATTTCGAGTACAAATTTTGTACCATTGGGAGGGAGAGATTATGTTAGGTTTCAAGAAATGGTAGGATTATGTTAGGTTTCAAGAGTGCATGTTTATGCTTTAATGGGTTTCGTTGTTATAAATGTGAATAGATTAAATGAAAAACAACAAACAATCACACACACATAGTCAATTGTTTCACGATAGTAACAATATGTTAGCTACATCCACTAGTAATTTAAAGGGAATAAGTTTTATCAATTTTAAGAAAAGTTAGTCACAAGATTAGATTGCTTTTGTTTTACATTATTGTTATATAAAAACAAACATAGTTATATATAGGGTCTAATTTGATTCACTAACAAAAGATTAATTCATATTTAATGGTAAAAATGATCAAATTGTAACTAACAAAAAAAAATGCTAAGAACATATATGGGTAAATTGAATTACTCAATTGAAATAAATACTACCGAGAATGTAATTGTGAAGTACTATAACATGTACTCTTAAAGGGTATTTACACTTCCGTTAAGTAAGCTTTAACTTTATTGTGATATCACTGATATGGTTCAGTCATTTTTTTCCCTTAGATTTTTGTTCAGAGTATAGAACAAGTATAATTTGACTATATAATTTAGATGATCAAAGATTATTGTTCTTCTTCTTCTTTTTTTTTTTTTTTTTTTGGAGACAAAGATTGATTATTGTTTTTCTTAGTTCAATGTTCATACTCATGAAGATCTTTGTACGACATAGGTTGCAGTTCCATATCATCCACCCTCATTTGTAATTTGTGTTGCCATTGTGATTTATTCACACACACAAAAATAAATAAAAAAATAAAAATAAAAATTAAGCTAGTTAATGAGGCTTAAGTTTCAATATGCTTGTAAGAGTTATCCCCAAATACTTTGTTCTAAATTATACTGTACTTTATTCAATAAAACTATTTAACACAATGTGATTTTAGTGTTTTTTAATTTGTCGAATAGAGATGGATTACGGCAATACAAATTACAGACAAGAGTGCGTGGAAGATTTGAACCTGCGACCCAATGAAAGCAGGATCTAGTCTAAACTCTAGACCAAAACCTCATTGATTTAATGGTTTTTAGGCGAGGCAAACGAGGATGATATGATTAATTTCCATTCCAACTCAAACAAAACCAATTAACAAAACATAAAACTACTTTTAGAAATCAAATGTTGGAGTAATTAACAAAATAATGGTTAATTCCAAAAATAAGATGATACATACTTCTAGCCAATTTAGGAATTATTGAAATTTTCTGTTGAGCAGAAATTTTTCCACATGTAAATAGTTTTCAATCTTTTCATAGGCATTAATGCCTAATTATACGGAATTGCTAATACCGTCAACTTTTATTACGCTAAAAGATTCACCAATTAGAGTAACAGCTTTGATTTTTGTTTAAGACTAACATTTAATGCTTCTTGAATACTATGGCAATCACTTTGGATCTCACAAGTAACCATAATTAATAATTAAATGTTGTGTTTACATGTACCTCACCTATTTCTGTTGTCAGGCCCAAAATGTGATTAATTAAAAAAAAAAATACTTTAACCTTAAGTCCTTAATTCCTACGTTACACCTTTATGGTTTCAATGTTTTGACTTCTTTATAATTTATATGACTGATTTATTATGGTGTAAGTTATAAGACTCATAGTTATAAGTTTATAACTCATGATATTGTGAGTTTCCAAACCCGTTTAAAGTTACACCAACCAAACACGTACTACTCGACACGTTTGATATCCGAATATTAGAATGTGACTTAAGTTTAGATAAGTTTTACTTGAATAAGATCAAGAAAAAATAAGTTTTTTTTTTTTTTTTTTTTTGGAGATTCTAATATTAAAAAAAAAAAAAAAGAAAAGAAAAAATAAGTTTTGATGTAATTAAACTGTTTTCGTTTAAAACTACGTCCGTAATACATTTAGGTAAGTTTTGGTAAAAAGATTATGCACCAACATTTTTATGGTAAGTAATAGACAAAAGGGAGTATCAATTTACAAACAACCAGTTCATCCCCCCTGTTGAACTTGTGTTTCGTTTTAGTTGACATTTAATCTTTTCAAATTATATTTCGTAACTATGTAAAGTTCTACTCCGTAATACATTTAGGTAAGTTCCGATATAAAGACTATGCACCATTGCACCAACATTTTTATGGCAAGTAAATAAGTAATTACATTTGAAAACTTTGCAATTTTAATTGACAAAGGGATTGTTAAGCCTCCCCTTGAACTTGTGTTTCGTAACTTTCGTTTTCGTTGACATTTTTAATCTTTTCAAAAGTTACGGAAAACAACTTAATTATCATTCTTTATAAAAATCAAAAGTAAAATCTTCTTCATCAAAATCAATAACAAAAATAACATTTTAAATCCTAAATTTTATAAATTTCCAAAATTTCATATAACTATATAAAGTAGTGTCGACAGTCAAAACATTAAGAACGTTCGAAATAAAAATTAAAAAACGCACACGTACCGTAAAAATGAAGTTGTACCCTTTTTTAAGGATAGTAGTGAGAAACAGAGTTCGACTCCACATCATGTTGATGAAATCTTTAGACATGAAAATTTTCTCCCCCATGAAATCTACACCGTCCGTTACTAGTCGATAACAATGGAGCCTACGATATCGACAACGATCGTAAGCCGTCTGATCAACAGCCACAATCATCAGATGGTTCACAAGCTCTCTTGTATTTTCCCCTGCCCAAAACCCTTCTAAGAACAAATCAAGCATATTTGGCACAACTTCACCTTCCACGTACGCCTTATTTACGACTGCTATTATTACTGTTTTATTATCCTTCATCGAGGCCTTCTCTAGCGCCTCGTCTAGCTCGTCTTTCTGAAAAGGCTGTAATGCTGCCGTCTGTTTTAAAAAAAAATAAAACACGGTTAGTAATTAAAAGAACACGAATTTGACACGACACGAAAAATTAAAATTAATGATGGAGATTACCTCGTTCGGACGGGGGAGAGAAGGGCATTGGAGGAATTTGGAAGAGAGGAGGGATTTAGAGGAGAAAGAAGAGAGGAAAGAAAGGGAAAAAACTCCTAAAATGAGAAGAAGAATAATGGAAATGTTTTTAATTGAATAAAAAAAAGGGTTTTTGTTTGAATCCATGATAATTGAAAAATTATTAGAGGGTTTTTCCATTGAAGTTAGAGTTTAAGAAAAATGAAAGAAGAATTGAAGGGAGCTGAGGAGAGAGAAGGACGGAGTGATGTTCGGGTGGAGAAGTCATGCAGGAAACATGAGTCGTTATTGGAGATCATAAATGGTAATATTCAATCATCTAATTAATCTTTCTTGTTTTTATATTAGTTTTATTATAATTGGGGGAAGAAATGGGTTAATGACTTAAGGAGATTGATTTGGACATGGGATTTTGTTTTTGGGTGGGACAAGATGGGGTTATTTTTTTTTTTTTTTTTCCGATCAGCACGACTGCGTTATGTATTAATCGTAACTTAAGTTTGAAATGGGGATTAAATGAGGATGGAAAACATGAACAAGGTTTTAGGCGTGTAGAAAATCATACATAAAGTCATGACCGAATATAAGGTTTTTATTTGCATTTATTGATGTTATTTTTTTTATGTTTCATCAGTTTTGAGATTCTTAAGAGTGGTATATAACAAATTAATATGGTTGTGTTCTATTTTGGAGGTTTGAAAAACATGAATTAGGTGTCAAAAAAAAAAACATACATAAAGTTATGGCCGAATGTAAGGCTTTGTTTAGCTTTAATGTTATTTTTTATATTTTGTTTTGAGATTCTAATATACTACTGGTACAGGTTATCATATGAAAGATTTGTGTTCTATTTTGGAGGTTTGAAAAACATGAATTAGGTGTCAAAAAAAAAAACATACATAAAGTTATGGCCGAATGTAAGGCTTTGTTTAGCTTTAATGTTATTTTTTATATTTTGTTTTGAGATTCTAATATACTACTGGTACAGGTTATCATATGAAAGATTTGTGTTAAATTTGAGAACAATCGACAAAGAAGTTGAGCTTTTTGTTTGCGTGGATCCTAGAAATTTGTTTTTGGAAAACTGAATACTCACAATACTCGCAATCGAATACAATATCAAACAAGTCATTATAAAGGCAAAAAGGTGTCGTTTGTATAGCAATCAATTATGGAAAGAAATCACAAATAATTGAAAAAGACATGAACATTGATTATTTTGATATATGAACCTCATATTTCACATTATTTCTATTTATTATCATATTCTTCCCTATTTCCCTCTTCAAGTTACCTTATGTGAGATCCTATCAAATAATTGAATTAAAAAAATATTTTTGACAGAAGGTCTTTTTGAAATTCTATGTTAGAGCAAATTGCAATTTTCCCAAGAACAAATCAACAATATTAAATTTCTTAGTACTCTTGGATGGAGAAATACATTGTACGACGAAGTATATATCTCTTGAACTGCTACATTTTTTAAATGGTCATGAAAGGTTGGTAATATTATTTAATTAAGCTTAAATAATCTTGGCCACTTGGCAAATTTACACTTGAACAGAGCGATATTAGACTAACTTGAGATTAATGTCAAAAGATTACGGAGTATAAGTTTACCAATTAGGAGTACTAGGAACCAAATTTTGGGTCCGTACTTTTGACTTTTTAATAGAAAGGGTCGGCACACATTGCTAATTTTTTTTTTATTCTAATTTTTTTCTATGCATAAAATATTTCTTTTATTTGAGATTTGAGAGTGACGTAAATAATTAATGGCACACAACGTTTCAGATGACCATTTAAGAGTAATAAATCACAAAAATTACTTAATAAGTTGTCTTACAAAATTAAACAAATACAATTATATGAGTGGGTCTTTCAATCTTATGATAAACTTAATAAACTTAAGATCTTATATATAGAAGGCAGTAATCATTGCAATGCTATTTAAGAAAAGGGTAATAAGCTCTTAGTGCCTGTTCTAATTTACTGAACTGAAATGAACTAATTGGAGCTGAAGTGAACTGAAATGAACTGAATAGAGCTGAAATGCATTGTTTATGAAAGAAGGAAATTAGGAACTGAACTTATTAGAGCTGAACTGAACTGAAATTAAGTTGAAAAGAACAGGCCCTTACTCCGTAGTACTTATTTAATTTCTTTTTTTTTTATGATAAAAATACAAGGAATTAGTGAATAGCTATTAGCTGGTTGTATTAGTTTGTATAACTAGTTTTATGGTGCAAAGTTTGTATAACTAGTTAAAAACTATTGGAATAATCATTTGCTAGAGAAGTTTTGAAAACCCTTGGCAGAAAGTATATAACTAATGACTATAACCAAATTTAATGTGATGTAGCTTCTAGAGACTAAAGAATTAATATCTCAAGCCGTTATTTTCACCAATGCTAATTTTTTTGTTTTAGTGAAAATGAATATGATACTTAGGGTCTGTTCACTTTAGCTCAGGCAGTCTAGCTCCTAATTTCCTTCTCTTATAAAATATTCATTTTAGATCAGTTCAACTTCAATCAGCTTTGTTTAGTAAATATGAACATACCCTAAATAGTGAAATATTAGTACAATTTTTTTTTTATTTTTTTTTTATTTTTTAAAGAAACATCCCTAAACAAGTTATGGAAAACTAAATAGGACATTACTTTTGGTGTAAGCGAGTACCGCTTAACACATTCCGGAAGTTTGTGACTTTGTTTTTGCATTATTTGCATGTGACCAACACTTTGTTTTGGTTTTTTTTGGCCATTTTCCTCACCATCAATCCATCATCTCCTCCTTTTTTCCAATTGATTTTTTTCATGATGTTCACCTCGAAGTCCTCGTGCTCTTCTTTTCCTCCATTTTAGCACTCAATCTTTCTAGAAGCTCCCACTATTTCATGTGGAATTGCGGATTTGCAAGATTCTTTGGCCACCAATCAACATAAGGAGAGGACGTCTCAAATACGTACAAACCCCCATGTAATTCCTGACCTTTTTATTTATGTAGAAT
Source organism: Chenopodium album (assembly GCF_948465745.1). NCBI lineage: Eukaryota > Viridiplantae > Streptophyta > Magnoliopsida > Caryophyllales > Amaranthaceae > Chenopodium > Chenopodium album. Next base: position 6,121,973 of record NC_137858.1, read on the forward strand.
TAACAATATAGCAAATTTTGTGTTTTGTTAATCTTATTTTTACTTATTAAAAAATTGTAATTTAGGAAAACATAGTCTACCAAATCTTAATTTATAATCAAGGTATAATCTTATGGGTTCAAATCGGGGATCTATGAGTTTTTAATGTCCATATTTAAGCTTATACTCCCTCCGTTTTTAAATACTTGCTCCACTTTGCTTTTGCGGCCGTTTTTAAATACTTGCTCCATTTCTTTATTTGGAAAGCTTTTATAATATTTAATTCAATTTTCTCAACTAGTGGACCCAATTTTATTACTTTTAGATTCTCTCTCCTTCAATTTACCTTCCACCAACCCCACTATCTCCATATTTTAATACTTTCTCCAATTTCTCCTTAAACTCCGCGCATGGAGAAATGGAGCAAGTATTTAAAAACGGAGGGAGTAAATGATACTCTGTACAAAACATCATATATTGAAAAATGAGTGTGAAAAGTAAATCACGTGCCAATCACCAAAAAAGATTAAAAAAAAAAGGTCAAACCTTTGAAATCTAGTTTAATAATTAGAAATAAAATTATTTACGACAACCTTTTGTAGAAGGTATGTACAACCAACCAAAAACATGATAGTCAAATTTCAATATCCCAATGTATTTACGCTATTCATGATTCAAAGAGTTAGGGCCTGTTCACATTTACTCAATTGAACTGATTGGAACTGAACTAAACTGATTGGAGCTGAACTGAACTGAATAAAGCTGAAATGAATATTCTATGAGAGAAGGAAATTAGAAGCTAACCTGAACTGAACTGATTGAAGCTAAATTGGACTGAAATTAAGCTGAAGTGAACAGACCCTTATATCTAATTCTTCCCCCTTAACTTCACTTTATGATGAACAAGCTAAGCAACCACTTACATAAAACCAATAATTAAATGACAATTAACACCCCCTCCCACCTCAAAAACAATCTCAATTACATAAATTCCAAACCAAATATAGAGAAAATATAGTGATTTAACTTAATTAATTGCACTTCAACTAACCACATAAGATATAACTCTGCATCGACAAGCTGATTTTCTCAATAATTGCCTAACACAAGTTTATATCTACACAAAATAGATGAAAAAAGAGAAATTAACAAGGAAATAAGAATTTGAAACTTATGAAAAGAGAGATAAAAATACAATTATTTCTCTTCTTGAATAATGAGGTTAAATATAGAGGAAATATTTTAAATAAATTACAACTACACTTCCTTTCTTAAAGAACCCTTTCTTACTTCATATTGTCATTGCTTTTTAATTTACTTCGTAATGGTGAAAAGACTGAAAACACATTTGCAAAACTTTTTAATCAACTAATTTAATGTCAAACAACACTATCTTCCATAAACATCAACGATTCCATCCTTTATAATCTCGATAGGAATTTTTTTTTTTTTTTTTTTTTTGACGGGTATCTCGATAGGAATTGAAATCTAGATCCTTTGTGCAATTGATGATTAAACCATTTACAAGTATCTTTATTTTTATCTATTTTTTTTCTTAGAAATATATTGCGATTTATAATGATTTGAATCAAAAAAAAAATTGTGGAACTAAAACTTTTGTTACAATTGATTCGAGGAGAAAAGAAAAGTTTTTTTGTTAAGTTTTATTGACAACTTATTATAATTACGAAGTACAATGTTCCTTTCTGTCCTTTATTAAGTTGACACGATAACCACTTTTCAAACGCGGAATATAAATGACAGTGACAAGATACAACTAGTTATATTATAAACAAAAAAAATAGCAATAAAAAAAACACCATTCTTCAAATTTGTTTTATTGTTGTGCATTCAAAATTTATTGTGTATTCATAAATGGAAAAAAACTAGATGAAGCCCGTGCGATGCACGGGTCGTTTGTATTTTTTTAAAAAAAATATTTTTCATACTTATTATTATTATTATTATTATTATTATTGAATGGAATAGGGAGGGGTTATTTCATTAAATAATAATAGTCATTCGGTACTTACAATAATCCCTTAAGAGATCTAAATTCTCAATACAAGAATTAAATACCCCTAAATTAATGGCATCGCTTCTGAAATGCTCCTGGATAATTTTAGATGTCTTTGCATCGTTTTTGATGGAGCTCCATTGATGTATAGTCACAAAAGATATATAACTTGATTGATCATCAAGATCTGCAAATTTGTCAGACGAATCTTCTAAATTTGCACCCCTATACCAACAGACGCGCAATTCCACAAATTTACAAGACGAATCTTCTAAATTTGTATCCCTGCACACACTAAAACCAAACAAACAAATAATACTAAACCCTACATGGAGGGACTGACAAAACCCTACATTGAGGAACTGACTATAATCACCATATTGATGGTGATCTTTATTAGCAAAAAAACATTAAATTAAAGAAGAATTTGGGGCTTACCATCGATAAAATCGATGGCAGGCCATAAGTTTTAATATGGTGGCTAGGTTTGAAGAGAGAGAACAGAGAAAATTTTAGGGTTTTTGAAAAGATTTCATACTTATTATTAGTTGTACGTAGTATATCATTTTTTTCGTATTTGTTTTAAAATATTAGATAATATTTCTAATCTCAAAAAATAATATTTTGTATTTAATTAATGTAACCATTATATACACGAGTATTAGATTAGGGGTGAACCATGTGAAATAAAAAAAATAATAATAATAAAGGGTAAAAAGGTAAAAATTACTAAACAGAAGAAAAATTGAGACGCTTTGCACAATTGCATAGGGAGGAGAGAGAAAAAGGAAGGCGAAGCAATGGCGTCGAAAGTAGAATCACCGCCATATCCAAGTGCTGCTAAAATCTCCGATTCTTCATGCTTCCCTCAATACACTGCTTCTCTTAAGTGTAAGCTTTTACCTTTTTTTTCCCCTAATTTCTATTTTGTAATTCCGTTTTTTTGTCAGAATTTTAAATCCCTAGTTCATGGCAATATTGGGTATTTTATCCACTTTCTGGGTATTAATTTTTTCTAACTAACATTATGAAATTATTGATTTATGTGTATTTAGCTTATGGGTTTTATTGAGTACAAGTTCGATAGAAAATTGATCATTTGATGATTTCCCTGTTTTATATTAAAAACCCTTGAAAATTAATGTTCATGATATTGGGAATAGATTTTATTTTCCATTTATGTAGTTTTAATGATGAAATTGACGAAATTTGTGGGATTTGGCTTGTGATTATAGTTTAAGATTTTGGATTTGATGAATAAAGTTGTTAAATTTGTCTTCTTAATGAATAGGTTTAGAGCAAAATAACTCAGAAAAGAGCAAATGTCAAGAATTCTTTGATGATTACAAGGAATGCAAGAAGAAGGAGGTAAGCAATATTAATACTTTCATATTTATTTTTATGTTTACTAATTATGTATATTTTATTAACTTACACAAAAAGAAAGGTAATCAGTTGAAACAACTGATAGTAATCCTTTTAGAGTAGATTGGTGAAAAATGCATATTACATGTAATGCACATTAATTTGTTGCTAAATCTGTTTTCTTCTTGAGATTATGTTGTTGCACTTGTCTTAAATTGGAGAATTTTGGTGAATCTGCCTTCGAAATTGTGACTTAGAAGGCGGTAGTGGCAGAAACGGATAAATTTTGGTGAACCTTTTATGTGTTTTAAGTTTCTTTGGTAGAATTGGGGAATTTGTTTGTATTCCGTTCTCCAAAAAGTAGATAAGATCAATGGTGCATTATCCTAGCTAACACGACTTGCCATTGTCTTTGGCCGTGTCCAATTCACTGAATAAACTTATCCCAGTAGCTGCATCAATTTAGAATAAGTTTATTTCAAAGAGGATAGAGAAATTGATGAATATAAGAGGTATCAAAATAGATTTCTTTAGTCACTGTATTGTATTGGGTGATCGCATTGTATTCAATGGTCTCACATTGTTCAAGCTTCTAAGCTTATAATTTGCCTTTTCCTTTGCAGAGAGAAGCACGACTGGAACGCAACAGACATCGCTCTCTCTTTTCATAGTTCCCCAGGACAGGCTGCTTTGAAAAAGGTTCTGCTTTGATAAAGAAAAATTGAGGTAGATTTGTTGCTTTGAAGTGCACTTTGGTTCCGAAATAATACGAGTATTTCATTAGCTTGGAAAAGCTGAAAAGCTTAGTCATATGCTGTGTTTACTTGTATATGTATGCACTCTTACAGCTTACTTACTTAAACTTGGGCATTTGCTCTTTATTTTGATTAGCCTTGATAATATTAGGACCACATGGATTTTATGATGCGATTTTTGTAGTGTTGAGGAAGAATCTTCCTTTCATAATACATATACCAATATATTGCAAATTTTGAATATTTCACTCAATGTGGTGGTCAATGGTTTGCTGAAACATGGACAACTTGTTGCTGTGACTTTAACTGGGAAGAACTTGGCTAACCTCATAGCAATATACAGATTCCCTAATCAAATGACTCATTTATCTGTCTTCATCTCTTATTTATTGTGATATACATACTCATAGTAGATAGCTCCCCTGTTTCTACGAACATAACCTCTTTGCTGGAGTTTAATTTCACGTTCGAGTTGAGTTTAACTCCTTCAGGCTCAAGAACATGCTTTAGTTACAGTACTTTGCGGATATTCTGGCGAAAAGCATAATGAGAGACAAGATCACTCAAATTTTTCTAAGTGGTAATGTCAGTAAAGGATGTAAAACAAACCACTTTTACATTCTTATGATCAACAGGATTTCAAGTCCTCTCTCCCCAAACTTCAAGCACCTCAGCTCAATCTCAAGCTCAAGCCTGCCATAAACATTAAGCACTATGCGTATATGCTGCTGTGTTAGCAGATGTTTCATGACCGATTGACCGGGCAAAATCTATGGTACTCATCTACAAGTTTTCTTGATCGAAGTTCAGGGCAAGGTCTTCCTTATTGCTGCTTCTGATCTTATTGCCTTTTCTTGTAAAAAAGCCATCTCAACTCTCAAGTATCATCCTTGTTCTTTTTAAGTTTTTTTAGCAACACGTAACCATAGAGTAAATTCATAATCTCTGAACTATATGTTCATTTCAAACCACATATCCACAATGCATTTCATAGTCTTACCATGATATGATATTTGATTACTTTTGACAAAGAATTTGGGAAAGATGAACAATTTTTGTTTGTATAACTTCAACTTTCTTTGGGGACATGGTGCTGTAGAATCACCTTTTTTTTTTTTTTTTCCAAATACACCGTTTATTCATTATATTCAGAGTTGAGAAAACAAGATTGTTCATTTCATTTTTTTTCCCCTACTATACTACTAATTCAGAGTCTTCATCAAAAAAAAAAAAAATTTGAATTTTCACAGATCAAAAAATTGTAACAGGCCAATAATTGAGTTTTGGTTGATTAGTGCGATCTATTCATAGAGAGGGGAAAAAAAAGAAGTCAGAAACTCAAAACAACCAAATTGAAACACATCAACATAAAAAAAATAAAAAAATTTAAAAAATTTAAAAAATAATAAAAAAAAAACAATCTTTTTGCAACAAAGGGTGTATCAAAGCTAGACTATTGTCATAGTACACAAATTCATGATATGAACTCTGTGCTTTAAGGAACGTTCGGGGTAGACTTTGTCAATTGCTAAGGTTTTTTTCTCACTAATTATTATGAAAAATTAGTAGCTAATAGCAATTAGCAAACTATGGCTTTCGCCTACACCATGGCTAAGATCTAGCATCAAAGAAGCTAAGTAAATACCGAGTTTATAAAACCTGAACCATTCAAGCCCTGCTTAAGAGGAGCTTAATTCCATGCTCAGGATCTATTACTAGCCTAAATGCAGGGCTGTGCTGATAACCTGGTGAAACCGAAAAGCTGAACTTGGACAAAATGAGAGATAAGATCAGTTTGAGCTCCATCATGGCGAAATTTTGGCCAAGACATACACGACCTCCGTACCCAAAAGGTATGTAAGCTTGCGGGACTTTGCATGCTGCTGCAATTCCATTTGCAAATCTTTCAGGGTGAAATTCTTTCGCGTCTGCCCCCCATAGATCTGGATCCTGTTGCAACATAGCTATTGGAACTTGAAAGTCTAGTCCTTTTGGAACTTGAATGTCTTTCAGCCTGGCATCTTGTAGTGCTGTTCTTACAGAAAATACTGCTGGTGGGTAGAGACGAAGCGTCTCTTGGATTATCATTGTCAACTGCCAAAAGAAAGTACAGGGTTACAGAAAAGAGTATTACAGAGAAAAAAAATTACATGCAGTGCTCACAAAATCTTGTATAGTTGTTCTATAACTTTACAAATATCATTTAAAAATTGGGACTTCTTTATCATAGCCAATGTTTCTTATGCTTACTCCTTAAGTATTGATAAAGAAATGTATACATACCACTTTCATGTGTCTCAGACTGTCTGCAGTTATAATTCCATCTCCACAAGCTTCAAGTACCTCAGCTCGAGCCCGAGCCTGCCAATCAGGGTACACAGCCAGTAACATTAAGCTCCATGCTGCTGTAGCAGCAGTTGTTTCCTGACCAGCAAAATATATATTCTTGCAATTGTCTACGATGAGCTTCTCATGGCTCTTATCATCCATTTTAAAGGGAACATCATCCTGTTCACCACATTTTCTAGCACCTTCAAGTATCTTTTGTAAGAAGTCCGTCTCACGTTCAGCTCCCATTCGTTCTTTGACAACCCTTAATATCATTGAATCGATTTCTTTCTCTAATTTCTTTATCTCCCAATTGGTCTTGGTTGGCATATACCTGCATATACATATATAGAATACAACGATCAAGTTTCATCTACTTATCGAGCTTCTACTGTGATAAGATCAGAATTTACCTTGAACAGGGAATCCCAACATACAGATTTTTACTCATTAGCTTTTGAAGCTCCCTGAGCTTTGAGAATATGTCTTTCCCCTTAGAGTAGCTGCTCCCAAATGCAGTTTTTGAAATTATATCAGCTGACAAACTTTTCATGTCCTCATCAATCGCAATCTCTGCTGTTCCACCACTTTTGCTTACTCTATCTTCCCAGGAACTCAACATCGAGGTTGTCGCTTCCAACATCAAACCAAACATTCCCTGCACACATTTCATGTCAGTTAAGGTAAGCCATATGACACCAATGTCAATCATGTACAACGAGTTTGTAATGAGCACAACTCAAGCAGTTATGATACTGCTTGATTGTTTAGAGCCCTTGTCGCGCCAAAGAACATAAGCTAAACTGCTAAACCCTCTAGCTTACCTTAACTTTATCCGGGAAAAACTCAGGAGAAATGAGTTTCCTTTGATAAGACCAAAAGGAGCCACTAGAGGAGATAACACCTTGGCCAAGCAAAGGACCGCGATCCTTTGACAAATACGAAGGCTTTCCTAAATCCACAGAGCTGCATTGGACTATATCCTTCACAACATTAGGGTCTGTTACGCACACCATCTGCATCCTTCCAGTTGTATATGTGAACACTGGTCCTGCTCCACCAAATTCATTGTTCCAACGATAGGCACAAATCAAAAGTTATCAGTTGTTTGCATTGTAAATTTGTAATTAACATACTGTAGTATTCTGTACATATAGTAATCAATCATGTGGATTACAAATTTATGAACACGGTATTTCGGGTTAGGGTCAGCCCAATGAGATTCGGTCAGAGTCTTTCTCTTTACCGTTTAAAACAAAATAAAAAATAATGTATCTCAAATATGTGTACTCCGTACTTCATTTGTACTCCTTTTCAGTTTTCACGTATCTCTTATTATCAATTAATAAATTCATAGAAAGAATATGTATTTAGACAGCTTTAACAAGATCCACGTGATTGTGTTATACTCCCATTTTTTTCCTCCCTAAATTACACTATTTAGTCAAAATATAGTTTGAGAATAATATTAAAATCAAAACGTGTCAACTTAAAAATAACGAAAAAGGTACCTGTACATCACGTATGTACTCGTACAACAAAAACATATTTATTTGTAGTAAATCCACCATAAAGTCCAACCAAATCAATGTTAAACCCATTAATCATAACATTCAAAGGTATTTTGTCCAAAATAGTCCTAACAATCTCATTCTATTGCTATTAATACGATGATTCTTGGTTCGGTTAGGCCAAAACAAGATGGTTCAACTTTGACACTTTATTTTCCAGGGTTTTTGAATACAATAAAACAAATTCATGCATACATTACTAGTTACTAGTATACATTTATAGAGTAAAACCAACCAAAATCACCAATTAATAACATCATATAATAGTGCAAATTAAACATAAAATACAAATAAATTAAAGAGATAGAAAATAAGGGTATTACCGTATAATGATTGCCATTTATAAAGGTGAGGAAATAACTTCAAAGGCCAATCATGATTAACTTCATTATCACATGAATTAGCATAAGATGGTAAATTAATTTGAGATTTAATTTGGATAATTTCTGGGATATTACCCAACAAAATAGAAGAAGGTGGTGGACCTCTAATTCCATGATTTTGCAACTTCAACCTTAATAACTTAGGTTGCAAAACTAGCTTAACATAGATGTAACCAATTAACTCTATAATTAACCCAATTATTGCTGACATAAAAGCTTCCATTTTTTTTTTTTTTTTTTTTTGTGTGTGTGTTTATTTTTTTTTTTTTACCCAGAAAACTAAAACTAGCTATTAGTCTATTACTTTGGTTTTCTCTTTATAAACTGATTACATAATAAGAGCCAAATGCAGTTTTAAATATAGTTTTCTTTACAAGGGTTTTTGTTGTTGTGTGGGAGAATCTTAGCCTTACATGTGCTCCATTAATTTTGATTTATGTTCTTTCTAAAATTGATTAAATATACTTTTTCTATTCCATAATAATTTTGATATTTTTTTTACGGAGTACGTAGTTTATTTTAAAAATACATTTTATCATGAAATATTTTATTAGTTGTCACTCCGTAGTAATATGAAGTTGTATAATACTCCTATAGTCATATCAACTTTTTTTTAATAAGATCAGAATAGTGCATTGGCAGTATGCCGCGTGCCAAGTCTAACTGTGTCAATTATTCAAGTTGGTATTTTTTCACAAATATACGAAGGGTTTAATTTGCTGAGTTATTTATATTTATATAATCTTAGCTTATATAAGGAGGACAGCACAGCCTCACCTTAGCTTATATACAGTATAAATGTATAATCTTTAAATACCTTTGCAATAATCAGTATTTAGAGTAATAATCATTCAATGCTATCTTTATGATGAAAAATGTTTGGTAATAAATCAATCTGTGCAAATCATGGAGGGTTTATTACCATTTTTTATCCAGACTTTATCATAGCATTGATACGATTTGATAATTGAAATAATTGGACATCTATCCTTTTGTTCAAAATTAATTGTTGATGTAAAAGTGTAATCTTTTATATTTCTTTTATGAAGCTGTTGGACACCTGTTATGAGTCTAATAATATTTGTTTATTTCAATAAATAAATAAGTATAACCAATTAAATTAGAGCATAGGATTGGAAAAAAGAACCCTAGAAATTATAAAAAATAATTTATAGAATGAAAGAGAATATGATGCATTATCACTTGATAGAAACTATCCAATGGCCCAAAGCCTACATTTGTATATCATTGCTGCATAAAATGTCTTCTTGGATTAAAATAAATTCTATTACTCGTAATAAGTTCATACTTCGTATTAGTTTATATTACGTATAAGTTTATATAAATTCAGCTTACAAAAAAATCAAAAGAATAGAAATCACTTCTAATGACTAAAGGACTAATTAATTAATTATCTCTTGATTTAAAAAAAAAAAAAAAATAATAATTATCTCTTCATCTAGCACCTTGTAATGAGTGTCAACAAAAGCACATGCATGTTTATCAAGTATTTTATTTGTTAACTATGAAGCTAGCAAGATTTTATTCAAATCAACTACATATTTTATTTGTTAACCAAAAAATAAATAAACATATGGCATTTATTTATTTATTTTTTTAAAGCATAAACATATGGCATATTATCTAGACACTTAATGTCATTTTAACAATTGATCCTGTCATCTATCCTAGATAGTTAAAGATACCGTCCAAGTAATTATTGATATCATTCAAACAATTAAATATGATACCGGTAAAATAATCAAATAAATAAGAAACCTTAATAAAATAACCATTTTTCATTTGAAAAAACAAAACCCTCGAAAAATCCTGGATTACAAAAGAAAATAGAGTTAAATTGCCTTTAGCGAAGTCATCTTCTTCGATAATCGGTAGGGTTTATTTCCTCAATTCAGATAAGATAACTAGATTTGCTACCAACGAAACCCTAGGATTCCTGACTTAAACATTAATTTAACACAAATTTGTTGCCTCAATCAACAAATTGATGTTGAATGTGAGGAATTTGATCGACAATTTCATGATGATATTAGTAATTAACGAGGTAGTCATACGGTACGATAGTCCTACCATTTTTAGCTTGATTTTCTCTCTCCTAAATGAACACTAATCCGTGTGTTGGGTGGAGTGGATTGGAGATTTCGAGTGGAGATAAGAAAGTGCGGCGGGAGTGTTTCAACTTTCGAGGTAAGCGATTGGTTGAATGAAGAAATATGTAAAGATCAAGGTCGTTTTACCAATGGTTGGATTTCTCACTAATGGTTGGGTGTTTCACCTAATATTTTGAGTAATGAAAAATGGTAAGAAAATAATCTATACAGATGATACTTATCGTGTGGTTGCTGCTAATTGTTAAATCTTTTAGGTCGTGCGTTTTATGTGTTTTAAAACCCATTTCGTATTAATGGATTTCAGTACAATAATATCATACGGAGTAATAAGTAGTATATGTATGTCTTTTTATAATCTCCATTCCATTAAACATTTCAAAAAATATAACTCAAGCTATGCTTCAAACTAAAATTAATATCTCGTACTTTGTATATGACAATTATCACACATACATAACCTTTCTTTTAACGAAAATGTAAGGAAAACAACATTACATACACAATTACTCCAATAATATTTTTATTTTTTTGCATGATTTTAGCAACTAATATATTAGCAAACTTTTTACTTACAAAAATTATCTCAATTTATACCCTACACGCATGAACATAACTCACATCCAACTCTCCACTTAACACGAATGATTGACCTTATATGCGATGCAACACAAACTCAAACACAAATAATATAGACAAGATTCAATTTCAAATTTGTAAGTGCCATTTCAATTATTAACCAACCAACAACCGTAATCAACATCCATGTGCATTACGACATTTTCCATAAATTAACCTATGTCGAACCATCAATTAATGATGTGATGCAACACATACTACTTATAAAAAATTTGTGTAAATGCATTGAAAAGAAATTGAGATTAGTCCATTAGATTTGAAAAGAATGGAAAATTAAAGAAAGAGAGTAAAAGAGCAAAGACAACAAAAGAGGAGTTTGGCTTGTTCTCTCATCATCATCGTCACCTTCTTCATCATCATAATAATAATCATCAACCCTTCAAATTTTCCCAGTTTTTTTCACCCCCAATTTCTTCAACATTGCCCTAATTTCCCAAAACTCTCCAAAAAAATCAAAATCATGTCCACCATTTTCAATTCTTAAGCTCAAATCCCTCTTTCTCTCTCCTAAACTCCAATTTCAAATTCGAATTTTGGGGGCTAAAATTATGCATAGAGAAAGAGGTAACGTCGGAGGTGGGTCGTCGAAGTCGTCGGAAATCGGAACAATTGATCGGAAACGTATCAATGATGTGTTGGATAAGCATCTCGATCGAAGCTCAGCTTCAACTTCGAGGGGATTGAGCACTAACCCTAAGGATAAAGAATTTAGGGTTTCTGCGCCTTCAACTTCTACCGGAAAAACGCCGTCTGATTACTCTGGGTTGAATAATTCCAAGAATCGCTCTGATGGTTGGTAACACTTTCTAATTTTAGCTCAGAAATTGGATTTGGGGTGAATTTGTTTTGTTGCATGTGTGTTTTTGGTTGTGGATTTTGGCTCATTTTGGGAATTAGGGTTCTTGTGGTTAAATTTTGTTGTTTATTTCTGTGAATTTGAGCTCATACTGAGCATTTTATGCACTTGAGCTTAGTTGATTTGGAGCTGCAATTTGGTGTGTAAGGTTTTCGAATTTGATTGATAATAATTGGTGTTAGTATATATGATGAAGATTGAGTAATGGGAATTAGGCAAGTTTAGTAATTTGCTTAATTGGGCTGACATGAGGTGGTGGAGTATATGCATTAAAGTTATGTAAACCTTACAATTAGGTTTTTCATGATTACGAGTAATCAGGTACGAAGTTTTTGGTAGCTTGTATTTTGGTGCCAGAAGTTTTTTTCTTTTTGGATGGAAAAAGGTTGTGTACATTAGTTTGTAATTGGAATAGTGGAAAATCCGAATTGTTCCACTATGTAATCATGTAAGGATGTTACGAATTAAAGAGATGAGATTTCTTTCCTTTTCTGCTTTGTACGTCGTGAATAGTTGTATCTGATTGTCGAGAATTAGGAAGGTATTCCCTTAACAGTTTTGAGGAATGTGTGACTCTTTTGGGTTTGAATAGCTCCAAATGAGCTAAGATAAGCCTCATTGAACACCATAATAGAGTTGGGAGAATTGGGGCACAGACCATCTAGGGCTCTGTGCATGGTGGACGTTCTGTACTTTAGCAATGTGACGTCTGTTCTCTCATTATAATTGATAGAATTTAAGTTCAAAGAAAAGAATTATTCCTTCAACCTATTTCTTATTCTCTATGCCAATCAAATCGGCCATTTAATGAAGGTTGATCCTTTCAACCTGACTACTGTCAGTTACTTGTATAGTCAAATGCTCAACATCCGTAGCATGTTGATGATTAAATATGCTATTGACAATCTATTTAATCTCTTCGGTATTTATTTAAATTAATCAGTATACACAATGCAGTAATGCACAGTCAGTTAACTTTGGGATAACTGCAGGTAAGACTGCTTATTCAGAATCTGGCCCTGAAGCTGTGTTTTGTTTTGCTTCTAAATACGCTTCAGGACAAGGTTAAAGATTCTTCAATTAATTTTACTCTGTTTACTTGAGTGCAAACCTCGGTGCATCAGGTCTTGCTGCAGTCCATGTATAACAGGATTGCATCTCATATGAGCAAAGTGCAAATAAACCTATTGAGCTTTGAAACCCCACAGATTATTACTGGCTGCTGTCCAAATTTGTAATATTAATTTATTTTATTTTATTATTTTATTTTATATATTTTTTTATATCTCTTAGCAATATGATTATGGAAAATACTGGTTTGCCATACAAGTTATATTTCCTACTTTTGTTGGAAGTGTCTCCCCACCCCACAAGGGTATTATACGGTGAGCCATCTGCAGTCCCCTGCACACTGTACATGTGTGTATTAGCTAACTTGAACTTTTAGCTTCTTGATAAGCGATTAAGCCCTGAATTTGAGTTATTTTGAGTTTATAGATCATCATATTTACTACTTGGTCTAGTTTTCCTTGAATTTCTAAAGCGATCCTTTTCTTTCTTTATTTTCCTGATGTTCCGATTCTAGCTCTAGCTTGTTTTTCACATGAATAAAGTTTTATTAAAATTCACATTTTTCTTCATTGTAGAGGAGTCTGAAACTGACAGTGAAGAGTCAGATGTTAGTGGTTCTGATGGTGAGGATACATCATGGATTTCATGGTTTTGCAATTTGCGAGGGAATGAATTTTTCTGTGAGGTTGATGACGATTACATCCAAGATGACTTCAATCTTTGTGGATTAAGCAGCCAAGTTCCTTATTATGATTATGCTCTTGACCTCATTTTGGATGTTGAATCTTCTCATGGTATGTGTCGCCCCCTTTTTTTTTCCCCTCTTATTTTGGGTGTTTTCTAGATATTAATCCATTTCAATGCTTGCTACATATCTTTTATGATATCTCCAAACAACTTGGTCTCTACTCACTTGACTAAAAGAATAGCTCTTGCCTTAGAAATAAGGAACACTGTTCTATAATTCTATTGATGTAAATCTTGGCTTATATGCATGCCTATAAAAGCCATTTGTGTGAGCATGAGAATTTGAGTAATAGCAAAATTAAGCACAAGACACGTTGTTCTCTTCTTTCATTTGTTTGAAGTGCGAGCAGTGACCCAAGACACATTGATGTTCTTCAAAACCCCTTTTTTTGTTCTCTTCTTTTTTTTTGAAGAGGTGATTTATTTCAGTGGTTTGTCTCTATAAATTGCTACTCTCCCCCATTATTTTAAAAATATATTCACCTGGGTCTAGTGACCACTATGTGTCAAGCAGCACAATATAAAATGTGTCAAGCCATCATTTAGAGACAACTCTATGTCTTAGCTCTGCCACTTTTTAGAGTCAAATATACTACATGGGTTCTGTCCTTGACTTTATGTGTCTAGTCTGAAGGATGCTATATTAAGCTCAATTTGGCTCCTCTGTGATTTGCTCCTGATCATCTTGATCAGTATCCCTATGACATCTTCTAGGTGATATGTTTACGGAGGAACAGAATGAGTTGATAGAATCTGCAGCAGAAATGCTTTATGGCCTTATTCATGTCCGATACATCTTGACTACTAAAGGAATGGCTGCTATGGTAAGTTGTATCTTCTCTGTTAGGTTGTTCAACTACCATTATATTTTTGTAATCTTTTTATGTGAATTATCGTGCAATCTTATACAGCTAGAGAAATACAAAAACTATGATTTTGGGCGTTGTCCTAGGGTTTATTGCTCTGGACAGCCTTGCCTTCCTGTTGGCCAATCTGACATTCCACGATCAAGCACTGTGAAGATCTATTGTCCAAAATGTGCAGACATCTATTATCCGCGATCCAAATACCAAGGCAGTATCCTTAATAGAGTGCAATCTAGATACGTCTTCTCTGTGTCATATTTGACTTGAAAATGTGTTAGTGTGCAATACTTGCCTTGACCTTTCTGTCCGACTAATTCTGTGAAATATGGCCAATATCCTTTTTTGAGAGAAGAGGGGGGGGGGGGGGGGGGTCCAATTATTGCTTTGTAACTCAGACTGCAGTGCATAACCTATTAATATTGTCTTTTAGACATATGTGAATCATCTTTCTTTTTCCTCTTTCCAAAATTCATAACCTTAAATTATACTTCATAGTTCGCATGTCGAGTGTACTTGGATTTGTATATTATTTTGTTAATTAGCGTATTTCTGTTACAGAGAATATGACAATCATATGCCTGCTAATCTGAATGTACCTTGCTTCAATGCTTCAATATAAGTGTTTCACATTTTATTGGCAGACATGACAGGATTGTAATTTGGACTGAAGACTGATCAACAACTTGAATCCTATTCTTTACTAGCTCTCTATGGATTGCAACTTATTTCTGGAAGTTAATTTCAATTTATCAGTTACAGACTTTGATTTGAATTATATGTGTGTATGTGTACATGTTTGTGTTTTCAAATTTATGGCTGAAGTTAATTGCATTGATATTTTTGAATTTGGATATTGTGAAGGCAAACTCCAGAATATGGCTAGAGCTTTTTCTTGCCTTGTCTTGAGTAAAATATCATTTTCCTCTGTTTGTCTATACATCTATTAGCCCTTCATTATTAGTAATTAAGTCAATGTACAATATAAACTGGCGTGGAAAAAAGAAGTTTTTTGTTACTGGCAAGGAGATAATTGACATTCATTTGCTCCATTTTGGTTTCATGGCTTGTAATCTGGTATTATTTCATGTGCATTTTGTCTTGTTTGATCTTCATTTCTCCATGTGCTATTTTCCTTGACATTAAGAAGATATAGATGGTGCTTACTTTGGGACTACATTCCCTCACCTTTTTCTGATGACGTACGGTAACCTCAAGCCAACACAAGCAACTAAGAGTTATGTACCAAGGATTTTCGGTTTCAAAGTGCACAAACCTTGATGTCAGCATTTCCTGCTGCTTCTCACAATGCCGAAAAAACCATTGCTTAGCAGTGTTCCTCTTTTGTTCTTTTTTGAGTACATATGCCTCAAATTTTCCAGGTAAAAACTGCAGTGGTTTTTACAAATTCACAAACAAACTTTTAGGGAAGAAGATCCATGTACAATGGCTAAAGCCACCTCAAAAGTTGTTAGTGACAGTATGCGTGTAATTTTATTCCTAAGTTCTATTGATAATTACTTAGTTTCACATTGGTTGTCTCTGAACTGTCTTCTTGTTATTACCCTTTTTTAACATCATCCGTTCTTATTTTGAAACTGGGACCATGGATTTCTACAGTGTAAATTGCCAAATTTACCGAGGTAGGGAAAATTGTTCATCTGTTTCTATAAAAATGGAGTAGCAGTCTTGTTGCTCTAATTCATGTTTCCAAATGTGTTCTTGGAGTCTAGAAGTTTACTTTATATCTGAGGTAACAGCGGTCAAGTGACAGCATTATGCAACTGATATGAACCTTACACTGGGCTTCAGATGCATATGTTCATATTGCAAGAATGACCACCTCAGAATCGAAAATGAAACTTAAAAAAGTTGCAGTGCCATGAATGTTGGTCAAAGGAAGAATGCTTGTTATGGAATGTGTTTAGCCTTGCAGAGCAAGACAACGTATGCTCGCAGCGTCATCTACACATCTTGCATTGGCCAAGTCCTGATTTCTGACCATTAGGTATCTCTTTATTATACAGTTGTGGTCTAAAATTTAGCAATCGTTCCCAATGATCAAGTCATAAATTCAGAAAGAGTGTTTCTTAAATCATAATCATCCTCGAGAACGAGTCGTACAGACAGTTTAATTGAATGCTCCTGACTAATTTTTTCTTTTTTGTTCAAATGATATAATAATTAGTGCTTGTTAAGTCTCACTTGGAGGCCATGACTTCAGTACTTACATGTGAAGAACACTTAACCTTACCGTCCCTTCAATGTATGTTAATTATCCTAATTCAGACGTCTTTTCAGTTATGAAGTTGAAAGAGAGGAAGTCATATTATATCAGATATCCAAATCCTTAATATCTTGTTCTGGTGATCAAGCTGTAATGTGCGCTAGATTCACTCTATTTTTTTAACTTATCTAAACTTATTTGTGGCCTTCGTGGATTTCATCAATTATGCTTTTGGTTGATCTTCTAACAGATGCATATAAGCGTCCTTAATCTTCATATCTAGTGTTTGACGATATTTTTTTTTTAACATTATTTATAACCTAGTTTTTCTTCCTTCATTTAATAATAATCCGAGAACAACAATGCAATTGAAATAAACATATGAAGTACGTAAATTATACCGTAAAAGTTGTCTAATAAAGTAATTATACATTCTCTTCCAAAAAAAAGTAATTATACATTAGACAAGATTAGCTCTCCAGGTCATTCAATGTTTATCACTTACCCACGCAATTAGCCAAGTTTTTTTCAAGCAATTAGCCAATTAGGAAAGGAAATAAATATTGAAATTATACGGAGTACTTAATATTTTATTAATATCATTTATTCTAATACTCCTTAATATTGTGGTACATTCGAAGAAATATCCTGGCTGCTAACTTTTAGTCTTGGGTTCACTTAATTGGCCAACAGTTACACTTTTCATACCATTTAGAATTATTTTGAATCTATTTTATTTGAAATTTATTATCAAATACCACTACTTTTTTTGTGCTTAGCCGTAATATTAATCAGGGTAGATATTTGTGAGCTCAACTTGAATGAATTGGCATCACTATTTTAATGTCTTTGTAGAACTCGTAGAAATAACTCTTTTTGATTTTAAATAAGTATATACGAGTATACTAGTTTTATCTTTTCTTACTTGTGAAGTTGTGATGATGTGTCTTGGTCATTTTAATGGTTGTGTTTTTTTTTTTTTTTGGATTTTTTTTTGTTGAACATACCATTAAAATGATACGGAAAAGTTGTTATTGTTTTCGTTTATAAAGTGATTTTAGAATCTTACCAATTATCTTGAAAAATATATGGAATATTCGAGAGATCTTCCTTAATCTTCATTCACTTATATACAAGTAATAGAGAGTAGAGATATAAACTTTTAACTCAATATAGAAGTATTAAACTATTATTACTTTATTAGGTATTTGTAACATTTTATTTTTGCTCATACATGAGCTAGATGACAGAGGTTTCAAAAACCATAAATATCAACTTACTTCTAGTATATGTATATTTTGAAAAAACAAGGCAACCTATTAATGATGTTAACTACAAAATAAATGAGAAAAAAAAAATAATAAATAAAATAAAATAAAATTCATGCACTCCTTTCATATAGCCTTTTAAATCTCAAAACACCTTACTATTATTGTAAGTTACTTATAGCAATTTACTCTAATACGAGTCAGATGACAGAGTATTCACAAACCACAAATATCTACTCACCACGTTTTTCGAGTGCACGGTATAAAATTTGCGAATATAGACTTATTTATTTTAAGTACTCGTCTTTCAATCCTAATATACCATATCGAATATTCACTCTACCTCAAATTGACCTATTCTATATACGTAGTATAATTCAAGAAATACAATAGAAAAATGTAGCAATAACTTGTGCATATTTTGACTAAACACTATGATCAATCTACATAACCAATGCAGGCATACTTGATCAACAAATTCAACTTCAACAATTTTTTGTTTTAAAAAAATTATAAGATGATGACACGTGTCATTCAAGCAAATAGATGGATGGCAAAATAGTAAATAGATATAAAGACCAAGGACAAAACTAGAAAATATTCATCATTTCCCAACATGAGCATGACCTCTGATTTCAAAACCAAAAAAAATTGCACTAATTTTCTCTCTCTAAAATTAGCAAGAACTGAACGAAGAAAACGCAAAAATTACTCGTATTTCTTCTCCCAAAAAAACGGCATCATATCCCTTTACCCTCCTTATCACTGAGCTTCAAATTTCATCCCCAAAAAAAAAGAAAAAAAATCAAAGAAAAAATAGAAAGAACATAAATAATACAGTAAATTTTACAAGAAAAGAAAGAAAAGTGAGAGAATTTTGTAAGTAGTAGTAAGAATTTTTGGAAAGGTTTTTTTTTTTTTTTTTGGTTTTTTTTGAATAATTTTTTTTCTGGGGTTGTGTAAATTTCTGGGTTTGATTCCATATGTAAATGCATCAGAAGAAATCTGAAGTTCAGATCGGAAAAGAAAGCAGTGGCATCTCTTCCGATTTCAACCCAAGTCCACCATCTTTTTTCCCATCTTTAATCACACAAAAACACCCAAATTTCAGCAATTATAATCATCAATTCATCGAATTTCAATCAAACCCACCTTTAACTTGTTCAATTGTTCCAAATTCTGGTGTTTTGGATCCAATTTTAGTGAAGAATGAGCCCAATTTTGGGTCAATTCCATCTCCTTCATCTTCAGCAACAACACCTAAAAACCCCCTTTTGTCAACTCCCCATAAACGCCCTTTGATGAACCCTACTCCTTCCCTTGTTAAATCCCCTACTTTACCTTCTTCTCTTAGTAATTACCCTTTTTCTGCAACACCCACTTCCAATTTCAAACCATTTTCTGTAAATTCAAGGTGCCCATCTTTGTTTTTGGTTGTTTCGACCGCAAAATCGGCTGCTTTTCGGTTAATCCGCCGCTTTCGCCACCTTCGCCGGCTTAGGGTTCATCTACGTCTCCTACTTTTGCTTGCTTTGCCATTTTTTTACTTCTTGGTATCACATCCTAGTCACTCTTTTATTCTTGATTTTCTTTCTGCATTTGCTTTTTCTGCTGCTCTTTTGTTCTCCCTTAATCTTGCCCTACCTAGACTCCCCTCAATTAGGGTGTTCCTTAATCGTTCATTCCCTTTCCCTATTAAGCTTTCATCTGCCTCGGCCTCGGCGGCTTCCCGGCCTTTGCCGGTGTTTTGGTCAATAGGGTCTAGGTCAAAAGCTGAGAAGAAGGTTAATTCTGGATGTTGGGTTCAAGTTTATAGCAATGGAGATGTATATGAGGGTGAATTCCATAAGGGGAAGTGTTCTGGTAGTGGGGTGTATTATTACTACATGAGTGGGAGGTATGAGGGGGATTGGATTGATGGGAAGTATGATGGATATGGGGTCGAAACGTGGGCTCGAGGGAGTCGGTATAGAGGACAGTATAGGCAGGGTCTTAGACATGGTTTTGGTGTGTATAGATTTTATACAGGAGATGTGTATGCAGGTGAGTGGTCTAATGGGCAGAGCCATGGTTGTGGGATACATACTTGCGAGGATGGTAGCCGGTATGTTGGTGAATTTAAGTGGGGCGTCAAGCATGGCCTCGGGCACTACCATTTTAGGTAATTTCATGACATCCTTGTAGAAGTTTTGCTAATTAATGAATGGTTTTTTGGCTATATGATTTATTGTGGGATTGCTATTTTGTTGTCGCTTCATATTAGGTAATTTCATGCTTGTTTGGTACATTATTATAAAGACATTTGTTGCTCATGATCCCATATTTGGAATTTTAGGTGATAATATACTTCTTTGGCATGTTCCAACATTTATGATGATCCTTAATGATGTGGATAACTTTGCTTTGTGTTGACAATCTTGACATGCATACATTTAGAACACAATAATTATTTCCTTAAAGCTATATTGATACAATTTGAAGGTATTCATCTTGCTTGTCTGGAAATTAAATGCTTACTTAACTATTTACCAGTTTAGTTGCATTGGATATATAATGTGCATTTTCTATCCACTTTGCTCCTATTGCACCAGAAGCATGGTGATAGAGTTCTTAGCCAATTCTCACTGATCCTTTCACTAGATAGTAGATATCTTTATAGTTAAACTGAGCAGTAATGCTTGTGATATACTAGTATGAGATAAGAATAGGATTTTTTTAAGTGGAGTATAACTTTCTGCTTGATTGCGTTAAAGTGATTCATTTGCAGTATAGGAGAATTTTTCACATGAGAATTAGCTATGTTAATTGATGATTGTCCTTTTTTTAGTACATTGTTGTAACTAAGTAGTTGTTTATACTTATATTTTGAGTACTGAGGCTCTCGACAATTGTTGTGGTTAGTGAATTCATAGTGCAATAATTTGACAATTCCTCTGAGAAGAATGAAAATTGAGGAATCAAGGTGTAGCTTAGTGTTAGAGGTGTATAGAGGGTTGTGTTGCCAAACTGAGGTTCTTGACAATTGTCGTGGTTCTTTAAGCATTTATATTGCAATAAATCGCTAATACCTTTGAGAAGAACAAAGAATGAGTATTAAAGCGTAGGTTAGCGCTAATGTTGCCATTAGATGGAATTTAAGTAGTTCGTATAATTGTATTGGGGGTTAAGAACTTAATATCATATGATGGAGTTGGTGTAAGGATTTGGTGGGGCCGCTGCTGACCAAAGCTTTAGAGTTTCTCAAAACCTAATCGGCCTTTTTTGTCTGATTTATTTATGTGACATAATGGAGTTGGTTTGAGGGGGTTTAATGGGGCCCAGTATGAGTGACAGTAGCTCTGTTGTTAGCTGTTTTATATTTGGTGCAGCATTATCCTATGTTGTTATCTGATTAAGCCCTGGGTGCAACGAATTTTATAGGTACCACCGTAGTATTTTTAAGCAGCTATCACTGTTGATGCTTGGCAGGGGTTAAACTTTATTGCAGAGTCGCTTGTTGCTTTGTTCATACATTTCTGTTTACTTCAACTTTCCATTTACATTCTGTAATTGTATTTAACTATAACTCTTACTCGAGTATGGATCCAACAAGGGTAGGGCTTAACGATGTATTACTCAATACTTGGTATTGTAAAATTTTTGGATACTTAAGACTTGATTTGAAGGATACAGTATCTTAGGTGTTCGGAAAAATTAAGTCCAACATTAAATTGAAGCACTTTTTCCGCCTTTGAAGGTGGGAAAATCTGAGAAGTTAGTTCCCTGATGTAGTTTCTAGAAACTATAAAAATAGAAGTATATTAAAATGAAATGTTTATTCCTTGATGATTGGCCCGGGTTTTTTTTTCCCCTCCTTATGTTGGCTCTGCTTTACTCTTTTGGCCGAGTAAAATAGGAAAGTTCTATTTCTATACATCACTTGAGTGCACAATTTTGGGAATTATGATGTAAGAAAAGAAACAACAATTAGATTCTATCTGATGGAACTTCTAACCTCTTAGATAATTAGGCTTTCTGATCAAATTTTACTTTTACTATATTCTTCTCTAGTGGTTAGCTACATGGTCAAAGCAACAACAAGCCCTCTTTAGTGAGGTTATATGTGAAAGTGTTGTTTTTTTGTTGTTACATTATCTGCTGGCTCACTTCTTTCTTTGTCTCATAATCTCTGATAGACTGTTATATTGATAGATGATTATCTATGTAGTAGTGTAGTATCACACTATCACTAGTATGATGTTGCATTGTAATTGGCTATCTTTATGTTTCATTTGGGCTTGGAGGCACAGGAGAGCTCAGTGTTCAATGTATCCATTTTCTGCTGATCAATAATTCTGCAACCTGTTAATCGTGTCTGTATTGTAATTTTGTGGTGATACTGGGTCTTAGAGTGTACTGTAAATGCTATAGATACCTGCAAGATATCGTCTCTCTTCTCTACTTTTTACAGCAACCTATCAGCCCCACACACCTCACCCCTATATAGTTGAACATGATTGATTACGATGAATCTGCAAGTGATGCACAAGATATTGTTGTATAACTCAAATTTTCTCGTGGTGGTTGCATTTATCGACTTGTATGGAAATCTGGCCAAGAGCCCTTCACAAGAAAAGGTGCATTTTTGGTTGTAGATGAAAGGAAGTTGAATAGTGATTCAACCCCCCCCCCCCCCCCCTCCCAATTTCTCTACCAGTTTCTTTTATTTCCTATTGTGGTTTTTGAATTATGAAAGATCACTCTGTTCTGTTCCCCTTTTTTGTTTTTGTTTTTTTTTTTTTTTATTATTATTATGTCTGGATGTAATTATGTACTTACTAAGTGACTAAGTGACTATTTTTGTGATAATTGATGAATTAAGATGTGGTAAGTAGATAAATACGTATCTTTCTTATTTATTCTACTTTGATATGACCATTCTCTGGTTATTTTTAGGAATGGGGACACGTATGCTGGAGAGTACTTCGCAGACAAAATGCATGGATTTGGAGTATATAAATTTGCGAATGGCCATCGGTATGAAGGAGCCTGGCATGAAGGTAGAAGGCAGGGTCTTGGAATGTATACATTTAGAAATGGAGAAACACAAGCGGGCCACTGGCATAATGGAATACTTGATGTCCCAAGCACACAAAATGCAACCTATCCTGTATCTCCCGTTGCTGTCAACCATTCCAAAGTACTTAATGCCGTTCAGGTAAAACTACATGCCTTCATATATGGAACTTGTTAGTTTCCTTTATATTTTTGTTTGTGATCACATTTTATATTTGCTTGACTTGAGGTGAATGCTTTTGTTCTATATACTGGAGGAGTGATGGTATGGTGTGGTAAATGTTTGTGGATGTCTGAACAACTTTCTGATCTTGCTCACATTGTCCTTGTTTAATACTAGTAGTTAGTTTACTCATGGCTATACATCACTTTGTAATTGCACTGGTTGTGTGTGTGTGTGTTTTTTATGACTTGAATTTGGCCCCCAAATGAAATTTAAATAGCATTTCTGCATTTGTATATTCTCTCTTTTTGAAAAATTCGAGGGGGGTGGGGATTGTTTCTTATAGGCAATATATTTTATGCTCTACCGAGCTGAGTTCGCATAGCCCTACTTCACTGATTTTGACAAGTGTAGAGGATCTGCTTAACAAACCGAACATTTTATGTCACAAGCTTGCCATATACAGAATATAAATTAAGTCCTTATCATCATATTGCTTTTGGACTGCTTGTTTAGATACAGCTCCAACTTTTCATGTGCATGTATCTCTTCACCTATGTGAGCAATTGGTTTAAGTGTTTAGTTTCGCTTGTTGGTTCTTTTCCATAACCTTTGCAGTCAAGGTAACATCTCTTTTATGTGTTCAGGAAGCAAGACGAGCAGCAGAGAAAGCATATGACGTTGCCAAGGTTGATGAGAGGGTAAATAGGTCCGTCGCTGCTGCTAACCGGGCAGCCAATGCGGCCAGAGTTGCAGCAGTTAAAGCTGTTCAGAAGCAAATGCATCATGATACCAAGCATGACCACCGAGCCCCTGCTCCAATTGTGTGACCATTGATTTGCCAAATTATCATCAATTTTCAACTCATCTATTATGAAGATATAGCAGCTGAGTAAGTGAGTGATTATCCTATCGATATCCTCCACTTTTGTGATCGGCTTTAGCATCGTTGGGTTTTTTTTAACTTCAAGAGGGTTTTAACGAGTATTGCTTAAATAGAAATACATTCTAGTTGAAACAAAAGTCGTCTTATTTCTCTGATGTTATTTCCCAATAGCTTCCTCTTTTCATCAGTTTATAGGAGGAAGATATGGGTGTTAAGTTTTGCCCTTTCTGGCTTCAATTTGTATAAAAGAAAAATATGCGTAGTCAGGTGTAATAGGAGCTGGTGCTTAGGTGAAACCTTAATCCGGCCAGTGTTGTATCAAATGTGAATTTCCCTTTGAAATGAAAAATCTAGAGAAAGTTCATGTAACAACCTTGCCTCTTGTTTTGTTCTTGGTCAATATTTCAGATCATTAAGTGAATAATGTTATTCATAGTTTTTTGCAATCCGGGATTATGTAAGCCCGTGCTTATATTTTTTACGCATTCTGGTGTAGTTGGATTTTTCTCCCCTATTATGAGCACATTAATCTCCCCTTAAGACTGTCTTAAGCGAGCTACGTGAAATTCATCTTTAAGAAATAATCATGTATCTCAGACTCAGTATTTGTATATCCACCAAAACAAATCATCTCAGACTCAGTATCTGTATATCCCACCTAAAAATATCAAGCATCAATCTCCGAGTCTCCAAGATTTCTTGTTCTTGCTCTCATACTGAATGCCTTGTTAACCTTTTTTTTTTCTCTTTTCTTTTCATTCTCTATCTGCTATACCAGCAAAATGAGAACAGTATTCAGAAATGAAAATGTACTCTATTAGATTAACATCAATTAGAAATCCACAGCCGGTTAACCTGTCTTTATCCTTGTAGCAGCCAGTTCACCTTACTTAAACCCTTGTTGCAGTCTGTTAATTTGAATAATTAACCCCTAAATATTATTTTTGCTTAACATTAGTCATAATGTTCATCAGTACACATCTTAAACTTAATCTTTAACAGCAATTTATTTGCAATTTAATTAGCTTACCAAAAACCAATGGCCTAGTATTATCCTTGTTTTGGAAGCACACCAGGCCACCACAAGCTAAAATTAAAAGATAATGTGTTAAGCCACAGAGAAGATAATGTGATGATAAAGTTTAGCTTGCAGATAAAAACGACACAATGTAAAACAGGCACAAGGAATTAACAAGAAACTCAAGAAATGGTTTAGGACTAATTGCAAACTTTGTCAAAACATTCAAAAACAGTGATTCAAGATAAACTTATGATCAGTCGAATACAAAATTTCTAAGTCTTCCAAATATAGGCACTAGAAATAATTTAACTCTCGGTCTGCTCCCTCAACCTCCTGATTGTACTTCTCACGGTCACTGCACTGGCGGTGCTGTTCAAGTAAGAAAACAAATATATCAGTAAAAAAATAAAGTAATGGATAACAAAATCATTGTATAAAGAATTTAAAACAGATCCTTACTTCAAAGTGTAAGCACCACCAGCCTTGACCTTGCCACAGTCCTTGCATCCCCAGATGCCAACAGCCTTCCTCTTCACGGCGTACTGCAAATTTCGTTTTAAGATGAGTCATCAAAGACAATTCACAACCCATAGGCATTGGTTTGAAAGAGAAGAAAGCATTAAAAATAAAAATGTAGCTCTACCTTTCCGCAGAACTCGCAGAAGTACTTGCTGTGCTGACTTACTTCCATCTTCTTAATCTGCTTACGCAGACTAGCACCATAACGGGTACCTGAAAAATGAATAATGCAACAATAAGCATCAATTGAGATACACCACATACATATACTTTCAATCTACTAACCCAAAAATGAACAAAGATCAAGACATAATGATGAACAATAAACAAAACTTATAA
The DNA here is from genome assembly GCF_948465745.1 of Chenopodium album. Lineage (NCBI taxonomy): Eukaryota > Viridiplantae > Streptophyta > Magnoliopsida > Caryophyllales > Amaranthaceae > Chenopodium > Chenopodium album. The sequence continues at coordinate 6,148,154 of NC_137858.1, forward strand.
TGGCTGATACCAAATAATCAACAGAACCACTAAATCACATGTATTGAACTTCAAATTACCAATCTCAATCAAATACGAAGCTGTTGTAAATGAAAACTACAACATGCTATCATCACAAATGCTTTCTAATACTACACAATCAGCACTAAATTCCCTTATTATGATCATAATTTGAGTATTACTTGATGCAATATAACATAATTGACATACAATAAGATTACATGTACTCACCGTATTTCCCGACAATACCAACCTTCTTGGTTCTCTTGGCCTGTTTACATATACACCAGCATAAGTCAAAAATTTGCTAAGCAAAAGCTGAGCATAATCATCGCACATTCTACACGAATATATAAATACCACAATTAAAACAAACAAACAAACCAAAAAATGTAACTTTCACACCCTCAAGTTTTGACATCATACACCATCTCAAGCATTCAACTCACTCATGGTTAATACCAGTATATGAAGCAAATTCCCAACCTTTTTTAATAAATATAATGATGCATACAATATTGTTTAAATATGCTAAAAATTAATATGTAATGTACAATTTTATTAAATCAGAGTCAAAGATTACAGATTACAAACAGATATTTCATAAATTCAACCTCAAAGCCAACAAAAATTACAGATTACAAACAGATGTTTCATAAACCCTAGACAACAATTGCTCACAACCTCAAAAACCAGCAAATTAAGCTAATAATCAGCATTAAAATGGAAAAATCGACTTCTCATCAGATCAAAAAAAACAAAAAGCACAAAAATTATTACTGATTTGGAGTGATTAAACTGCAAATTTCACAATAAACTAAAACAAACAATCAAGCAATTAAACCGAAAACTTATCGACTAAATCGGATTCATAAACAGCAAATTGATTTAAATTAGGATGATTATCGATGATTGAAAAGAGAGAGATTGAGAGGAGTACCATTGCGATGAATGTCGACGGCGGAAGAAAGAGAAAATGAAATCCTGAAGGAGCAACTGCCGAAGTGACGAGAAAATAAGAATAGGGTTAAGTTAGGGTTTTATACTTCTGCTTCTTTATTTACGGGTGTTGGACTTCTAGGGTTTACATCACTTCATTCTTTGGGCCTTTTTTATTTATTTTGTAATTTGGGCTTAATTAATGGCCCATTTTATTATTCACCATGTTTCTTGTATTTGCAGCCCAATTATGTGCAACTGTTGCACTATGTGATGATGGTGAATTGGTGAGGGGTGTTGGTAAACTTGTGTTTCATTATACGAGTAATATTTTTTTTAGAAGAAAAAGGGGGAAAATTAAATTAAGAGAGTTAGAGGGAAATTAGTGGGGGTAATTAGAAGAGGGAAATTAGTGCGGGTAATTAGAAGAAAATGGGTGGGATTAGTAAATAATAGGTCATGTGACATGCACATGTCCAGTCAATGCCGGAAAACACTTGGTCAGTGCCGGATTGCGACCCTTCGCTATCTTTAACAAAAAAAATTTTATAATGTGGTTTCTCCGTCCAAAAAAAATTCTATAAGGTTTTTCCTGACAAAATTTTCTATTTTTTATTAGGAAAATTATTCATATTCATCATATGTCAGTAATAGAGGAAAAATGAGGAAAATATATAAGTATGGTGGAAGTTGGAAAAAATTCCACCAAATAAACACAGCCTTTCATAGATACCTGTTTTGGATGCACATCTTAAAGTATTGCATAGGTTTCACTTTAAATAACCAAAATAAACAAAGGTGTTACACTAATACAAACAATCAAATTGAGCAATATAAAAAGAGCGAACAAAGTAATTCCATTACTAAATCTAAGTTTTAAAAAATTTAAAATTAATCTAAAATCTTGTGTTATAACCTTCAAATTTAGAGAATATCCGTTTTTTTGAACACGAAAATATTGAATGTTGAGGCAAATTTCTTAAGAGATTCTAGGAGATCATTTAGATGGTTGAAACCACTTACTTTACCTATTATTCATCAATTAGTATATGACTCAATATTGTCCTAAAACCTAGTCATGGCCATATATGATTCCAAACAACATAACCTTCAGGTGCATCCCACCACACTTGTATTTTCCATGTCGACTTTTGACAATGTCCCAAAATAGTCCAAAATCGTATCATATCCTTCCATTTCCAGACTTGGCTGACATCAAGGCATTTTCCTATGCTTCCCATGGACCAGCCAATGCCTCTTATGTGATCAAAACCATCTAATTCATTGTCCCTGACGGCTCCCTTCAAAAAATGTAAATTCAAACTTCTTACTAATTCAAAAGCTTATTGGACGAGTGCAATAAACTTGTTTATCTTTATATTCTACTGTTTCTTGACATACAATGCTAAAACTTTTGTATTATATACGATACTATGTCTACATTGTATGTAATATATAGAGTTGAAAAGGTGTTCAAGCTTGTACGAGGGTCATATCACGTTCACGAAAGCACTCGGACTTTTAAAACAGCAGAACAGGTGGGTAAAACCCACCCCAAGCTCATAACTTTCCTGATACTCACCTACTATCTTCTGAATACATTCAACCATTGACACCAAGTTAATGGAACGTGGGTCCATTTAATCCATTGTAGTTTTTTAAAAGGTGCTCTGAATTGTGATGGTGTAATATAGAGTTCACTAAATACATCATTACACATTGACACGATACAATTTTAGCTAATGTCACTTGTGTTTGAAATTGTTTTTCTGGCGTAGTGAAAATATTTAATAGTGCATTGTATACGCTTGATCATCCGAACCTTTGTAAATTTGGATGGTCTTTTTTTTGCCTATGTAGGGCAGTTGGAAATTCAATTGGGAGTAGTTTACACATACAGAGTAATTTATATCAAGCCTTTAGCAAGATTTACTTTTGAGAACAAATTGAAAAATACTCTTAGCATGATTACAAAGGATTCTAAGGCCGAATCATAACAAAATTGCAAAAAAGACTAGCACAATAACAAGGGATTATATTGCCTGATCATGTATAATGTATATTGTCCTTTGCAAAACCTGGGCATGGGGCTTAAGGATACTACATGCATAACGGCCGACGACTCATAACAATTCTCGTTAACTGAACTATTTTAGTGGACTTCCAAAAAAAAAGAAATTGCAAAGCATGGGCACTACACTACTTAGGGTCACATTAAGTCCATATCTACTTCAGAAGGTAAAATAATAAAGATTGCACACTCCATACAAATGGTTCATATTTGAAGGTGACAATTTCAAAATCCACTACTACCAAAACTCAGTACAAGTACTTTAACCGAAAAGACTAAAGCTGAATTTCTGAAGTGCCGTAAATGTAACCAAATATAAAATAGAAAAAACACTAGGGAAAAGACCTCTGCAACACAAATACTTCTTGAATCTAATTCAACCTCTGGGCAGCTTCCTTGGCAAGGACTCTCTCCCTTGCCTTCATCTTGGCCTGAGATTTGGAACCCATGATACCACCTCCCCACTTCTTCCTGTGCTCCTCGTACTTGTCATTGAAATTGGCCTGTCAAGGGCAAGAGAATTCACATTGTGAGGCTCTTTCATCAATTAAAAAGAACAGATATACAAGAATTGAGATGCAATCAAGCTCAATCCATTCAACACATTTAGCAGTTGCTAATAATATGGATGATTCAGTGTGTCATAATGGTGTGACCAAACTTGATAGAGAAAAAGAACAAAATTATCACCTTGACAGCCTCAACAATCCTGCTGAACTCCATCTTGTCCTCATTCTTCACAGAAGTCAGACAAAGAGCAGCTGCGGTCTTCTTGTGAACAACCTGCACAAGATACAAGTTCAGGAGAAGGATAAGCACCAGGTTAATTATATTCAACAAAAGCAAATTAAGCCAGCATAACAGATAGATACCGTTCCGAGACGAGCCTTTCCCTTCACAATGCAGTATGGAACCTCCATCTTACGGCACAAGGCAGGAAGCCATACAACGAGCTCAATAGGGTCAACGTCATGGGCAATGACAACGAGCTGAGCCTTACCCTGCAACATCATTTTAGAAGTTGGAAATACAGGTCAGTGACACACTACAGCATTTCCTTCATTGATAAGTGAAACAACTACAGAAACAATCACAACAATGGCATTAATAACCAGATACATCACCTGCTCAATAAGGTATGTGATGTGGTTAAGACCATACTTCACAACAACAGGTTTCTTGCTCTCGGGCTTCTTTCCCTCAGCTTCTGCTTGTGCAGCTTTCAAAAGTCTTTCCTTCTTAGCGGCTCTGTCCTCAGGTCTGTACTTGAGGAGCAACTTGAAAAGGTTTGATGCTGTAAGAGAGAGAATAATCAGTCAAGCACCAGTTTTACTATAAAATCTTTTAAACTTCATACATATTATCATCAAAGACTCAGTCAGATTTTATGTTGTAGCACTATAACAATGCTAGCAAAGAACTTTAGCTTGAATGATAATAGCTAAAGTAAAATGATTACCAAGGTTCTTGTCAAGAGCCTTGGTGAATTGGTTGATAGCTGGGGGAACCTTCAAACGTTGCTTCAAGATCCTTCGCTTTCTCTGGAGTTGAACAACCTTGGGCCATTTGATAAACCTGGTGAGATCCTTCTTTGGTGGAAGAGCACCACCAATTCCGAATTGCTTGGGTCGCTTCTCAAACAAAGGGTTTGTAGTCTTCTCCTGCAATACATATTCAACTTAGTAAACTAGATTATCAAAAAGATTGTACATTTATCTCATTAGCTCTATGGTTCTAATTTATGTCATCAATATTTCCTCTAGATAAATATGAATAACAAAACTACATGATTTGACCATTAAGCACACATGCTCTACTACTTTACGCTGAACAAACAATGTGTTATCGAGGCATTGAATCCAAAACAAAACTACACATTTATGTGGATATTTATATGACCAAGGTGAGAAAAAAGGATCAAATTCAGACATCTATGCGACAATAGCCTATAACAACATTCTGAACAAATTATTTAATAACACTATTCTGAACATAAAACAAGCATCACCCGATATATTGTAATGTTCACATAATCGATATAGTGTTAGATAAAGATCAAACTTACAGGCTTCTTCTTTCCAAGAGTCTTTACGGCACCACCTTTTTTCGGGGCCTGCCAAACGAACAAACAGTAGAATGTGTTAGGGAATCGTAAACTCAAACAATAGCTTCAACAACAATTCACAAAAAAAAATCACTAATTAAATTCAATTGACAAACAACATTACAATCACGATATATAGAATTTTGAAAACAACCTCAAAACAAATTCAATTGTTTTAACATGCTATAAATCAACATCAACACAAAAGCAACAACTAGATATTCAATTGGTAAGTTTTCTCTCTCCTCATTCACAATAATCAACGCAGCAAACACACCTTACAAATTAACACTGATAACTATTGAAAACAACCTCAAAAGCCAACAAATTAAGCAAACAATCAGCATTAAATTGGACAAATCAACTTCTCATCAGATCAAAATTACAAAAGGCACAAAAAATAGTACTGATTTGGAGTGATTAAATTGCAAATTTCACAGTAAACTAAAAATTGCTAACAAGTACTTATCATTTCAAGCAATAAAAAATCAAACTAATTGAACCAAATATATGTCGATTAAATTGGATTCATACAAATTACATTAAAGATTAAAGCTAGGATTATGATCGATGATTGAAAAGAGAGAGAGAGTGAGAGGAGTACCATTGCGATGAATGTCGACGGCGGAAGAGAGGGGAAATGAAGAAGCAACAGCCGAAATGACGAGAAAATAAGAATAGGGTTGAGTTAGGGTTTTATACTTCTGATTCTTTATTTACCAGTGTAATTGGACTTCTAGGGTTTACACCACTTCCTGGGCTTTTTTCTTTGTATTGTAATGGCCTTAATTAACGGCCCATTGTTTTTTTTTTTTTTTTTATTTATTATTTTGTTTTCTTAATTTGGTTGCCCAATTACTAATTCAACTAAATAGATCCGAATCCGAATAGGAAGCGGATCGGACAAAGAGTAAAGTTCAACTATGGATCGAATCCGATTAATATGATGTAAAAAATGAAATTTATTAAAGAAATTACAAGCATTTATTAGTGTATCTCACAAATGCAACATATTTTATCGTATGTCCAAATAAATGAACCAAGTTCGTATGTTGAAAATATAGGTCGTATTGGACTTGGACCTCGGATCAAGGAGATTCAAATTCGAGGATTTTGCCTCATCTGATCCATTGTCATTCCTATCAATCACGAAGGAAATTTTGTAGTTCATGTTGTACATCAACGACCCGACCCGCTCTTCTGATCCGACCCAACCTATAAATTGTGTGAGGATGGGCACTATTTTACAGATTTGGGCACAAGATTTTATGCATAAACCTGACTCGACCCAATTTTTTTTATCAGCTCTAGCTTCTTTCGCTATAAACAACCAATATGAACAAAGGTGTTACAACTTACACCTACACAAACAACCAAAATGGACAATGTGTGATAAACCAAAGGAAGATTTTTTGAAATATTTAATGGAACCTCAATATTTTCGAAAATGTCGTATTGAACGGATTGTTCTGTAAAACTTTAATGACCTACTGGTATGCCTAGTATAGTTTCACCAATTTTTATCACATTGGCAGAGGCCTCCTACATCCACTCTAGGTTGAAAAAAAAACATTGAAAATGATCTGAAAACGTGTATATACCCTACAAATTTAAGTAATCTTCAACTTTCTTGATCTTCAAAAAATTGAGATCAAGGTGATTCCCATAAACCCCGCGATATCACTTAGATGGTTGGAATTATTTACTAATTACTACAACTCTTGACATTAAGTGTATTACAAACTGGCCTCTTGTCGTTGAGTATAGGCCATGGCAAAACCAAATAGTGAAACAACATGTATATGACCTTGTGTTGAATCTTGAAATTGTCAAAAATGGTACGAAGTTGTGTATGAAAGCCTAGACTGTTGCAAAAACATTGACAATTGCATTTGCTTGCCTGTTCAATTTATGTAGCAATGGGATAACATTTTTAGATTCGACACGAGTAGATATCAAGGTGCTCTACATACTTAATTTCCAACGGACCTTGTAATGGTTATTAGGTGGTCATAATCGTCTAATTAAAGTCTTGGTGGCTTTGCTTCTCTCAAAATCTATTTTATAAATTAGGTGGTCATAATCATCTAATTAAAGTCTCGGTGGCTTTACTTCTCTCAAAATCTATTTTAGAAACTTAATAAGTTTAGGGCCTGTTCATATTTACCGAACTAAGCTGAACTGAACTGAACTGACTAGAACTGAACTGATTGGAGCTGAATTGAACTGAACTGAGCTGAAATGAATATTTTATGAGAGAGGGAAACTAGGAGCTGAACTGAACTCAACTGAACTGATTGGAGCTGAACTGAACTGAAATTAAGTAAATATGAACAGACCCTTAATTGGTTAAATGGCCACTAACTACTAAATGAATAAGGATTATTGAAGTTTTCAATTTAAATTTGATTTATGTTCTTGAATCACGCTTTAAAAGCTCTCATCCAACTATAAACTTACAAAACACAACATAAAAAAGAACAAAAGTATTGCATGCATATAATCTACAAATTACACAACCATTAAGTTAGTTAACTTGTGTACAACCTCGAATTTAACAGTGTGATACTAGCATGCCACTAGTTATCCTTTATCGTGTCATGTAATGTTAATATTTTGCCTCGTAATATAAAAACTAGTTGTTAGTGAGTAATAATATTACTAGTACTAAAATTGTGTGTGAATATAGAGTTAATTAGTACATATAATCTGTATCAAACCTTTAAAACAAATTTAGCTAAGCCGAGCGATGTCATCTGTTGTGATTGGTTGAATATGTGTTATTGCTTAAACAAATTTTTTTATTTTCATTTCACCAATTAGTTGTATGGTTGATCAATCAAACCCCTGTGAAAAACTAGACGGTCTTTTTGTCTTAATGGACAATTTTGTTTGAACATTGATTAGTCTCAAACCTTAAAACACAAGGTTTTACATTCTATCAAACAAAACCAAAATACTGTAAAGATTTATGTTAGCAATTTTATAATCATCATCTTATTCATCAACGTAATAAATGGATAAGCTAGATTAGTTCTATTTTAGCTATGACTAAAACCAATATTTATTTTAATTTTTTTTTTTGTAAAAAAAGAAAACTCTAATTAGACGCGGCAAAATTGCATCAAAAATCAAAAGTTAGTTCAATTTCATCCAGATAATCAATTTTCCCAAATTCAGTCAACTACCTTTTCCTCCCAGAATAATTACACCCAAATCTCACAAAACCCAAAAATAATCAAAATTACAAGTAAATTTAATCATCAAAAATTAAAAAAACTTTAATTTCAAGACTACCCCTTTACGCACAATGATGATGCTAGTCAACTGCTCCGGTTGCCGGACTCCACTACAGCTACCGCTCGGCGCCCGATCCATTCGCTGCGCCGTTTGCCAAGCCATAACCCAAATCGCTGATCCACGCGCCGTTGCCGCACCTCCATCTCATCACGCTGGGCCACCTGCTCCTTCCCCACACTCTCACGCGCCTCCTCCTCCCTCACCGTACTCTCACGCGCCTCCAGGCCCTCCTCCATCGCCGCACGGTCGGAAAAAGGCTGTTATTTGTGGGATTTCTTATAAATTCTCCAGGCATGAGCTTAAAGGGTGTATTAATGATGCTAAGTGTATGCGGTATTTGCTCATTAATAAGTTTCAGTTTCCCTCTGAATCCATCATCATGCTTACTGGTATTTTTCAATCTCACCTTTTGATTTTTATTCAATTTTTAATTATTTATTTGGGATTTGATGATTTGTTTGATCAATTTGATTTTCAAGGTGGTAAATTGATTGTAAATTATGCAAAAGAGGGAATTTTGCTGCATTATGACCTAGGGTACCAATTTTTTGGACAGATGGTTCAAATTTGGTTGCATGTGTTTTTTTATAGTTTCTTATGATATAATGTTTAAGTGATGAAAGATTATATCTTGCTTGTTGTTGAGATTTTTGCTCGGATTTCGGATTTTGTGAATGATCAAACTACGTGAGGGTTGTATTTAGACTTAATTAGTCTAGGTTGGAATGATTATCATGGTATATACTATGAGTTTGGAAAAGGGAAGAGGAACCCTAACAAGGTGACCACAACAAAATCAACCTAGTGGTCGTATTTTGCGGTATTGTACGTATTAGAGCTAAACAATTTGCCATGTCAATTATAGAATGACTGATCTTGGAAATGGTTTTTACTCAGTATTGTAGTAGAATTATGGGTTTGTTTGTAGACTCTAGTATAAGTCGTGTTAAGACGTTGTTTACTTTGTGTGATTGTGTTCATTGATCATTGATTCCCCAATATATTTGCCATTATGCTTTGTGTGGTCTCCTGAAATGACTTAGAAGATCGAAAATGGCCAAATAGAATAAAATGCTGATTGAGACCTGGTCCATTTATGACTCATGATGTCTGTTAGGGAGTTCAACGAATCTCGGTGTTTCTTTGAAGCCAGTGATACTTAACTCTATGTTTGTATTGACGTTCCGCATCCTACTTTTTGAAAGGTTCCCTCTTTATTTTACATCCTTTTTGTCTGTCAAGTAGTAAGACTAGTAACCAATATTTGTGTCTGTATATGATATGAAAGTACAAAAGTAAAGACCTAGCAATGAGGATCTCCTAAACTTATATTCTGCGACTGATTGTTCATCATTAATATTTCAGTGAATGCTAATAGATTAAAGGCATCTTATATATATCTGCATTTTTTTTGGAGTAGCTGTCCTGAGGTTGCCTTCTCCTAGTTTGTCGCCTTATGATGTGTTACTTTTTTCTCGTGTATCTTTGTTACATTACATGACCATGTTTTGGGTGCCAATATAAAAAAAATTCTCACGTCAAGCTTGGCTTCACATATTTCTAGAAATTTGCTTCTTGCTTAATACCAGATATTGAAGACAATTAATAATTGGAATCCCCTTAATTTTAAAGTATTTAAGCTGAATATATTCACCTGGTTAAGTGGGAAAATTAGCTGGATTGAGATAATATTCAAGCTGATATGGATGTGACTGTGTAAATGAGATCTCTCATGTACCATCTGAGATATGTTTCTGCAACTTGGCAACCATTACCAATTTACCACAACTGTGACTGTAGTCAAAATATTGTTCCATGATTACAGATTCCGATATTATTTCTTGTGGTTGTATGGCTTTCAGTAACAGTGCGAATGAGAGTCAGTTTCAATGCTCTCTTAAATGCAAAATGTCTTTTACAGTAGTATTGTGGAAGTTAAGTAAACTAAAAAAGAAATTGGCGGTTATGTGTGAAGATAAGTTTCGTTGACAGTAAGTTCTAATTTGTTAATGAGTTTAATTGTTACTTGGATTGTCCTTGTGAATATTGATTTTATTTTGTGAACAATGGAATGCAGAAGAAGAAACTGATCCATACAAAACTCCTACCAAACAAAATATTAGGATGGCATTGTTTTGGCTTGTAAACGGCTGTCAGCCTGGGGACTCTCTGGTTTTTCACTATTCTGGCCACGGTTCACGACAGAGGAATTATAATGGGGATGAAGTAGATGGATATGATGAAACTCTATGCCCCTTAGACTTTGAAACACAGGGAATGATTGTTGATGATGAAATAAATGCAGCTATCGTCAGACCTCTTCCTCGTGGAGTGAAGCTTCATGCAATTATAGATGCATGTCATAGTGGCACTGTACTGGATTTACCATTTCTTTGTAGAATGAGCAGGTTAGTTTGTTGGAAGTTTTAATTCTTGGTCATGCTACTTGCATGTTCTTCAGTATGCTAGTTTTCTTCCTCCTCTTTGATTACCATTTGTCTTTGTATTTTAGTTTGCCAAAAAAAGTGCAAAATCATGAAATAGCCTTTTATTAGCTATCGTGTTGCATGGCAATTGTTATACTTATTTCTTAAATGTCTGGTTAAAAGTTAACCCAAATAATTTAACCATGCTTTAAAAACCGCCACCCTCTCCATCGTCCAACCAACCCTTTCTCTGTCCTCCCCAAAGCAGCCATCTCCACCAAGCGTCCAAGCCCCCTTCTCTGTCAACCAATCCCAAAATAAATCAGCAAAGCCATTTTCTGTTCATATTGCTTCTACTAGAAGCGGATAAAAGGTTCCATTTCTTAAGGAATCGTGCAATTATGCTTTGCAAGTCTTATTTTTATTCCAGGGAGCTCTCTGATGGAAACACAAGAAAATTCTTGACTAGAAGCAACTATAGAGATTGAAGGACCTTTGCTCACCCCACTTATTTATGCATTGGTGAATTATTAAGTTTTTTCATTCTTACAGACTCACAGCACTGTTTTGTCAGTGATAGCACTTTCAATTAACTAAAAAAGCCAAAAATCAGAAGACATATTATATTAACTTGAATTCCTGAGTATCACTGATCTTGTAAATCTAAATAGTTCATTAAATTAATATCAAGAGATGAGCAGGAGGGGATGGCAAGCGTGAAGAAGCGGTCTGGAGGTGCTGCAGCGTCTGTGAGTGTCTATTGGAGGTGTTTTTTGGTAGTTCTAAGTGGCTAGAAGGGTGGTGGCTATGTCAGGTGGGGACATTGGAGGGAGGAAGGGAGGGGCAAAACAATTAAACTTAATCATGGTTAACTATTTACTCTGTAACATGTTTATGGCTCTTTCCGTTCCCAAATAAAAGTCTTGTTTGCCTTTTGCACACCTTTTTAGGAAGGTGAGTAAAAAAGAAGATAATGGGGCTTGATTGATTAAAGATGAATTGAAGTTGGTTTGGTTGATTGAAGGTGAATATAGAAAGCAAGACACTAGAGTTTGGTTGATTAAATGAATAAACAAAAGAAGATAGTTGGGTTTAGTTGATAAAAAGTTATTTTTTAGGGACAAGATTTTTTTGGGTCGACTTTAGCAGATATTTGTGAAAGTTATTTTTTTTTGCTACCAAACTAATGTCCACTAGTTCAAGGATAGGTCCTACTATGTATACTTTGTTCTCGTGCATTGTTCTCTACACACCCTCACCCGTATACTGCAAATGTCTAATATAACATCTTTAAGTATATGATGTAGGAGTGGGCAGTATGTTTGGGAGGATCATCGTCCTCGATCAGGCGTATGGAAAGGATCCAATGGTGGAGAAGTTATATCAATTAGTGGTTGCGATGATGACCAAACCTCAGCCGATACAGCTGTAAGTTCCTGCCTCTTGCATTTTGCATTGTTCTTTGCAGTCGTATATTGCTGTATTGATTGGTCGACAAACAAGGAATTGATTTTGTAAAGGGCTGCATATGGTCAGGCTTTATCACAGGTCACTTCTACTGGAGCTATGACTTACTGTTTTATCAAAGCCATTGAGAATGGACAAGCTAGCACATATGGGAGCATGTTAAATTCTATGCGGTCAACCATACGTAATGTTGGTAATAGCTCTGGGGGAGGCTCTGGAGGAGCTCTCGGAGGTGGTGTTGTTACATCTCTTCTGACCATGCTAGTCTCTGGAGGAAGTGTCTCTGGGGGGCTGACACAGGTGATTTTTTTTTTCTTTGGTAATGTATTGTTATTTTTCCTCTTCTTTTTTTATTAAAAAATACCCTGTCTATTCCCACCTATATAAGGAGTACATAATGAACATGAAACTTGGTATTGTTCTTTCTCAGATTTCTTGTGGTATACTAAATGCAATAATGAAGAATTCAGTAATTAGCTGTAGAGCTTGATAATCCTTGATTGTTTTTATTGCTTTTTGTTGAAACTTAATGCCGTATCTTGTAATTTTGTTGACGATGCATGCTCAATTATCCAATTTTTTTTAGCTTTGCTAGGATTTATGTCATGATCTTGTTTGTTGTTTCTTCCAATGGATGATAAATCATGTTTTCCTGGAGTTTTCTGTCGCCATAAAGGCATTTGTTCAGTGGCATGCAGTCCTAAGATATTTGCTTCCTCAAAATAGCATCAATTGGAGGGTAGATGTTTCATGAGAGACTTAGCAAGAAACAAGTAAGCTGTCAATGCAAGCGGCAGAGTGGGCTTAAAACAACCGTAACCCTTAAGTAAATTTCGACAATACCTGATGGATCATAGGGAATCTTCAAGTAGTCAAACAAGCTAGTGTGAAAAACTATTCTATGGAAATTGAATCTTTTATCAATTGGTTATCATAGCTAGCTAAATAGCGTAAGGAGCCTGAAATTGTAATGGATGGTTAGCAATTTAGCATATAATCCTCAACTTTCAGTGATGTCCTTAAAAAGTGGATTTATACCTTCTTTTTACGGAATACTGAACTTGACCAATTATAAGTAAATAAATTATTAGGTCCAGAATCATGTGCAAATTTGCATTACAGAATACTTCAATCTAATACGAGTAGCCTTACTCATTTCATCCACAATTTAATGATATTTCAAGATTTATAGTTTTAGATGAACCAAACAAAAATGGGAACTCAAATTATAGATGTACGCTGCATTTCATCTGGAAATGTATGAGTGATCATACACAAGAAAGATTCTTGTGGGTAGCATAAGTGGTTGTTTTGTAAGGAAAGTGAACAAATGAAGCAGAACGCATCAGACATTTCAAGTTGGTCAGACTGAGTAATTTTACTAATTTATTTTCGTTTTTATAATTTAACTGAATGCTTTTGGAGTTCATTTTTTGTATGTAATGTCTGGAATTGCTCATTCATCCTAGATCTTACTCCGTATTTTTTAGACATTAACTTTTCTTCTCCCTGTATGCTGCACAGGAGCCACAACTTACAGCTTGCGAGCCATTTGATGTGTACACGAAACCCTTTTGGATATGATTTTTAAATCTAGATGGATTATATCCATCAGAATGTTTGGTGGAATTACATCTCTCTTGCTCTTTCTCATTCTCAAAGATGCAGGGTTTGATGAGCTAGTTTGTGTCCAGCACTTCCTGATTTTGCTGTAAATGATTAATTATTGGTGCAGAATTGGAGATGTTTTGGTGTGTAGAGTAATAAACTACAGGCGGATTAGTATTTGCTTTTCTATTATTATTCCTTTTAAACTTGCTCCCTTTTGGAGTAATGCAGTGTAAATACTCTATTATAAATGGACCTGTCAATTCGGGAATTTGTAGACTTGATTGGATTGAAATACATATGAAGTACTACTACTCCGTAATAAACTAACAATCTATATATATACCAGGGTGTACCTAAAAAAGACGTGTGGAGTGCATGTGTCGACACATGACATCTGCCTACCACGCAACTCGGTTGTATATACAGTTTTATTGAGACATGATTAAGCAATTGTTATGCATGATTTCTAATGCTAAAAGTACAGTCTGCACTTTTGACTCTCTCCCTGTAGCTTATTTGCTGATGTTGATGCAGCTGTAGAGGGGTGAATAAAGCATAACAATCTTCGACATTAAGGAAATGAAGTTTTTGTAATTTGAAATTATCAAAAGAAATGAAGGTGACAAATGTGACAAGAAAGGAACTTGATTATATTAATGAAATCTTGTGAAAACTTCTTGATTATACCTTATTAAAATGTAATGAAAACTTCTTGTCTTTTAATAGTACAGGATATAAGCGAAATTGAAGGGGTTCAGTTAAAATCTAATATAATACTAGTATTTCATAGCGTAAACTAATTGTTCAACTTAATTGTTTATTTCGTTAGTTATGACCCTTTTTCCGCTTTAGTTGCGAAATGACAAATGAATTTGTGGTATAACTTGTGTTATAAAAAAACCAATCATACGACAAACACATTTACATTCGTGTTTTTCCAATCACAAAGTAGTAATCAATATAACTTAAATGATTAAACTGATTGTATATAATACACCCGACATTTTCTCGGAACCAAAAAAGAAAGACAAATAATGCAAGGCCAAAACTCAAAAGCCAAGTCCTGAAAGTGTTGCTTCTCCTTATAGATCTCCTTGAGATTTGGCAGTTGACCCTCTCTTTCCTTGTTTTTTCTCTTTCCAACAAAAACAGCCTTCACAACATCACTCCCCAACAAACTAACAAACCCAACCATCTCTCTCTATTCTTCCCGCCATTCTCTCTGCTCTTGCTCACAATACTTTCTCTCTCTCCTCACTTTCTTCACTCTCTAAGGTATTTTTCGGTTTTTCACTTAGCAATTACAACAAAACTGTATTTAAAATTCACTCATAATGTTAAATTTTATCAATTAGAAGGTCAAAGTTTTGATTTTTATGGTGTAATTGAAGAAAAAGCTTAAATTTTTATCTGGGGTTTTGTATTTTTTTTATTGATTGAATTTTTTGATGTTGTGAATTTAATTGGGAAAACAAAAGGAGGGTCAGAAAATCAGAAAATATATATGTCCCAAAATCAAATAAGGGTTGAAAAGAAGGAGAAGCAGTATAGAAAAACAGGGGGTGGTGGAAGATTAAGCAATACCTTGTCTGATCAAAATCACCGCCTTTATTCCGCCACCGGCACCGGCAGAGGCGCCTCCTCCGCCCCTCCTTTATCTTCTAACAATCACAGGTTTTACCCCTTTACCATTAATTACTTTTTTTTTAATTACTCGGTCCGTTTCAAAATAATGGTTACACTTGTCTTTCGGCGTTATAACTTTGATCATTTATATATTTAGTTACGTATATCTACTCATTGAGACGAATCAAACATGACCACAACTACACAAGTGATTATATTATTTTTGGAAGACAAGTGATTATATTTTGGTGTTTGTATAAGTGATAATTAATTATTATTTGAATTATTGTAAGGTTTTATATTTTTTATGATAGGGTTTGTTCTTTGATTACTTGACTACATTGTAAATTAAAGGGTGGGGGTAGGGTGGATATGCAATTAGTTGATTATTTGGATTTTTTTTTTTTTTTTTTTTTTTTTTTTTTTTTTGTCATTTTAATTAGTTGATTTAGTCCAAATAATTAATTGCTTCATCTAGAAATAATATTCGTGTTGATAGTTTATTTCGAATTATATGCAACAATGCAACATTTAATATGGATAAAGAGATTATATTTCAACCAATGAAAAGTGTTTTGAATCCATTTCTGTTGATTTTTTTTTTACTATTTTATTGTTTTTTTCTACTCTGGTTTGTTGCTTGTTGTAATTTGTGTACATTTGAATCCTTCCTGCTAGTGGTAGGATCCACACTAGAAGGTGGTTGTTACCTTGTATATACTTTCAATTAGTTGAGTGCTTGGAAGATTTCATTTTGATCGATTCTTTATTTTGTTTGGGTTGCTTTTTGATCGGTTAGTTTTAAGAAATCAAATGATGGACAAGGTGGGCAATCAAGGGGAAATTTTGTACCTGTGAGTACAACATCTTCAGGCTCTAATTCCACTGCTGGTGGTGTTCGTTGTGTCGAGAATGGCAACCATGTCCAGTCTACATTACATGGTAGTCTTTTCCTTATATTTGTTTCCTTTTCTTTGTTTTTTCATTTGTTGTCAACTAGTATTTTGTAGTCAATTATATGTTACAAGACAAACTTTTAAATAAATCGGAATTACACTTGTTTGTTTTAGGAGTATCCTCTCCACCAGCTGCAGATTCTGTTCCCAAGCCATCAGATACATCGAGTCAGAAGAGCATTCGACCCATTCCAAAAGCTCCATCTTCTCAACCGTCCTCCATGACTTCAGATTCCACCTTGCCTTCAACTCCTTCGAAAGGTATTTCCTTATTCTTCCATTTGTGCCAATTGACAATGATGGTTTCATTATGTCAAGAGGGTAGACATTAGACAACCTAAACTTATTAGCAGAAAGGTTTCAATTTTTATACTCTCTTATTTCAGGAGAAGGAGGTAAGGAATTTTCTCTTCAGTTTGGATCCATAAGTCCTGGTGTTATGAATGGCATGCAGGTATCTCATTGTTTTGACAGTACCACCAATAATATGTTTAAGAATTCACAGTGAATATTCATTTTTTTTTTACTTCTTTCATTCGGAACTGTAACAGAATCTATATAGATTATGCTTCTTTCAGAACTTAGAGAGTTAAAACCAATACATCCAATGTCAGTCTCTCTCTCTATGTTTCCTGTAGGTGCCAGCACGAACCACCTCGGCTCCACCAAATATGGATGAGCAAGAGCGTAATCAGGTTTTTTATCTTTATATTTGCTCACAATTGATCTAGCATCTCGCTCTGGATTTTTTTTTTTCTTGGTTGGCATAGTATACTACCAATCTAAAAAAATAAAATATTTTCTATTAAGGTTTAATTCAGAAAGCCAAATTGGGACAAAAGTTGCATAATGAATAATGCATAAACATAGCTGAACTTATATGTCTAGTTTGGGTCACACTTGACTTTATCAGGCATGTGAAACTATCTTTTGTGAAATTGATCTACCAAGTTTCTAGTAATGAAGGGGATATGTGAAACTATCTTTTGTTGATTCTTAATTGTAATGATAAGGTTGCTACATTGACTTCCTTTCTTTGGTATGATGCCTTTCAAGAGGCTTTAGTATAGGCTGTGTTGTCGGGAAAGAGATTAGATATTTTTCCAAGTTGTATGGTTTGGTGGCTTGAATTTATATATTGTGATGTTGATGCTAGTCTAAAGACAAAATTCACAGCTTAGAAAGATCACTAATTTTGTGATTTCATTCATCTATTCATCCGTTCTCATGACTCTATGTAATTTTTACCATTCAGGCTCGGCATGCTGCTGCTGCAAGAACTGCACCTGCTATTCCAGTATCATATGCTCCTAAGCAGCAGGTGCCTGAAAAGCATGTTTCATCTGAGGAAAAACCAATTGCTCAAGAAACTAATACTGTCTCAAAAGTCACAAGAGTTGAAGTGACATCTGTGCCTTCTCCAATTCAACCAATGCAACCTCAGAAGCCTACTGTTCGTCCTATGGCAGGGATTTCAATGCCTTTGCCTTATCAGCAACACCAACCTCCAGCTGGCATGCAGTTTGGTATCCCCAACCCACAAATTCAGACTCGAGGCACATTAAATAATTCACATCCAATGCCAATGCAGATGCCATTTCATATAGGAAATCCGCCTCAGCAGCAAGTCTTTGTGCCTGGTTTTCAACGCAATCTTATGCAGAATCAAGGAATCGTTAGTCAAGGCCAGAGCATTGGGTTCAACCCTCAATTGGGACCCCAACCTGCTCATCAGTCGGGAAGTTTAGGAATGCCTTTGTCACCTCCTTTCCATCCGCATCAGCATGAAAATGTTGGAAGCACTCGTAAAGTAGTGAGGATTACTCACCCTGAAACACATGAGGAACTTAGACTAGATAATAGGGATGGTGGGTCACCTAGATCAAGATCTCATCATGTGAGGCTTTCACCATCTCGACCTATGCCTTCTTATGCAGCAATGCGCTCTGGTGGATACTATCCTAATTCATACAGTCCAGGTCCTCCCGTTTTTCCAGCACCAAATTGTCTTCCTCTTCCAAACACACAAGCTATACCTCAGGGTCCTAGATTCAACTATCCCATTCCTTCTGTACAATCAACTTCACCTGTAGTAAATGTTAAAGCATCTGTTGACTTTGGAGCAGAGAAGGGTACATGTTCTAGTGACGTTGAAAAGGTTGAGTCACAAAAACTAGATAGGCTTCCCATGGAACCTAACGCTGTTAAAAAGGATATGGAAGAAAATGCAAATGAATCATCTTCGCAGCTAAAATCTGATTCAGTGTGGCTGAAAAAATCTGTTGCATATTCTCCAACAAATACAGATGTCATTAAGAAGGAAACTGTAATCAAGTTGGACTCTATAAGGGATGTGCAAAAGCATCCAGAGAAGAAGGAAAACGTCCATTCATCACCACAGGTCAATTTTCTTTTCTTTTTTTATCAACTTTTTTTTTTTTTTTTTTTTTAATTTTATTTTGGAAGTAACTTAGGGTGGGTTAGTCTATGGACAATGATTGTTCTTTGTATTTGGAGGCTGACTTAAGTGTACGCCAGGACCATGTTGATTCATTGAAAATTGCTGCTCCAGACGTTAAGTCTAATACTTCGTTTATGCATGGAAATGATGTTTCTACATTGAAGGAACCACTTGTGAGTACGGATTCAGGATCAACTGGTGATCCTTCTGTTGATCTTGGAATTGAAGACCATGCAGGTAATGCCAAATCTAAAGTTTAAAGTAAGTGTTTTCAATCAAGGTATTGAATATGTATGTTTAATCACACAAATCATATCAATATCTCTATTTGTGTCATTTTCCACTAAGAAACAATAATAGTCCTTAGAGTTTAACAATGAAGGTTAGGTTCAAAGTTAAATACACTTAGCGTGATGATTTGAATTTGTTCATCATATTAATGATATTTGGTTTCTAGTAATTTTTTTCATGGTACAAGTTGATCATCCCCATATGTTTAAGTATTAAACTTAAGTCTAAATTTCTAATATTTATTAAACCAAGTAGACAACTTAAGGAAGAAACCTTAATTGTGACAAATGGGTTCATTTTGTTGATTTAATTTTAAATTCTCCAGTACTCAAGTACAAGATACCTTCTGTGTGTTCCAAGACATCCTTGCAAATGTTTTCTCCTAAAAATGTGTCCAAACTTACGTCAGATTCTCCTGCTGCAACAAATTTTTCTGAAGCAAATTTAAGGCATGAAAAAGAAATCACAGAGAAATCAAGGCCAACTTCTTCTTCAGGTAAGACAAAAAATAATAAGGGGAAGAAGAAGTGGAAAGAAATGCTTCAGAAGGCAGATTCTCTTGGGACGAATGCTGATTTGTACATGGCCTACAAAGGTGCTGAAGAGAAGAAAGAAAATGTTGCTTCTGAAGAAGATGTTTCTAGTACTTTGAAGATTCCTTCTAACGGTGAAAATAGTGCAAGAAAGAATAAGGGTGAGAAAGGTAAATTGGAGTTTGAAGATTGGGAAGATGCTGCTGATGTGTCTGCACCGAAATTGGATGCCTCAGTTAAAGGAGAACGTAGAGGATCACGTCATGATGAAGAAAGAGCTTTAGTGAAAAAGTATTCCAGGGATTTTCTCCTCACATTATCAAAGCAGTGTACTGACCTTCCAAAGCACTGTCAAATCACGCCTGAGATCGCTGATATATTATCGTGTTTCAGTGCCAATTCTTCTCGTAGTGATCATCATCATGCAACTTCAGGAAGAAATATTGATAGGGCTTCTGGAGCTTCCCGAAATAATCGTCATGTTAATGGCATGATGGATGCTGGTAGGTGGAATAAACAAGTTCCTCAATTTTCAGGTCAGGATCCAGGGCTAGATCTTGCCTATGGTGGCTATATGATGGGATATCAGTCTGGTCCAGGGCTTAATTATGGCGTTCTCAGAAATCCAAGTGGACATGGTCCCATTCAGCATGCTGGTGGGATCCTTTCTGGACCAATGCACTCAATGAGTTTTCAGGGAGTTCAGCGATATAACCCTGATGCAGAACGTTGGCAACGAGCTACAAGTTTCGACAAAGGTATGATGCTGACTTCTCAGTATCCTTCACAGGTGATGCACAGAGCTGACAATAAGTATGAAGTGGGTAAAGTTAGTGATGAAGAACAGGCAAAACAAAGGAGGTTGAAGGCTATTTTAAATAAGCTTACCCCACAAAATTTTGAGAAATTGTTTGATCAAGTTAAAGAAGTTAATATCGACAATGCAGTGACTCTAACTGGTGTCATATCTCAGATTTTTGACAAGGCTCTAACTGAACCAACATTCTGTGAAATGTATGCCAATTTCTGCTCTCATCTTGCTTCAGAATTGCCAGACCTCAGTGTAGATGATGAGAAGATCACCTTTAAGAGACTCCTTCTTAACAAGTGCCAGGAAGAATTTGAGAGGGGAGAACGAGAGGAAGAAGAAGCTAATAAGGATGATGGTGAGGGTGAGATCAAACAAACTGAGGCAGAGCGAGAAGGGAAAAGATTAAAAGCTCGAAGGCGTATGCTGGGTAACATAAGATTGATTGGAGAGTTGTACAAGAAGAGGATGTTGACTGAGAGAATAATGCATGAGTGTATTAAAAAGTTGTTGGGTCAATATCAAAATGCTGATGAAGAAAATATTGAAGCATTGTGCAAGTTGATGAGCACAATTGGTGAAATGATTGATCATTCCAGAGCTAAGGATCATATGGATGCGTATTTTGACATTATGTGGCAGTTATCTAACAACATGAACCTATCGTCAAGAGTGAGGTTCATGTTGAAGGATGCCATTGATCTTAGAAAGAACAAATGGCAACAAAGAAGGAAAGTTGAAGGTCCTAAAAAGATCGAGGAAGTGCACAGGGATGCTGCTCAAGAAAGGCTTGGACAAGCTGGTCGGCCAAGTCGTGGGCCCAGCATGAACCCTTCAATGAGGAGGGGCCAATCTGAATATACTCCAAGGGGCTCCCTGTTACCTTCTCCTGTTGGCCAGGCGTATGGCTTTAGAGGTTATAGTACTCAAGTACGTGGATATGAGGGGCATGATGTACGAAAGGATGAAAGGAATACCTTTGAGAGTAGGACTCTTTCAGTGCCTTTACCCCAACGCTCTTCTGGTGATGAGCCTATTACACTTGGACCTCAAGGTGGTCTTGCCAGGGGCATGTCATGTAGAGGACAACCATCTACCTCCATCACCCCTTCAACTGATACTACATTTCATGGGGATTCTAGAAGAGTAGTGAGTGGTTTGAATGGTTATACTAATGCATCAGATCGTGGAGCTTATAGCTCAAGGGAAGATCACTTTTCAAGGCAGGCCTCCGAAAGTTTTGGAGCAACAGTTTCTTATGACCATTCTGGTGGTCTAGAGCACAATTCAACTTACACAAATAGAGACGTTAAAAACCCTGATATATTTATGGACAAGCCTATACTGACTTCATCACTTGTGACACAAGCAGTTGCAGCTCCAGCTCCAGCTGAAAACATTGAACGCTTAAGAGACATGTCTATGGCTACCATAAAGGAGTATTATAGGTAAGAACTGCCTTGTGTCACTCTTTTAACTTACACATTACTGAAATATTTACCTATTGCTCTATGTTGTTATAATAGTTCTTGCTCTGCACTGAAAGGTCTTCTTAATTTGGTTCATGAAAATAACTTTACAATTTTTTTCATGTCTCAGAAGAAAAGGGGTGAATATGGGTTATGGTGCTATCTACATCTTGTTCCCTTTATAGTTTATTGTGTTGCATCTTTTGCTTAATAATTTCCTTCTGCTTTTGTACCCCCTTTCCTCCTTTCTATCTGTCCTTTTTCAAAAAAAAAAAAAAAAAAAAAAAAAAAAAAAAAAAAAAAAAAAAAAAAAAAAAAAAAAAAAAAAACATTGGTCTGTAGTGAACAATCTGGTATCACCTGTGTACTGAACTATAGAAAAATCCAAACATATTTTAACTGATTGGCAACATATTCTTTGTCAAACTGCACACTGCATAAATAATCTGTGTTTATAACTTTTGCTGAACTAGCTTTCATTTATTTAACTTGGATTTTATAAGTGTGATTATAATCTAGGATAATAAGGAATTTGTTTGCTACACACGTAGTCCAATTTGGTGGACTTGCATTATGCATTCACTGGATCGGATTGAAGCACCTTTATGTTTTATGTACTTGAGACAATTATCATCTAGTAATATTGATTCCTTGAAGATAACTTTTGATTATTGACATTCTCAATGATGATAAACAATGGTTTTTTATTTCCAGTGCAAATGATGAGAAGGAAGTTGCATTGTGCATCAAAGACTTGAATGCTCCAAAATTCTACTCTACTGTTATATCTCTTTGGGTTACGGATGCTTTTGAGAGGAAAGCCTTGGAGAGGGATATGTTGGCAAAACTGCTTATTAGTCTTACAAAGCCTCGAGATAGCATGTTTAGCCCACAACAGCTCATTGAAGGGTAAGAGTTACTTGTGGAATCATATATTTGCCTTGTGATTTAATTTGCTTGTGTTTTTGGGGGGAGGGGGATGGGGTTGGGATGGGAGTAATTCGCTTTGGGTGGCACATCTCACATGCCAGTTGTGCCTACCTACACGCCTTCTTTAGCATTTTCTTCAATTTTTCTGTTATTAATTGACCGAACCTGTCTACAAGGCAGTCCCTCGTGCCTTGTTCTGTGCCATTCTACTCTTCAATAAGCACAGAAAACTGAGGGGTGTCATGAGGTCTGGCTCGGTCCACATGACAGGTCTAGTGTGAAACTTGAAACTATCTGCTAGCCTCTTTTTGGTTGTTTGTGTTTCTTTTAATCCCAATGTTGATCTGTTTGCCAGTTTCGATTTTGTATTGACAAACTTGGAGGATACTATCACTGATGCACCAAAAGCACCAGAGTTTCTTGGCCAGATTTTCGGTAAAGTCATCCTAGAGAATGTCCTGTCCTTAAATGAGGTCGGTAAATTGATACACCAAGGTGGGGAAGAACCAGGCCGTCTTCTAGAAAATGGCTTGGCAGGGGATGTCCTTGGGAGCATCCTAGATATGATAAAGTCTGAAAAAGGAGAATCAACATTAAATGAGATTCGAACTAGCTCCGGTCTTAAGTTCGAGGATTTCCGACCCCCTGATCCCCTCAAATCCAAGAAACTAAATATGTTTATTATGTAACTATATAAGGGATGATGAATTGATGATGAAACTAATGATTCATTCAGTGTGACTTTGTAAGCTTAAATTTCTCTGACATTAATAGCTAGCAAATGAAATGAAATGAAATGATTATTTTCTGCAGCTAACTAAT
Source organism: Chenopodium album (assembly GCF_948465745.1). Classification (NCBI taxonomy): domain Eukaryota; kingdom Viridiplantae; phylum Streptophyta; class Magnoliopsida; order Caryophyllales; family Amaranthaceae; genus Chenopodium; species Chenopodium album. The sequence continues at coordinate 6,171,968 of NC_137858.1, forward strand.
TATAGACAGGTTTTCAGACAGATTTATTTATAGAAATTATAGTAACTTGCAAGATCATTAATCCCTTTAATTAGTGAGTTGTAACTCTGAGAATCTGATGCAGCAGGAGCTAAATTAGTTAGGTTTCTCATGTTTTTCCTAATTTCCTGCAAAGATTTGGCAGTTAATATTAATTAATCTTATAGTTTGTTTATACTACATAGTATTTCTCAGTTTCCAGATCTCAGTTGAACTACATAGTACCTAGTGTTTCGAATGATCAGTTCATATTAATATTTACTGAAATTTTGTGTGGCATGAGAAGACTTCCATATTTTTAATTACTAGTATTTAATTTTGGTTTAGATACTATATCAGGACAGTGAGATTCTGATGTAGTGGTTAAGAATCTTAAGATTAAGATATTAGATTAGTTGGATTTCAGGTTTGAAAGTCTTTCCTTCATGGTATGTATGTTAAATCATGCCGCTTTATGCTTATTATGGGCTAAAAATATTACGTAGTATGATAATCAGCTAAGGACTATGTTACTTTGACTATTCATTTCACATCAAGTATATGTATACGTGTTGAATACTCATATTTTGGACATTGGTATTTGGTATTATAAACACTTAAATTTGGGTTTAAATTAGTTATAAACATTATAAAATAACCATGTTTGACACTTGGACACATATTCATGTCTGACACTTCATGCAGAGCCTGAATAACGTAGGCTAAGGATATGAAACTATATTACTCTCATTACAGTGATCACAAGTTATTAGTCTCATCATTCTCTTTTTTTGCGCACATGACTTTGCCTTGAAGATTAAGAAAAATAGAAAACAAATGCGGGAGCAAAGGGACAATTGATAAACGATAAGTGATATAGGACAAAAAGGATGTTATTTTAAGAATGAGACAACTTTCTCCTAACACCAAAAATAATTTTATGAGTTATTGTATTGAGACGATGAATATATATCTAGCAAGTAATAATCTTTCATTAAGCTTGGCAATCTATATATGAAATCCTTGAATCTTCTTATCAAAGTTGATTGATTATAAGGAAAATCAGCTAACATAGTAGCAAAAAAACTGAAATAAATGATATTTATTTCCTAAAAGTTTACAAGAAAAGCTGGGTGTATCTCTTGTGCTCAATGCATACTTGTATCCAGCCATCAACATCCCACCAATCAGCAGTTTTTCATGCCCCAAAACTTTGGAAGGTACTATATGCATATAAAGATGGGATGAATCTCCAATGATAATTCCTCGTTGATTTAACCCCTGCTTTTTACAAATATTTTTCCTAATTTGGCAAGTTTTCTCACTCGTCAAAGTAGAAAGAATTGTAGATTAAGATTAACCCTTAAGTCTTACCTTCTTTGGAAACTCACTTTAAAATTATAATAAAATTTAAATATATGCACTCTATAATATTTATCAATTATTTTAAAATTATTATCATATGTTATCCGGCCAACTTTAGATAGTAATAATAACACAAGTAAGAATCAATGCATATACGAGTATCAAATAGTGAGTAATATTTTCATAGGGTATATGATTTGAAATAAAAAGATCGAGAAGTAAAGAAGTATACTAGTATTATCAAAATGAACTAGCTGGCGCGTGAATAATTGGAGAAGACATGTGGTTAAGGGAGTATATATATATAGCTTGATTTCAAAGATGAAAAGAACGCAAAGAAAACACTAGTTTCATTATCGTCCAAAAATAAGCATAATTTGTATTCAAAGAAAGCTAATAACGTGATTTATGAGCAATATAAAACAATAAATCAATACTTGATTTCAAATACAGTACTTAGGAACAACAGAATAATAATATGCCAACCCAAATATTTGTGCAAGTCCAAGGCATATACTATGAAGAGGTTGCACATTAACACATACAAGATGGTACGAGGAAATATGTGTTTTCATCATGTGGACACAACACGTACAATATTCTTGGGATCTATTTGCTACTTGTATTTGCCAAGTATGTACAAAATTACTTCTCTTATCAATGTTTGCCAGCTAGTAGTGGTGCTTAATCAAATCTTTCATTATAATATAGGCCATTGAAGATTCTATCAATTAATTGATATAATTAATAAATACTAGCCGCAAATCCTATACTTATGGAGTAGTTATGAGCTTGTGATTCATTTATGAATAACTACGAGCTAGTATTAAGTTGAAGGTGAGAGTCCCTACTTAATTATCTCTTCCGATCTAAAAGTATCTACTTGATATGTCTCTATTTGTTTATTCTATTTGACTTTTCATGGTTTTCAATACACGTTTTAAAATGTAAATATGTTCAATTTCATTTATGCAAAAAGTTTACAAAAACGGGTATATTCTAAAAGTAGACATTGAAATGAATCTAACAAGATCTAACATAACTATATTATCTACAATATTATAGAATAGTTATACTTTGTAGTTAAAGTTTTTGAATTTTGACTCACAAAATTATCATGGAGAAAACACATCAGGATAAAAAGAGTAAGTTGGGAGTCAATACGTGCATATCACAACCATAATGTTTATTTTTACACATTCATGATGTAGTTGTTTAATAGCTTATTTACTATCAACATTAATTTGCACGTACTTGAGAAAAGTCTTTAAGTGATTTTAGAAGAATTATAAATTAAAAAGATCAAATAATATTTTTTAAAAAAGTAAAAGTTATTTATATTTGAACTTCATAAAATTACTAAAATAAGAAGTTTACATCTATAATCCTCTCCTAATCATAAATTACAAATACAAAACTAAACCAGCCCAAATAACTTTGCTTGAATTAGGCAACTTGTACACTTAAAACGACCTAAATGAAAAGTAACCAAAACTCAACCAAAAATACACTCAAATCCAAACTATCCGACTATCACCTTTAGTCCTAATCACTCATCTAACAATTTCACATACCACCCCAACACTTTAACTTTACAAGTAAGCTAACGCTCACGCCTCCACATACCAAAATTAATGTCCTATTAGGCATAAACCCACCCTAATAATTCATGTTCAACCTTAACAAGTCAAATGAAGCCTTTGATAATCAATACTCCCTCCGTCCCCAAATGATAGTCCCTTATGACCTATTTTTAGTCCCAAATTGATAGTCCCATTTATTTTTTTCAAGTACCATTAATATCAATTTTTTATCAAAATTTCCTCCAATTACAACAATATTTGTGCAAATTTAACTTTCCCATGTAAATTTTGTTTTTCAATGTACTTTTATTACTTTCTCTTTCTACTATTTTACATACCCAATATAAATTTATCTTTTCAATGTAATTTTACTACTTTTATTTAAGTTTCTTAATTCCCGTGATTTTTGCCCATAAGGGACTATCATTTGGGGACGGAAGGAGTAAATAAATAAATTAATAACCCTTTGACTACAACAATAAAGAAAGTACCGTTAAAATTGACAACCTTCTTTACTACAAATCTCATTCATGTCCATTATATTTCATTTACGTGCCACCAACGGCTAATTCAACCTTACCAACTTCTCTCTCTCGTCAACTCCCACTCGTTTTCCCGCAATATTCAACTTCTTTCACCCAATTATCACCTCTTTCTTAATCTTTCCCCAGATTTTATCACTCTTTTTCTCAACTCCTTATTAAAATCTTTCTTTTTTCAATGTATAACGTCATTATTTTCTGTTGTATATTTATGTCATACCCAAAAATCAATTAATCTTCAACAGGGTTTTTTTAATTTGATTTTTTTTAAAAAAATGGATAAATTCTAGAATAATTTGACGAAAAAAGTCGGCTTTTTTATAACCCAGTTTAGTGATTACTAATTTTGAAGTTTTACTTTTAAACCCATTTGTGAAAAGTTAATGTATGTTTTGAAAGTTCTTCAATGGAAAAAAGCAGGTGAATAGAATAATTGGTTTTGCTAAGAAGCATATAAGGTGTTTGAAGGAATTCCCCAGAGAAGAAATGAAGTGTTTTTATTACTTTAAAGAGAAGGCTCGTACCAGGGGACATAAATCAGCCCCTGAATTGCGAAACCCAGGTAGCAAATCCGATAATTCTGGCACTGATTCTGGTGGTGGAGTGATGAAATCAACTGGGTCGGAGATTTTTCGACGTGGGATTTCTGATTTGTATGAAGAGAAATCTCCCAATTTAAGGGTTTTTTCATTGTCAGAGCTTAAAGTTGCTACTAATGATTTTAACAGGAAGCTGAAAATTGGTGAAGGTGGGTTTGGTTGTGTTTATCAAGGGAAGATTAAGCCTGTTAATGGGCAAGGTGATCCTATATTGGTTGCTGTAAAGAGACTTAATACAGATGGTTTTCAGGTATATATGTGTAAATTTTATGAATTTTATTAAGTATTGAAGTGGTCCAAATTTTAGAACTGTACTTGTTTATGTTTGTGCATTATTATTGTGTTATTTATGAACTTGTCTTATGTTTGTGCATTATTATTGTGTTTTTATGAACTGTACCAAATATAGAATCGTTATGCTTCGAGCCTTATGTTTGCTGCGAGTGATAGGAAGCATTCGAATTAGTGATCACTTGATCAGCAACTGTGTAGTCTGTGTTGCTTCAGTGACAGTCCATTTGTCTACCTATTTTATTGCTCTTTTCTTTGATATATTGCTAGTTGATGATATTCTTATAGCTGTTATAAATGAAGGTCGATAATTATGAAACGTGGTAGAATGCCTAAGACAGTCTTTTTCTGATGATTCGTGCTTGATGACCTCTACCGCAAAATTATAATCCTAAGCTGCCAATAATTAATTTCAGATGGGGCTAGTAAGATCAATTAGTGGATTAAAAAAACAAGGGTGATTATTTTCAGATCAAATAAGTTCAGGAGTTTTTAGGAGTATTCAGGTGTTTTCAGGTGAATAGAACATAGTCTATGATCCCTGGGAAGCTGGAAGCTCTGAGCTGCTTTATTGTAAGCTCTGCAGTTGCTTTTAATTGAGTATGTTTTTTAAAAAAAAGGTAAATTTATCTTCTCCAATTCAATAATTCAATGTTGTTGAGGAGCAATTACTTTGTCTTCTATCTAGGTAAGAGAATAAAGAGATGGTTAATATAATGAACTTAAATAAGAACTATATCTAAATTTGATTTTGATCATAACTTTGTTAACACATGCCATTTCTAATTGTCTACATATTCCAAATGTTGAAAGTTATTTCGTACTTGTTTATGTTTTTTCTATACGGGTTATACAAACTCATTTTTTTTCTGTAGGGTCATAAACAATGGCTGGCAGAGGTTCAGTTTCTTGGTGTTGTGGAACACCCTAATCTTGTCAAGCTCATAGGATACTGCGCTCTGGATGGAGAGAGAGGGATACAGAGATTGCTCGTATATGAGTACATGCCTAACAAAAGTTTGGAAGATCACCTTTTTAAGAAGACAAACCCCCATCTTCCTTGGGAAAAAAGAATGCAGATTATTATTGGGGCTGCTCAAGGATTGGCTTATTTACATGAAGAACTAGAAGTACAGGTGTGACATTAGTTGCATTTGGAATAAATAGTTCATAATCTGACTTCTTAAACTCCTGTGAATTATTCATGTTTTTCCCAATATGCTAGTATACCATTAATTTTGTGTTATCATGCATTAAGAAGTCCTAGAAACGAAATGCATTTGTCTTCAAAGCTTATGTTTTACTTTGGGCCTTTTTTTTTTTTTTTTTTTTTTTTGGGGGGGGGGGTACCTTTTTTTTTTTGTATTTGTGAATGTTCAATGGATCTGTAGGCGGATATCAAGAGTCAAGACTTAGTCTGCGATATATTTTTTTATGTGTTTTTATGGCGGGAGAGGGAACTAAATAAGTAGTGCTCATTCCTAGACGTGGCCAGAAGATGTTAGTTGCTATGACCATATTTCTAAAATTTTGTGCTCTGTGTACTGATCTAGCCTACTTAATTTGGTCATGATCTTTTTTTTGTGTTAAGTCTGAGAGCTGGGGGGTGAATCAGTTTCTAGGTTATGCTGCTCTACTTTTTGAGAGCTGACAGACTTATTATAAGGTTAATCTTGCTATTATCAAGGAACAAGAAAGATTTCACAATACATATTAAAGTGGGACCACCACATAGTAAGCCCATTAATCTTGGATGAAGTCTGATTAATTTGCTTATGTCCTGTCTATTATTCTATTTGAATCGCGATACTACTGTATGTCTGTATTACTGATTAGTAAAGTGAAAGATTTAGACCCCTGAAATATTTACTGTATGATTTACATTTGACTTTTGATGTTTGTGATGAAGGTGATATTCCGTGATTTCAAGACTTCAAATGTACTGTTGGATGAGAATTTCCAGGCAAAGTTGTCTGACTTTGGGCTAGCTAGAGAAGGTCCAACTCCAGGAAGTAGTCATGTTTCAACAGCTGTAAGTATGGAAGACTAAATGCAGCTATCTTCAAAATAATTAATTTGTGGTCAAAACCCCCCTTTCACAATTGTTTAAGTAACTCAAGCTTAGTCTAGAAGATCAGATTGCTATGAACATTTAATATAGAAGGTTGCTAGCTAGAGAATAAGATGGCAAACCAATTGCACAATGGGAACAGAATACCAAAAATATCAGTATTAATTTCCTTGCTTTCCTAAAAAAATCTGAACTATAATTGTATGACCTTCAATGGCTACTTTGCATATCTTAACATGAATCTTTATTTGTACCATGGTATAATATTTTTTTCTGGAATAATATTAATATCTTCAAGTCAAATTCACTGTAGATTATTTAGCAAAGGATCAATCATTTGACATTTAGTAGTTTCTTGATAAATCTTTAAGTTCAAAGCCGAAAGTAATCAGCAGCTAAGTTGGAGTAATCAGTTTTAACAATTGATCTGCTATTTTGCTTTCTGGTTACCTTGCTGATTTGTTAATTATGTTTAGGTGGTTGGCACACATGGCTATGCTGCTCCTGACTACATTGAAACAGGGCATCTCTCATCAAAGAGCGATGTATGGAGTTTTGGTATTGTATTGTATGAGATTCTAACTGGAAGACGATCATTAGAAAGAAGCCTTCCAAAGCCTGAGCAACAACTGTTGAACTGGGTGAAACAGTTTCCTATTGAAGGTAAAAAGTTCAGCTCAATAATAGACCCGCGTTTGGAGGGCCAGTATTCTTTAAGTGCAGCTCGGAAAATTGCAAAAGTAGCAGAAAGTTGTTTAGTGAAGAGCTATAAGGAAAGGCCAGATATGAGTGTGGTGGTTGAGAAGTTGAAGGAAATAATGAAGACAGCAACAGATGATGGTAGCCCTGGCAAGAAGGGTAGCAGTCCTATTGAGAATGAAGCAGGTGAGCCGGAGAAGGGGAAACAAGTAGGGGTTTCGGAATCTGCTAGAAGACGGTTTGCTCACCTCGCGAAGCTTGGTGAGCAAGTTGAAGGTGTTGGTAAGAGAAGATTTATGATCATGCAGAGAGCTAAGGTCTCATGATTCAATGCATCTCCTAGGAAGAAACTAACTATTGGAATCAAGAGGAGACCAGGAGCTAATGTGAGAAGCATAAAGTTTCAGAAACTGCTATAAATTTAGAGGAGCATTATCCTGAGACCTATTTATGTAAATCCTGCTGTTAAAGGAAAGACTCGTAAATCGATTAAAGCTTAAGGTTCTTAAGCTTTGTATTATGGAAAGATGAATAACATAAGCATAAATGAAAATCTTGAATTTTGAATTGTTTTTGCGTAGAGTAATTCTTGTGTGAGATAGTTGTATGACAAAATTAGAATGGCCTGTTAAAATAGAAGTGTTGTGGGACAAATTATACTAGGAACCGTGGTGCGGGTGCCACTTAGCGTCTCATGGGATTTTTATTTCAAATTTATAAATAAAATCAGTAACCTTAAACAGAGAATTATTGACGAAAATTCAATATTGAAATGTTTGAAATAGATCAGCAACCTTAATCATAGAATTAGTGCTATCAGTTGACAAGTAGGGTTGATAATAGAAATCAAAAACTTGCGGCAATGTTATTAGTATAATTTTTTAATGCTGTTATGCCTGCTAATTTAAGCATGCAATTTCAGAAGCCAACTTGGATGATGAAGATTGTAATATTAACACTACAGGAGTTGATTGTCATCTTGCTTAACCTCACCAAGCTGATACCTTGCTTTTGAAATAGCCGAATGACCATAACATCAAGGAAGCGAAGCCATGACCAAAATAATACAAGTAAACGATTTCGTATGTCAAAATTTGTTTCATTCAATTGGATTAGAAACAAGGGAGATAAACTTTAGCATCTGACTTCCTAAGCCGTGTAAGGTGGATGTTAAACGAAGCGTATACATCTAGATTGACTTTGTTGACAAAGGTCCTGTATGTCATGTTGCTCTGTCAAATTAGGACTATTTGACCCAATTGAATGGGTTGACAAAAAGAGCTAATACTCGTATCAGTTATGATTAATAGACTTTAGTTCTGACTTTCTTCAGGGGCGGGCAAGAAAAACACCATCTGATTTAATACAAGGACTTTGGATACAAATTAATGGTCAGTCTTAAACCATACGAGGTCAAAGAGGAACCCATTTATATGGAGGACTGAGTCAAATGATATAGATGAAAACATATAACCTCCAAGTCATATTGTGGAGAGCTTTCCGCTTCGCCCAACTCTCACTTGCTGCAATCGAATTCTCTACATGGATGAATGAATTGTCATTCAGAAGAAAATATCCAAAATGTGTTTTCACTATAAACCTGATAATTAATGTATTACTGTCACAAGAGCAAAGTAGGGCGTTTGATGTCAAGGGTGCACTATCCACTGCTAATGTAGGAGTTCACAATACGAGTCCAAAAAGATATAGCAAAAAACGACTGCATGAGTAATGTATGGACACCCAATGTCTCTGAAACGAGAGTTGAGACGAAAAATAGATTGGACCATTGGGAACTAAATACAACCTGTAACTAGGACCAAGCAGAAAAGAGGAGATGAATCCTCACACCCACTTCAACCCTACCACCAACACCACCACCCCCCCCCCCCCCCCCCCCCCCCCCCCGCCCATCACCCAAAAAAAAAAAGGCCAAATTGCAGACCAACAAAATCAAGCAAACAATCATATAACTCTATAATAATTACCATGAAGACAGTCAGTGACGCCGACTATGGTAGTGAACTAGTAACCTTGGGATAACTTGCAGAGTAGGACCTGGACATACCCAGAAAACAATAAAAGGGCTACACAAATTATGGACTAGGAAGTATTACAAAGAGTAATACAAGAAATTCTCAAACTCCAGCATCTAAGTTCACTAATCATCTCATAATAAGATCACGTGAAAGATCCAAAATTCAGAAGAGTTAAGTTCAAATGCTACAATATTTGTAGACTTAAACAGGGGAAAAGCAATCAAGAGGGAAAGGATCAAGGGAAGCAAGTTAAAATTTGATGTTACACCACACATTTTATTGCTCCAACTGATGGTTTATAAACAATTTAGAGAAATCTAACTTAAATAGAAGCCATCAGGAATATTGATTTCCTAGACATAAGTAAATAACACAACTCCTTTACTGCATACATAAAAGTAGACTTTTGACACAAGAGTGAGCATTAGCCTGTAACGTGTTCCGCTATATTGGTGATTTCACGATTGGGTGTCTTCAAACAATAAAAGTATGGAACTCCCATTCAACTTGTGGTAAACTTGTGTATATAGGCTAAATCTATCTATTTACTCCAAATTTGTAACCACTCTGATGTTCAATCAAATTCTAGACTAGGCTCCTAATGATTCTTTTTGGTTTATCCTTGACATAGGACAATCACCCACCTGACTACCATAAGAAGCACTAAGTCATTTGTGTAGAAGAAAAGCTTCTAACAATAAGATGTAAGGAGGATTGACATTTCCTAAGTAGAACTGTAGAAGAATAAATTGGGATAACATGTTGGTACATATGCTTCATGCCTTCATCAAGCCATTTTCAACATCTGTGATAAGGCACTAACAACTCATTTAACAAGCAATTGGCACATAATAGCAGGAAAGGAGAGATTTTCTTTTAATCAACACCATCTTCTTGGCTTTCTATATTTGTAACAGTATCACTGGACACCTAAAATAAGATCTTGCCTTCAGAATTATACCAAGCTCTCAAGAAACTCACAAAAATGCAAAAATAGAAAGCTTTTCCATTTAAATATACAAAAATCATTATAACTCCTGGTGACTGTGAAGAAATTATACTGCCAAATTGTATTTTTGCACTGTAAATAAATTATTACTCTCTCCTAGCTCCACTTCTTGGAACCTGGAAGTGTGGAAACCTTTTGTTTACCAACTCTCCAAATCCAAGTTACAGTCTTAAAGAATTATCAATGGTGGATCCCTGAAAATGGAGTAAAGTAGCAAAATCTATGAAACTATGCTTTATCTAAGCTATAGGCAAATTCTGCCTCACAATCATCAGATTTTGGTATCATTGCAGTGGCAAAAACTAACTAACTCCGCCTCGACAATTCCCTCAGCTATATTAGCCTTAAACATCTAAGTATGGATGAAACATTAACATTAGCATCCAATCCAGCACAAATTACTCAAATCCAGTAGAGTTTACCAAGGGAATTTCGCAGCTTTAGAGTTTCCATAAGATCACCGCTACACTAAACATGAAAGACCTTTGGACGAAATCACATATGTAGCACTTTACAGCATACAATATAAGACTATCAGACAACCAAACAACTCTTCTCACAAAATCTCAAAATTCAACAAAGTACCAATAACAACAATCAAAACACAAACTCAACAATAAAATACATCCATTCCAAAATATAACATAACAAATAAACCAACAAATCAAAGCTAAATTAATCCAATAATAATAACAAATTCATCAAATTTATTGCAACTTTGTTCAATATCAGTGAAAATTTCTCAAAATCCACATCAAAACCATCATAAATCCAAGAGTAGAAAAACTTCTACAAATTTTCCCCAAAACAAAAATCAAAGATCTGAGCTTATCAACATTCAACTCAGAAAATAAGAAGGATCTGGAAACAAAACCTAATAGCGATGCTCCAATTTCTCCTTCTCCAGATACCAATTAACATAGGAGTAAACTCCGACGAGAGGTCCGAGCAAAAGAGTGGTGCTAATCCAATTCTCCGTCACCTTGTGGGTCAATTTTCCGGGCAGATCTTTCCATAATCCGGGCATCACCTTCTGCTGGTACGGCGACAAAGCGTATTGAACTGCCCTCATCTTCACCGGAATTTTCCCCATTTTTGTTGAAGACGATGATCTGAAAACCCTAGTTTGCGGAGGAGAGAGATTGTTGAAGGTTGAGAAATCGAAAGATGGGAAATGTCAATCAAAGGTGAAATTGATTTATTTTTTCTAGAAATGTGGAGAAGGATTGAGATATGGGCCTATGGACTAGTGGACTCCGTGGATCGTACTGTTGATTTGTTCACATAGCGTTACAAAAGGTGTCGAGCTAGATCGGCTCGAAACAAGAAAAGCACGACACAACACGGCACGTGTAGAGGGCATGACAAAGTATGGTAAAAGCAATAAAATTTGACTTGGGCACACAGCATGGTGGCACGTGAGCTTGGGCTTAGGTTATGCATGGGTTGATCTTTTGAAATTTTTGTCATGGCATGTAGCTTATAGATTAGGCATAGCTAACTCCAACGCATGTGGGCTTAGTACGAGACACAACCCACAACCATCTTTGACTAGTGTTTTAGAGCCACAAAGCACACAAATTCTTAGGACCTAAAACATCTAATGTAAATCGCTGCAAAGAATTCATATATAGGGAAAAATCTTCAAATTAAAGGATGGTGATTTTTCCAAATCATTCTACGTTGAAAGGTACTAATGGAGTAGCTAAATTAAATATTGTATAGTAAGTGGTGTGTTTGTTGAGTTGATCTTATTGTTTGGTTTAGGCTTCGTGTCCAAGTTTATGGTTTTACGCAAATTATAGAACCCAACTAATGGATTTTATGTTGACATTTGATGGTACGCAACCATAGTCATCACCAAACCAATAATCACAATCAATTAAAAATGTACTTTTAGTTGCTTTAATTTCATAGTTCCACCAATCTAAGTACTTACAGTACATTTTGCAAGTCGATCTTGCAATTATGAAATGTTAGAGAATTGATTGAACTACTGCTAAGTTTATTTAATTTCAGAATATGTCTATGAGAACTTTTTTTTTCTTCTATTTAATGAATTCAATTTAAGAACTTATCTTTACAAACAAAATGATATTATCCTTAGTTTTTTTTTAAAATCACTACACTTGTTACTTGTATAGTTTTTCATGTTGGACATAAAAGTACTTTTTCCTTAAATGTGCTAAGAGTTCGCTTTTCCCCTTCATGCGATGCTAAAGAGCAAACTTTAAATGATTTTATGGTTGAAATACAAAAAAGTGTGACAAAGGGACCTTAAGAAGATGGATATTTGACGTGTACCTCATTTATAATTTGTCTAGAATCTAGATTGATCATATATATAGAATCGTTAAATTAGTAACAAGAGATTTCATTTTCTTATCTTCAATAATATAATTACATACATAAACATCAATAACTATCAATTCTCATGTTATTAGTAATATTATTATCAAAATTCGCCATATATGAACTACTATATTACTTTATAGATACGGAAGATCGATAATCTAATCTTAAATATGTTTGTATGGATGTTTTTTTCATTGATTAGACATACCCAATTTAATATAACCTCCCTAATATAAACTAATTTAATAAATTAGTTTATCGTCGATCTAGTCCATTTTCAATAACCCTTGAATGAAAAAAAGTTCATTTCCAATATAATGATCTAGAACACCCTTTAATCCCTTTAAATTGTTTAATAATTTCTTTCATAATCTATGTTAATGAACGTCATCATTACTGGTGTTCATATTTTCAAGGTGATTATTACAAAGAGATAAAAAGGTTGAATAACACTTAATTACCCAAGAACATGATGAAAGGCCAATATAGTGATGCTAAACCTTACTAAAGTGAACTAAAGATCTAAACTTGTGAGAATATTAGAATATATTGTTACACTAATTTGCCTTAATTAGTGATAAATTTGAAACAAATCCCAAATTATGATACGAGTATGATACATGAGTTAGTGGATCATTGATATGTGTGGCTCAAAATTTGTCTATTGTCACATCCCACAATCGCTACTACATAATACATATACCCTGCTCTTTAACTTATTCATGTTTTATTTTGTGCCCTAATTTTTTCACTTTATTTCAGTTCTTGGATCAAGTAACAACAACTTTTGTCCTTGCATCATCAAACTTTTATTATTCCTCTCAAATCACTTTCCTCAATAAGAGAGTTGTGAGTTGTCCATGCTCATTTTGTTGGCGGCTTATGCCATAATACATGAAATAATAATAATTGTAGACTTCTGGCTCTTGTATGTATATAGCTCATGTACTCGTGTATTATTTCGTCGTATTCGTATACAACATGTTCAATCTTACTATTGTTTCGTAAAATTGTTAACTTTCGACAATCAACTGTGTTCTATACAAAACACACGTTATGGGGATACAAATACGGGTATACAGATCCAATAATTTTGCATAATTATTTTGTATCTATACGTAATTAAAAAGATAAAAATATACGATGGAAAGTAAAAAAAAGAAGATCATAATAGTCGAGCAATTCCATCAAAGTGATCAAAAACATCATTCACAACTCCCACACCCAAAATCAAAAAGAAAAAAAAAATTAAAAGACAAAATTGTCCTCCATCATAACTTGCTTTTCGATCATTTTCCCTAGCTTATGTCATACATACACTTTTTTCCCCACTTTGTGGGGGTAGTGATGTAATTCCCTTCACATATTTCTAGCAGATCACACCAAAAATCTGGGAATTTTTTTGTTTTTGGTAATTATTTCTAAAATCTAATTTCCTAAAACTTTTAGTCACTGCATGAAATTTTTCCCAAATTATTGGGCAAAAAATCAAGGGAAAAAAATTAAAAAAGATAGCAAGATTTGAGGAGATTTTATGTATATACTATGATCTGATAATTCTGATTAGATTCAGGCCACAGCAACTCCAGTTCTAACAGCTTTTTTAGACCCAGATTTTGTAGGTGTATCTGCTTTTCTTAGGGTTCTTCTATTCCAAGGTCTTTCTTTTGCTTCATCTATCTCTATTTGTTCTTGTCTGCATTCATCACTGCAAAATGGTGTATTTCCCCTGTATAACACAAAATCCCCACATCAGAAATCAATCAACAACCAAACAAGAACATAAACACAAACACGACACGACTTTAAAAAGATACAATATGGGTTATTACCTGTACATAAAGATGTCATGATTGGGTTTAAGTTGTTTGTTGCAGAAAAAGCAAGAATCAAGGAAATGAGGTTGTTGATGATTGAAGAAATCTTCACTTCCTGCATAAAATGCAACTCTTGAATTTGAAGATCTTGCTTTACCAAAAGAAGCCATTTTTTTCAATGAAAATTAAAGCAGGTAGCTTAAGAAAGTGATTTAAGAAGAGAAAAAAGAGAAGTAAGAAAAAATGGGCACTAATGTTATGTTATATATAAAGAAAATAATAATATGGTGGACTGACCTCAAATAATATAAAATTAAAATTAAAAAAGGGGGTGGGACCAAAAGTGAATAATTGGGAAAAAATAATTGGTTAAACTAGTTGTTGTGTACTAAAATAAAATTAAAATAAAAAATTGGAGAATTGAATGATTTGGGTACATAAAAAGAATGGAGTTAATTATTAAAATCAATGGGAGGTGGAATCTATGGGTATTGGGAAAAGCAGCTTTTTTTAGCTATTGCTGTTTGGTACATGCATCTAGTTTGTTTGTTTTCACTTCAAATTTAGGAGTTTTAAGTTTATTCTATTTTATTTTTATTTTATTTGACAAAAGCCAATAAAGGGGTTGTTCTTATTGATTGAGCTGAACTGAACTGATCGGAGCTGAATTGAATTGAACTGAACTGAACTGAATTGAACTGAACTGAATTGAATTGAACTGATTTAAATATTATATGAGAAAAGGAAATTAAGATAAGAACTGAACTTATTGGAGCTAAATTGAATTGAACTGAACTGAAAATAAGTTAAAGAGAACAGGCCCGAACACTCTAGAGACGTTAGATAAGAAAGCTAGAAGTAAAAAAAAAAAAACAGAGTATTAAAATATTACAAATAAACATCTTTACCAATCGATGCATGATTTTAAATGCATTCCGTTATTAACTATCCTTGTTCTTTTGAGCTTCTGAACATAACAAAGCAAGTCTCGCAGAGTAGGTGCCAATAGAGCTGACTATTAATACCATACTAAGCATATTAGATTTCAGCAGAACAGACCACAACAGCTCAAAAGAACAGAGTCTGCTCCGTATCCAACGTCCGTAGGCGCTTGTTAGCGAGAATTTTTGTTTTTTTTATAGGGTAGTTTTATAATTTTTGGTGGGGGTTGGTAGGACCATAAAGAGTTACAACAGTAGCATATTATAATTATATGATGGAGTTATATATTAATTTATTTAAGAAGTTGATGATGAAATGAATGATGAATATATACTGGTTTCTTGTGCTTTACCAGACAGTTTTTCTGTACAGTGATCTTTTGCCTCCTCTCTTGCAGTATATTTGCTCACTTGTCATTTGGCAGTATAAACTCTTTGATGTTTATGTGGTTTGTGTATGGGTGTCACATGTCTTTTTCTTGCTTTGTCCGATTTGTGAACGGTAATTAATTGTGTTAATCATAATATATGAACTTAAATCTACATGTGCTATTCTTAAGGAATTATTCATGTCAATTTCCAAAGTAATGTTACAAACTACTATATCGTCTATATGAATTACTTAAGTAATGCAATTTGCTCTTTAGAAAAATAACAATGGCTATACATGTTCTACATCATATATATATACAAGCTAAGGCAATTCGTTAAATTACAAGAAACTTATAATCAAACAATAGAGTTGTATAGCTTAATCGACTTACACATGAAATTTGTACTTATGATACATATCATATGCTTTACATTCATGATTCAACGGTCCACCAAACAAAACTTGTTTAATTGTATGAGATGGGGGAGAGGGGGAACCTATCCAATTTCATATTTAGTTTTCCTATCACTGCACACATATACGAGTGAGAAAGTCGTATATCATTCTGGTATCTCAAAAGAGCTTGTAGGAGCTTGATCGTAAAATTAATATTATACCATATGTCTGTTACACTAATAAGCAATAAAACAGAAATAACTTATCTCTTGATGCGTGAACCAAACTGACAATAGCCGCGTCGTGGAGAACCACTGACCTAAAAGACGATTCCGCGCTACCTCCCGGTGCAGTAGACAATTGCGGTCGCCCTCCAGGATAAGCACGGCGCCGGAGTTTATGTGCACTCACAAACCCGACTGGAACTCAGAATACTTGCCCAGAAAACAGAACAGAAAGAACATGTGTTTAGATAAGTTTAGAGAAGAGAGAAGACTGATTGTGTTATGTATTTTGGCTAAGAAAACCACCGAATATTTATAGGGTGAAGAGGAAAAACGGAAAGCATGAAAGGTGGGAAGAATCTGGCCAAGAAAATGACCAGATTAATCTAGTCAGTCAACAAACGAGGCAAGAAACAAGGGAGTGAATTAATCAGCTAAAATCAAGGGATTAATGGCTGATTAATTCCCACAACAGTCAGAAAATCCCAACAGTCAAAAAACGGATACTTGGGAATATTCTGTTAACAAGAAAAAGGAAATAAAATTTCTCCAAAAAGATAACAAAGACCCACGCCCGCGCATCGCATTCCCCAAGACCCCAAGTCCCAAGTCCCGAGGCCCGAGCCCGACCCGACCCGGCTCGGCTCGGCGCGCGCGCGCGCGTGTGTGTGTGTGTGGAGTAACACACACCTCCAACTCACTCAACTGAGTAGTGCTAAAGCACTACATTATAAAAACAAGGAAAAACCTTCCTCCCCAATCAATGTGGGACTTTTCCCCTTTCATTTATTTTTCTCTCTCTCTCTCTTATTTTTCCCAACACTCTTGTTTTATATCAAGAACTTCCAACAATCCCCCACAGGTTCGAAGATATGAAAAAGAATGAAAAAATGAATTCTGGGCAAAACAAAACAATTGCATAAGTGTCAATGTCTCGCGACTTGAATTAACACATAGTGGACATCAAGCTATGATCCCTCACCTACCAAGTGACCTTCGTCTTGAACGCAATAGGGAGTTAGGGACCCGTCACTTTGAGCCACACAATTGAACATGTATAATATTCTGAAATTCCGCGAATAAAGGTGACGCATTATACTGGCCATACGTCCAGCCTGGATGCTCATAGGTGCTCTAGAGTATAAGCCCACGAAATACTCATAGGAAGCGGCCACACTTCCACACCTAAGTAGGTGAACTCCATCAAGTGTGAGCTACAACACACCTCCAAAAATATGGATATGGGTTCATTAAGAGCCGTATGCTCAACCTCCTTCTCATATGTAGCTAAGCACAAAACAAACATCTAGAGATGGACAAAAATAAAAATGTGCTTCCGAATTATTACATAACGTTCCCCTTTGAACTCATAGTGAGTAGGAGTTCATTATTTCACAATTCATACAACGGGCTTTAGCCCCATCTCTTCCGATGTTTCCAAAACTAGTTTTTTACATAGGCCTTTAGTTAACGGATCCGCAATGTTCTTTTCGGACTTAACATAGTCCAGTGATATCACCCCTTCAGACAACAAATTTCTGACGGCTTTATGCCTCAGACGGATGTGTCTCTTCTTCCCATTATAGGCATGGTTGTGTGCAACAGCAATAGCAGCTTGCGAATCACAATGAAGTGCAACTGAAGGAGCTGGCTTCCCCCACAGTGGAATATCTGCAAGCATGTTCCTCAACCATTCTGCCTCATGACCTGCCAATTCAAGAGCAATAAACTCAGATTCCATAGTAGACATAGCAGTACAAGATTGCTTACAAGATTTCCAGGATACGGCTCCACCCCCAAGGGTGAAGACATAGCCACTAGTGGAGTTAACTTCATCATTATCGGATACCCAGTTGGCATCACAAAAACCCTCCAAAACTCCAGGAAATTTGGAGTAATGCAAACCCCAATCCATAGTACCCTTAAGGTACCTAAGCAACCTCCTTAGAGCAATCCAATGATCACTGCTTGGATTATGAGTGTACCTGCTCAACCTACTAACAGAATAAGCAATGTCAGGTCTAGTGTAGTTCATAAGAAACATAACACTACCAATAATTCTAGCATATTCAGACTGATTAACTGGATTACCATTATTTTTCTTTAAGTGGAAACTTGGGTCATAGGGAGTCTTAACTGGATCGACATTAAATGATTCAAACTTTTTAAGAAGTTTTTCAACATAGTGTGACTGATTAAGACAGATGCCATTTGGAGTCCTCTTGATTTTTACTCCCAAAATCACATCTGCCTCACCCATGTCTTTCATTTCAAAATTCGAACTCAAAAACTGTTTTGTCTCATTTACACGATCCAAGTTAGTCCCAAAAATCAACATATCATCCACATAAAGACAAATAATTACACAACCATGACTATCATGCTTAAAATAAACACAAGAGTCACCTTCATTAACATGAAAACCATTACCAGTCATAGTCTTATCGAATTTGTCATGCCATTGCTTTGGAGCTTGTTTAAGCCCATACAATGACTTGACTAACTTACAAACCTTCTCCTCTTGTCCTGGAACAACGAACCCTTCAGGTTGGACCATGTAAATCTCCTCATCCAAGTCACCATTCAAAAAAGCAGTTTTGACATCCATTTGATGAACAACAAGACCAAAAATGCAAGCAAGAGCAATTAAAGTCCTAATGGTTGCAATTTTAGTAACGGGGGAGTAAGTATCAAAATAATCAATGCCAAACTTTTGAGTAAAACCCCTTACCACTATCCTTGCCTTATACTTGTCTATGGATCCATCGGCCTTTAATTTTTTCCGAAAGATCCATTTACAAGTAATGGGCTTACAACCTCTAGGAAGTTCAACCAATTCCCAAGTGTTATTATTGAGAATTGATTGTAATTCACTATCAATTGCTTCTTTCCAAAAAACAGCATCAACTGACCCCATTGCCTCATCATAGGTTCTTGGATCATCTTCCAAAACAAAAATATGCACAAAATCATCATCAATTAAGGAAGATTCAGATAAATAAGAAGTAATAAAATCAGGACCAAAACTATTTTCCTTTCTTGCCCTTTTGCTTCTCCTTGGCTCCAAAACAGAATCATCGTTAGTAATAGGAGCATTAGCAATAGGTAAACTAACAGAACTACTAGCATGCAATTCACTATCATTAGAAGGAGACATTTTCAAAGGGAAAATGTTCTCAAAGAACTCAGCATCTCTTGCTTCAATGATATGACCACCTGCATAAGAATTGTTAGCACCTTTAACAAAGAAACGATAAGCTGCACTTTGATAAGCATAGCCAATAAAAATAGCATCAACAGTTTTGGGACCAATCTTATCCCTCTTGAAGCTAGGTATGCCTACTTTTGCTAGGCACCCCCACACTTTCAAGTATTTTAGGTTTGGCGCTCGACCTTTCCATATTTCGTATGGAGTCTTGTCAAGCTTCTTGTGAGGAACCCTGTTCAAAACATGACAAGCAGAAAGAATAGCTTCCCCCCACATGTTATTAGGAAGCCCAGAACTAATAAGCATAGAATTCATCATATTCTTTAAAGTTCTATTTTTCCTTTCAGCTATACCGTTTTGTTCGGGTGAATAGGGAGCCGTCGTCTCATGAACAATGCCAAGTTGCTCACAAAATGCCTTAAGAGTGTCAGGGTTGTACTCACCACCCCTGTCACTCCTAACCCTCTTGATCTTTTTGTCTAACTGGTTTTCTACCTCAGCTTTATATTTGAGGAACATTTCCTCAGCTTCGTCCTTAGACCTGAGAAGATAAACCATGCAAAAACGTGAACAATCATCAACAAAAGTAATATAATACTTTTTACCCCCTCTACTTTCGTGATTATTAAAATCACCTAAGTCACTATGAACAAGTTCTAGTACTTCAGTCTGTCTATCTACTGATTTAAATGGCTTCTTAGTAAATTTGGCTTCAACACAAACTTGACATTTCGAAAAATCAGTTTTAGAAAAACTTGGAATCAAATTTAAGTGTTTAAGCCTTTTAACAGAATCAAAATTAACGTGACCTAATCTAGCATGCCATAAATCAATAGACTCAGCAATATAAGCAGAAGAAGTACTAGCATTCTTATTCATAGTGTCAATTTTAACATCAAGAGTAAAAAGCCCCCCATTACAAAAGCCCTTCCCCACAAATTCCCCATTGCGAGTAAGAACTAATCTATCAGAATCAAAGGAGAGCTTCAGTCCAGCTTTCATGAGCAAACTGCCAGAAATTAAATTCCTGCGCATTTCTGGAACATGCAAAACATTAGTGAGAGTAAGCAATTTTCCAGAAGTGAGAGCGAGAACGATCTTCCCTTTGCCTTGGATAGAAGCAGAAGCTGAGTTGCCCATGAAGACATTTTCACCTTCAACCTTGTCATAGGTAGTGAACATGTCCTTGTTGGCGCAGATGTGCCTGGTAGCTCCAGTGTCAACAATCCACTCAGCAGCATTACCTGTAAAGTTAGCTTCTAAAACAACAGCAACAATAACGTCAGAATCCTCAATAAGGTTTGCTTGACTTTGCCCATTCTTCTTCTTGACCCTGCAATCTCTAGCCCTGTGACCAGTCAAACCACACTCATAACAGATTCCCTTAAACTTGTACTTCTGAATTTTCCCATTAGGCTTAAGGTTACTGTTTTTGGCTTTGGACTGGTTGTTTGATTTGGGTTCAACAAGGTTGGCTTTGGCAGAAGAAGAGGAAGGAAAAACAGAAGGGGTTTTGTCTTTGATACGGTTTTCCTCCTCAATTTTGAGGTGGGCAGCAAGTTCCTCTAAGGTTAGGTCTTTCTTTTTGTGCATGAGTTGGTTACGAAAATCCTTCCAAGAGGGAGGGAGTTTCTCAATAAGAACAATAGCAAGGGTAGTATCACAAATAGACAGACCTTCAGCAGCCATATTAATACAAATACTCTCATAAGCATGAATCTGATCAATAATAGGCTTATCATCAACAACTTGAAAACTTAACCACTTACTAACACAATAACGTTTAGTACCAGCATCATCAGCTCCATATTTTTTCTCTAAAGCATCCCAAATATCCTTAGCATGATAAAAACCCATATAAATATCCAACAGACTATTCGACATATAATGCAACAACATGCCCTTACAAGTTCTATCATCCTTAGAAAACTTAATCTCAGATTCAGACAAATCATCTTTATCAACAGGTTGAACAATATCATCAAGAACATATGCAACATCAATCTGCTCCAAATAAAAATGCATCCTAACAGCCCAACGTTTATAATTCTTTCCATCAAGAGGTTCTAGTTTAGACATATCAGGAACAAGGAATTTGGAAGCCATAATCGTCTTTTAGATTGTTACACTAATAAGCAATAAAACAGAAATAACTTATCTCTTGATGCGTGAACCAAACTGACAATAGCCGCGTCGTGGAGAACCACTGACCTAAAAGACGATTCCGCGCTACCTCCCGGTGCAGTAGACAATTGCGGTCGCCCTCCAGGATAAGCACGGCGCCGGAGTTTATGTGCACTCACAAACCCGACTGGAACTCAGAATACTTGCCCAGAAAACAGAACAGAAAGAACATGTGTTTAGATAAGTTTAGAGAAGAGAGAAGACTGATTGTGTTATGTATTTTGGCTAAGAAAACCACCGAATATTTATAGGGTGAAGAGGAAAAACGGAAAGCATGAAAGGTGGGAAGAATCTGGCCAAGAAAATGACCAGATTAATCTAGTCAGTCAACAAACGAGGCAAGAAACAAGGGAGTGAATTAATCAGCTAAAATCAAGGGATTAATGGCTGATTAATTCCCACAACAGTCAGAAAATCCCAACAGTCAAAAAACGGATACTTGGGAATATTCTGTTAACAAGAAAAAGGAAATAAAATTTCTCCAAAAAGATAACAAAGACCCACGCCCGCGCATCGCATTCCCCAAGACCCCAAGTCCCGAGGCCCGAGCCCGACCCGACCCGGCTCGGCTCGGCTCGGCTCGGCGCGCGCGTGTGTGTGTGTGTGGAGTAACACACACCTCCAACTCACTCAACTGAGTAGTGCTAAAGCACTACATTATAAAAACAAGGAAAAACCTTCCTCCCCAATCAATGTGGGACTTTTCCCCTTTCATTTATTTTTCTCTCTCTCTCTCTCTTATTTTTCCCAACACTCTTGTTTTATATCAAGAACTTCCAACAATGTCTTAAATCCATTATCCAATTAAACAAGCAAGATGATGAGTGCTAAGTGCTTGTTAGCTTGATTCAATAGATGGGAAAATTCAATCAAATGACTTTATTATTTTAGTTGTTGGTCTAAATGCATGTTGAATTAGGGAGTATTCGTTATCATAGTTAAATTTATTTAATTTCAAAGGTTAGTCTTTATATCATACGAACTAGTGAGAAATTCGTATATACTTGCCATTTGGCATCGTATGTGATGCACATCTAGCTTATTACCTTAACACCTTAATGTAATTAAGAGTGCATATACTAATTAATCCGGTTAAACGCTCAACATACACGCTTTGTACAAAAGTTATTATTACATTATAAATTGTTTAAAATTAGATAGATTGATTAGATTCCTCATATCTTTGTTGAAAAATCTAATCGATCCATCTGAAAGTGATACAAAAGGAGAAGAAGAAAAAAAAAAAAAAGCAAAACATAGATATAAAAGTATAAAACTGTGGGACTATGAAACTATCACTATCACAAAGGGCAAAACCAAGTCCATTGATCAACCCCACATTAATTAAGGATTATTTCATAATACAGCTGATAATGTCAACTTATAGGAGGAATAGGTCGGAATTTTATAACATGTTTGTTCCCAACTAATATGTACTATGTCTAATATGCTTAATAATTATTGGACCTTATATTGTCCATTATTTTCTTATGTTCTAATATAATGTTCAATGTTAATTATTTGTTCCATCATATTATTAAGACATAGTTTGTTGATACTATACTTGAGTGTTTAAGTTTTTCTAAAGATATTTATACATTTGATAATGCACTAGTTAATATAAATGCTACAAATGATGTCGCTTAGAGTGGCTCAAACCATATAGGAGAGGGTAGGAATTGAAGCTACATAGTACATACTACATAGAAATGATGGGGTTGAATACCTGCAACTAATAACAAAACCGTTCTTAATTGATATGAATTAATTAATGAAGTCTCTATTTTCACCACTTATAAGACAACTTATGACTATAGAATAATGACTATAGAATAATTAAGTAAAATCGTATCGTATATACTCTATATCGCGATATTATTACAAAAAAATAACTAATTATACCTAAATTACTACACATATGACCTAACAATATAATACAAGTATAAAACTACACTCAATGTCAAACATTTATACAAGTCTTGTTTGTCAAAACTTGATGCACCAACACTACAAAAACAATCACACGCCAAATATGAATACTACCCATTCCAAGTAGGCATGCAAGTAGCATTCCCTTCCCGTATTTTCAATCAACCTATAATATCTTTGCATAATCACTCCATGTTTCAAACACTTCCGTCCCACGTCAATAAATTAAAACACATGAAAGAAAGACTACGGAGTAAAATTTTCTATAACACATGAATAATGAATTATTACAATATTTACGCTATTCATGTATATTATGACATCCATGTTTTCACGTAGTCTGTATAACTGTGTCAGTCCTAACATCAATTAATACTAGTATATGTCAAAAAACCGTGAATTTTATTTGTTATTACTAAGCTTTTGTATGTATATCTATTTAAATAATTATATTTAAAAATTCATATGAATCAAAAGAAATAAAAGACCAAAAATCTTATATTAGGGTTTGATTGGAAATAGATGAGTCAGGACTAAGTCAGGGTTGATAGGGAGAGTATCTTACAAGTCAATGATTTGTGATTAATAAATAGGACACCCTTAATTACTCTTTTAACACCTGCCCCAACCAAAAAGAAAAAAAGTCCCAAAAAGTGGGACCCACTCTCAACTGCCCATGATTCCCGGGCAGAGTCCAGATGCGTTACTTTATTTGCCCGTGACACGTGCGACCTTGGTTACCCAACAAGTAGAGCCACTTAGAACGTGACAAACCATACGTGGGGGAATTGCTTAATAATAATGGTAATTAATTAATTGATTACTCCGTAATTTTGATTAAGAAATTAAATGAAGGAGAAAATAATTGCGTAGTTTGGAAATGGAAAAATGGGGTAATAAAAATTTGCAAGTCACGAGGTCAGAGGAATCTCCAGAGTTTGGTGTTAGAGCACTTACAATGGGAGTACTCTACCCCCATATTTCTCCAATTTGGGAGGATACTCCCATTGTGGTAAATTTACCCAAAGTACTCCATATAGGAGTATTTGGAAGCATACTCCAAATATGGAGTAGTACTCCCATGGTACTCTTGTATAGTGGACCCCCCAACTATCCTATTAATGTTTGACACTTGTACATTGTTGGCCCACTTCTTTTCTTCTTTTTTTTTCTAATTTGTAGTACAACAACAATAATGCAATACTTTAAAAAAAATAAACAACATTGCAATACTCTACCCAGTCAACAATGCAAACGGAACTTTATCAAAATATACATATATATATTTTAAAATAAAAAAAAAAAAAAAATTTGAAACGGCTAGTTTCTAGGGGATTTCAAACAAGAAGAATTTGTAGTAATTTTTATATGTTGTAAGTTTGTAACGGTAAAAAAATTTTACATTATATATTTGTCACAACTAATTAACTTTCATTCATCTATTCCTACATATTCCATATTTCTCACAACTAATTAACTTTTTTCCTTTAATTATTCTCAACTAAGAAAATCCCATATGGATAATAATAGTGCAAACTCACAAAATACACCAAATAATTTCCAATTTGATCCTAATCTTCTTAATAATCCTCAATTTCAAGCTATGGTACAATTATTTACTACTCAATCTAACCTTAATAATCCAAATAACACTTCACAAAATCCAAATTTTGTTTTTCCAATGTCTCAACATTTTCAACAAATGGAATGTTCTCCGGGAGGAGATGCTAGTAGCAATGCAACTCCAACTTCCGAAATTAGGACGGCACGCCACCTTGAAGAAATTGAAGATGTTGCCGTCGAATTGTTTCCCGAAGAACCAAATGTCATCGTTAACAATAAAAAAACGCAAAAGCAAGCAAAGAAGACGTCACAAGCAAAAGTGTCGCAACAAACGAATGAGTTGCAACAACCTAAGGTATGATAGTTTTTAAAAATATTATTAGCAATAACCTAAGGTGTGATAGTTTTTTAAAAATTATTATTAGCAATAACCTAAGGTATGATTGTTTTTTAAAAATTATTATTAGCAATAACCTAAGGTATGATTGTTTTTTAAAAATTATTATTAGCAATAACCTAAGGTATGATTGTTTTTTTAAAATTATTATTAGCAATAACGAACATTATTATAGATAATTTAATTACAACCCATCAAACAATATACTATTCTCACTTGTACACATAAATTTTTGTAAATGATAATAATAAAAAGAATTTTTGTAAATGATAATAATAAAAAGAATCTTTAGCAAAACTTACAGTAGTGTAGCATTCTTGTAAAGATTAGATGATCTAAGATTTATTTTAAGAGATATATTATTACATTATATAGTGCATATAATCAATTAATATTATTATGGCTAACTAGTTTTATTATTACTTTATGTATTGTATTGTTTTAATTAGTTTGAATATTATTGTATGATCAAAGGGGTGGTCCATAAAGGACGATGAAGCGCTAGTATCCGGGTATATTAATGCCGGAGGAGATGTCGGAGAGAGTACTTATCAAACAAAAGTTAATTTGTGGGATAACATTGAAGCTCTCTACAACAAATCAAGAGAAGAAAATCCCGATTGGAAAATTAGTAAAAGGACCAAGAAAGCTTTGCAAGTTAGGTGGAATCATATTAATGAATTGGTTGGAAAATGGGTTGGATGTTACTCATTAATCCGACGTAACCCACCACAAAGTGGAGAATCGGAGGAAGATATTGAAATGCATGCTCACGAGAGTTTTCACAAACAATATGGTAAACATTTTGTGTTGACACATTGTTGGCAAATTATGAGGAAAAAAAAGAAATGGGGTGCCGGAACTATGCTACTACCTTCTGATAGTCGAGGAAGTAAAAGATCAGAGTCCGAGTATTTAATAGGTGATAGTGAAGAAAATCGACCTTATGGGGTTAAGAAGATGAAAAATAAAGGTAAGGAGAAGGCTACTTCTTCTTTTGTCAACATTGATAGTTTGACCTCTACTCTTGATGAGTCTAACCTTAAGAGACATGAACAAGGAGAAAGGATGTATTCTTTAATCAAAGAGCGAAGTGAAGATAGAAAACGACAAAAGGAGGAGGAGGCAAAAATTAGAATTTTCAGCATACTAGCGACAAATCCTAATCGTGATAGCGATGATGAAGAATTGTATCGGAAGTTGAAAAATGAGTTTAGGGGTAGATTTATTTAGTGTTAGTTATAAAAAGTTGAATAATTATATCCTAATTGTTACAATTTTATTGTTTAAATGATATTGTATTGTAATATATTCCATTGTTGTTATTGTAATATATATTTAGTTAATTTATATAATGTTGTTTAGTTCAAATTAAGATTCTTTGTAATATATTGCTCTAAATCATTTATGTGAAATATATTAATTTTTATATTAATTAAAAACAAAATAAAAAAAAATCTTGTAAGCTTTACCATTACAATATGTCATGTCCTATCATATAATTGCTGACATATCATGATGATGTACCTAACGTTACTTGTACTAGTCTTATTGTTTCATATAATTGAAATCCAACATATTTGGATAAGATATCTTCACTCTTATCTTCAGAAGATATCTAGTAATTCTCAACCATTAACTTTTACTTTCTTATCTTCTATATCCAACAATATCTTATCCGTGATTTTATGTTCACTTGATAAATTATAAGTTTACTTCACAATATAAGTTCACTTCACATTATACTCCATATATATATTTACTCTCCTTCTGTGAAAATATCATTGTTTTTTGCACAAATTGTAAAAACACTCAAAGTTTCACAAAAAAAAAATGAACTTTGACTTTGGTTCAGGTTCATCAAGTTCTAGTGATGAAATATATGATTGGATGTTGATGGATTTCATTCAGGAGAGTGAACGTATACAAGAGGTGGAGGATGTAATAAGAGAAGTGGTTACCTCTGCTGTTCAACAACCCACAACTGAGAGTTCACGACCAAGATCGAGGGACTATGTGCCAAGAGATCGTGAAGGGGCTCACAAACGTTTGGTAGATGATTACTTTAGTACCACGCCACTCTATAATGATGTAAAATTTCGACAAAGATTTCGCATGCGAAAGCCAGTTTTTATGCGCATTGTGAATACTTTAACCGAAGTTGACGATTTCTTTAAGCAAAATGCAGATGCCACTGGGAAACTTGGTGCTTCAAACTTGCAGAAGTGCACCGCGGCAATAAGAATGTTAGCATATGGCACCTCGGCTGATCATGTTGATGAGTACCTCAAGTTGGGTGCAAGTACGGCAAGAGAGTGTCTTACTCATTTTGTTGACGGAATTATTACTAGCTTTTCTGCAGTTTACTTGAGGAAGCCAAATTCTGATGATGTGTATCGTCTCCTTTGTGAAGGAGAAAGTCGTGGTTTTCCTGGCATGCTTGGGAGCATTGATTGTATGCATTGGCAATGGAAAAATTGTCCAGCAGGGTGGAGAGGCATGTATCAAGGAAGATCTCGAGAGGCAATTGTAATCTTAGAAGCCGTTGCTTCTTGGGATACATGGATTTGGCATGCATTTTTCGGGACACCTGGGTCAAATAATGATATCAATGTCTTGCAGCGATCACCGGTATTTGATGACTTACTAACTGGACGAGCTCCAGAAGTTCAATACAACGTAAATGGAAAAACGTAGAATATGGGTTACTATCTAACGGATGGTATCTATCCGAAATGGGCTGGTTTCATTGATGCCATAACTGCTCCCCAGACTGCTAAACATAAACTTTTTACTATGAAACAAGAAAGTGCTAGAAAGGATGTGGAGCGGGCATTTGGAGTACTTCAAGCTCGATTTGCAATAATAAGATATCCTGCTTTGGCATGGCACCCTGAATTATTATGGAAAATTATGATGGCATGTATTATAATGCACAACATGATTGTAGAAGATGAACGTCATATGTATCGAAATTATCAAGATCCGTGTATTGATTTTGCGGAAGAACAACCCGAGACACTAGCTAGTTCATCAAGTGAAAACGCTAATCGCGGGCCCATCCTTGTTAGTCGCGGAAGATACGAGTACATGGATCGAGATTTAAGCAGATTTATGGGCAAAAGGGAAGAGCTTCACAACAAACAAATACATGTGTCGTTGAAAAACGATTTGGTTGAACATGTTTGGAGAAAGTTTCAAGGACCAAATTAAACTTAAACAATGTGTGTAAGAAAAGGAGATTGGTATTGTTATCATTATTTTTATTTTTATGTTAATTTTAATTTAATGTCGTTATTTTCTAGTTATTGTTGTTTTTAGTTTCATGTTGGTTTGTTATTATTTCAGCTATTAATGAATGTTATTATTAATGCAAATTAAGCGTACTATTTGATTATACTATTTTACAAATATTTACTATTTTATTATCTTAGAAAGTTAACTATATGTTTACGTTTTACTAACAAATATTTTTACTATAATTAAAATTTAAACAAAATTAATTTAATACTAAATAATAATAGGTACAATAATGTAGTGATATATATAATAATAGGTACAATAATGTAGTGACAAATATATATATATATATATATATATATATATATATTAAAGAGATAGAGAATAAAAGAGTATGACAAGAGGATCCTCTTGTTGTGGGAAATTATGGAGGAGGAGGAAGATGAAGAGTATTATGATAGTGGAAAGTGGGGTATAGGAAAAAGTAGATGATGTGTCAAAAGGAGAATGGGAGAGAGAGGGAAAAAGTATGGAAGTAGAGTACTCCCATTAGAGATGCTCTAAATCTTGCTTCCAATTGGGTTACCAACGTAACCAATATTCAGTCAGTCCATGTTTTTTCATTTTTTACTTGTTATACGTTCTTAATTGAATGATCAAATGGTAAATTTATGGAGTAGAATATTAATGTTGCACGTATGAAGTTATACTGCCATTGAATTTGATATCCCATGTAATTTCACCTTCTAGTATACTCGTAGTGTCTGTTGAGATGATATGAGTAATAAAAAATGGTTTTAAAGTCAAATTAAGGCCCTGTTTTTTTAAGTTGTTCTGCTTTGTTCTGTACTGTCTTGCTGACTCAATTTGTTATATTTTACTCCGTACTTTGCTAACACTTGCTTTGCTCTATTTTGTTCTGTACTGTCTTGCTGACTCAATTTGTTATGTTCTACTCCGTACTTTGCTAACCCTTGCTTTGCTCTATTTTGCTCTACTTGCCCAAAAGCTCCAAAGAACATGACCTAATATGTGTTCTAGATTGACCTGACTCTAAATATCTAATTCTTTTAAAATGGCATATGGCCTAAAGTCTAGCATGGATTTTCCCCAAAGCTCGAAAATACCTAGTTCGACCACTTGACTCAAAAGGCTTAAATTTGATCCGACTTGATCCATCAATTACCTCTGCTCAGTTGTTGTTTGGTTAAGTTGGCCATAGAAAGATAGAATTTACATGGACGTTTCACTTTCTACGTTAAAAATTACAAAAAACTAATCAAACTTTTACTCCATAAAATATGTAGTTTTGTACTTCCCAATTCCCATAAATTAAGATGTTAACAAAACAATACCTATTGTGACAATTATTTCGAAATGAATGGAGTATTAAGCAATAAACGAAATGTCACAATAATTACCCGTTAAAAAAAAATAAAAAAAAATCCAGTCCAATTTGACGAATCATTACCAAATATGTAGGGATGTCAGTGGGGCGGGTCAAGTAGGAGACCCGCCACTGGGGTGGGGATGAGTCTCGGTTTGGCGGGTGGTGGGGCGGGGATGGGGGTAAAAACCATACCCGCCATGGGTGATGGGGCGGGGGTGGATTTTAAGTTGTACCCCCCATCCCCGCCCCGCCCCATTCAGACCTCATACCCACATCTATATACTTTTATACTATTTATAAAATAATTACGTGAAATAAAATATTAATTATAATACTTTGTACTACACTTATATTATAAACAAAATGTGTGTAATACTAAGAATGTTTTATTTTTATTTTTAATATTATAATCCGTATTAATTATGTAGGATTGTATATTTGAGAGGCGAAGATTAGGTGGGTCTTGGGTGGGGATTAGGCGGGTATTTGGTGGGGATTAGGTAGGGAGGATATCCAAGTGGGGGTGGGGTGAGATGGTTTTGGAGTTGTACTCGCCGAGTCGCCGGGGCGGAGATGGAGATGAATATTAGACCCGCCGCGGGGATGGGGATGAAAATGTTAGGTGGGGATGGGGATGGAAAGACCAACATCCGCCCCGCCTCGCCCCATTGACATCCCTTCAAATATGATCTGACTTAAACTCAAACTTAGTACACTTTTGTTTTTTTAAGTGTAACGTTTTGACTTTTTACATTAATTATCTAATCCATTTTGACTAATGATAACGATAATTTATTTGTCCTGCACCTGACCCCTATTAGCCCAATAGAAATTTGACCCAATCCGTTATCAACCCGCACCGAATACTAACTCAACCCGGTCAATAACCCACTAACCAGGTCGACTTATGAATCGTAAGTTAGGTTGATACGGAATTACGGAAATCAACCAGCAGGACATGAGCAAACTGCAGACGAAGATGAATGTTCTTCAATTTTGAAATATTAAAATCCTATCATGCAACAATCCCTTCTTCGTTGCATTGGATGTTGGTCTCTTCAATTCAATTTTAAAATTGCCTCTACAATTAGGTAAGTCCCTATCTTTCCCAATCATTTTGTTAGATTTCCCATTTTTGTTAGCAATTTTGAAGCTAGGGTTTCCAATTGAAATCAATTCGCTCCTTAGTTCCTAGTTAGAAATCAAATGTACATTTCAATTTTAGGATTGCTTCAATTGTTATGATATTTTCTTGAGGATGTTTGATAGTAGCCAAGCAGCTAAGCTAAACTTACATTGTGAGTTGTTGGGCTGTTACTTATTTTGAATTAACTAACATTCGTTCGGATTTAGTTGTCATGTTACTATTTAAATTACGCTATATACGTCACTGTTAATTCCGAACAGATTGAGTATTTTAAAAAAGCCTATGAGCTTTATAGGCAGGGCACTCTGCAATTGCGCGGAGAGTGCAGGTTCAATTCCTATATAGGTTGTGATTCTTGTGAATGCTAGTTTCCGTGATTTAGAATTATGTTATTAGATGACTAACTTCATTGCCCAGTATTGATCACCATGTAGGACAAATGAAGTTAGTCCAAAATATTCGGAAAAAAAGCATGTGTTAAGAGTTTTCAACTGCCAATCTTATGCAAACTGATTAATTTCAGAAAAAAAAACATAGAGAAATTAGAGAATAAACAAGTTTTACTAAGCTTAGCTCGGTGTAGTGATAACTTGCATGAGTTGCATCTCATGACCTTGAGGTTAATCCCACAAGGGACAGTTTGGTGTTGGAGCTCCATACCCTCCCGTGCCCTCAAGGTGACTTGGGTGGTTGTAATGACGGGCTATATCTTGAGATTGGAGGCTCATACATGTATCTGACAAAAAAGAATAAAAAAAGAGTAGTCTAGTGATTTTGATGTCCTTTCTACCTGATTGTTTAATCTATTAGTTTCTACTCTCTTGATGCTGTTTAATTGTTGTTGTTCTGCTGTCTGTGGTTCATGCTCATAATTAAGTTCGAGGGGAAGAACTATGTTCAACTAGCTTATTTTTGTTACAGATTGAATGTGGCGTATGTTAGTCTGAATTTCTTTTGCTGGTTCATGGTTGTAACATGATAAAATGAGCTGAAACATTTATTGTATTGAGTTCTTTGTGTTACCTTATTCAGTTTATTGTTCTGGCCAAAAGTTATGTACACTGATGTGGGTTTGCTCAAAGCTTTACATGTCGTTCATCAATGAACAAACGAAATTACAAGATACCTTATAATCACTTTAAACACTAAACATGTAAAAGAAATAGCAAGTACAGTAGCCTGACTTCTCTTCTTACACCCCTTCCTTTTTCTGTTTATTATCCTTATTATCTCCTCATTTCTTCTTCTGTTTCAGTAATGGATGCAAAACACCTGCCAGATTAGCTCTATCTAACTTCTGTTTCATTTCTTCTGACTTTTTATTAATTTATTTTTTATTATTCCCGTCAAAGAAATCCTTAACTCTGATAACACACAGCAAGACATGCACCATATTAGAGCTATTACACCATCAAATAGAGCTAATAGAGTATGTTTTAAAAAAAAAGAGCTAATAGAGTAATAGGCTTAGTGTAATTGAATCAATAGCATATCTGTTGTTGACATCTCTAGGATCTCTCCAACTGCAACCAACAAACACTTCATGTAAAATTCTAATAGATACTCCGTCATAGGCTAGTCTTACATGGCTTCATTATCATAGGTCCTGGTTCATGTATGTCAATGACGTGCAAAATCAATAGCTAATTCTGTCATTTAACAGCTTACATGGGATTCAAAATCCAAGCGTTCTGGAAATGCACAAAGGTCAGTCATTGGAGCTTATAGGTTGAAATAAACACAGCTCAATTTACCCCATCAACTTAAAAAAAGAGATGTCAATTATTGATACTCCTCTCAGCCAAAAAGAAAAAAAAAAAGTAAAACATTGATACCTCGTCACAGCTGAACCCAGTTAGGACCCTAACCATTGATCAAGGAAGTAATGTGAGTGTTCTTTCCTTCTCCGTTGCATAGATGCGGATTTAATTATGCTTGTTGATTGTCTGGAAAACTGCGTAAATAACTAAAATCCACATTCAGAGAATTCATCCAGGATACGATGTGGCAACATGTTGATTTTGATATGATATCCTTTATAAAAGGCTGTACATTATATATGCTTCCAGAGTTCCAGTTTATAATTTGATGAATTTTGTGGTTAGTTTCTTTTGAAACTTTTGATTCCTTCAAAGCCGGTTTGGTTGAAGGTGTGTTTTGGGGTTAGTATGGGTTTTCAATCTTCTTTACCTTATTGGCTATATGCAATGCTTGGTTCACAAATATTGCAAAGTTAATATCTAGGAGACCTTCCCTTAAGGCTCCAAAGCCTTAAAGTATGGGTTTTCATGCTCTGAGAAGGTGGAATTCTAACAATGTTTCTTTAAAGCAGGGCAAAAAAATTAGGCACATGAAATCAGAAAAGAGTTGGACAACTACAACAGGCTCCAGCATGGGCATCCAAAAGAAACATCTTAGCACTGCAACAAACTGAACAAAGCAACAAAGCAACATTGAGTCATTCCTAATTTAGTTGAAAGCAGATCTTCAAGCAAAAATGTGGTCTGACGGCCTGACCAGTAAGCCTCCTCAAGACTGGTATCCCTCAGTGTAAAGAAGGGTGACAGACCAATCCAATTTCAAGAGTTTGGAAACATCAGCAAATCAGCAATGATGTTGCAGGCCTCGCAGCAAGTACTTGGTTCAGGTACTTCAGGCAATCCTGTGCTCTTCTAAGCATCATCTTTAAAGCCTCGCTCAAAGTCTAAAGTTAAGGCGAGTGATCAGTGATGTTAAAGATAGAGCCAAAGAGAGACCTTCTTTACTCATCGAGAGCCCAGCAGCTGCAGGGTGAAAGCTGTGAGCTCGGTCGAATTTGATGAACCAAATACCATTTCTGTCTACCACTTTTCAATTTCAGTTAACTTGCAATCCATACAGTATTTTGCTTAATTGTAGCTTGTTATTAGAGGCAAGCTGACATAGCTGTGAGCAGATTGATTTTTAATGTTCTTTACACATACTAAAATATAATAATCATCATTATGATCTATGATTAAAATGTCTTTAATGTTCTTAAATACATAGTTGAAATTGTTAAATCTAAAATTTGTAATTGTATTAAATTAGAAAGAGATTATTGTAAACTAGTATACTCTGCATTTATTGATCATTTCTTGTTCAATGAGTGATATACAACACGTAAGGAAATTTGTAGTGCATTCTCCACATTGTTAATGAGTAGCTGAGTACTCCGAAATTAATTTCTCTTTAATAGCGTGAAAGTAACAATTCAACTTTTAGTTTAGGATTGGAGTATTTTGGGAATCCTAAACCGGGCTATGAGTTAAAACTTAAAAGAGCATAAAATAAATTTAGTCCGAGACTCAAAACTCAAGAAGTAGTTAATTCTCAATCATTCCTCATAATCAGATTGAAATCTTATTCCTATTCATTCTCAAGCTCTTAGCCATGAAAGACTTGCGAGTCATGTTAGGTTAAGCCATCAAGTTCATTTACCATTCTTTGTCAATCCATTTTATCGATCTTTATCATTATTTTGTACGAGTAACAAAGAATGCGACCCAAGGACAACCCACGGCCTAACACGCACACCATTTTGTGCCACGCTAACTCGGGACCAGATGTGTTATGCTTCAAACTAATACACTCTAATCTCTCTAATATCAACTTCATCCCTCATGGCCCATGACTAGTCCACTCCATTCTCCAATCCATCCAGATCCCATCTTTAAAAAATTAGAATAATCTAAATCAAATCTGAACCACTGATCTAATATAATTAATAAAAATCAACAAAAAAGTTAAACTCAAATCTCACAAAATCAAGAATATTATAAAGCATAAAAACAAAAATTAAGCGTATAATACATGGGATTATCCGCCTGAACCACAGCTTCACGCACACTGTTCTTGTTCTTCCAAATCAAAAAATAACAAAAACAAACAAGTGGGTCAAATAGTGACAGTATGTCTTAGTGCTGTGCAAATATCTCACGTTTCAACCCCTCTTTACATTCTCCTTTTCTCTCTCCTTTCTCAACATCTTTGCAATTTTCCTGCGTTTTTCATGATCTGGTAATTTTTCTATCTTATTATTTTGCATGTATTTATGATTTTTTCTTAGATTTTATGATACCCTTTTGATGAGAATCTTAGACTAAAGTGTTAATTTTTTTATACGTGTGATGCCACTCTTTAATCTGAGTTTTCTGGGTTTTGTTAGATTTATAAGTTTATACATTGGTTTGACGTTTGATTAACTAGAGATTAATATGATTATATTGTTGTATTTGCTAATCTGCTTGATTGGTGGAGCATTATTTGTTGATTGCTGTTGTTTTGCTTTGATTAAATCGGGTTCAATTGCGAATTTCTTTTCTCTGTTTCTTGTATTTTAATGGTTTCTTATCTTAAGTTTTTGAAATTGTTAGTTTGGAGAAGGGTGAGTGGTATTGGTTATATTTGTGTATGTTTATTTTGGTATAGATTGAGCCATAAAGGGTAAAGTCGTAGACGACATTCGATCCGATTGCCAAACATAGAGTTTAACTAAGTTAGTTGACATCCACGTTTGTTGTATGAATGACTTCCGACAATTAATATCATCGGATTGGTGTGTTTTGAGAATTTGAGTTACTTGTATACCACCATGGCACCATTCACCTAAAATTGAACTTTGCAAAGGGGTGGCTTTTATAGTTTTATGTAATTTTTGTAACTAAGAAATACAATACACTTGTTGTATACAAGACCTACAATTCTGTCTTGTGTTTATATTTTGGAGAAGGCATATGGTTTTGAGAATGGCTTCTGAAAGTTTGAGATATTTAGTTGAGGAGTTTCAGAACTTTGTGGACATTTTTATTTCTTATTCTATGAAATTCTAGAAAATTGTCTGCAAACCTTTCTTTTGAGAATACATACTTTAATATTTGTTCCTTGGTTGATTATTCTCCTTGATTCTTCAGTTAGTAGCGGATAGAGCTAGTACAGACATGGAGATAGAGATCATGGACAGTAAGTTCTTAAATGTGGGGCTACTCATTGTAGCAACCCTTATAGCTGCTAAATTGATTTCAGCACTAATTATGCCAAAATCTGGAAAACGGCTTCCTCCGGTGATAAAGGCCTTTCCTCCTGTCATTGGTGGCCTTCTTCGCTTTCTCAAGGGCCCCATTATCATGTTGAAGGAAGAATACCCAAAGCTTGGAAGTGTATTCACCTTGAATCTTGTCAATAAGAATATTACCTTCTTGATTGGTCCTGAGGTGTCTGCTCATTTTTTCAAGGCACCTGAGACTGATCTAAGTCAGCAAGAGGTCTATCGCTTCAATGTCCCTACTTTTGGACCTGGTGTAGTCTTTGACGTAGACTACTCTGTCCGCCAGGAGCAGTTCCGCTTCTTCACTGAGGCTCTGCGTGCCAGTAAACTCAAGAGTTATGTTGATCAGATGGTTGTGGAAGCTCAGGTCTTTCTCTTCACTTCATTCTCCTTTCCCTTTAGTTTCACTTTGTGTAGCTTGTATCATCTTTAGGGGAATGTGATTTGTCTGATTTGATACAGCTTTGCACAATTCAATGGTTCTTGTTAAGTTGTGTAAAACACCATGACCAGAATGATATTTATTCGGAGATATGTCCAAAATCTATGACGTGAACATTCGTTGTATATTCTCTGCCTTTATAGTTTATTTGAATTTTGATGTCATCCTTTAGCAATGAATGTCATATTCCTCTACCAAAAGTGTTTGATATTGTGATGTGAATTCATTTGCAATACTGAACACTTGCAGTACCAATTATCCAATACACTTGGTGTATTTTGAAGCTGAAAATGATAGTCTTTTTATTTTGCTGTCTTTTCTCTGATGCTAATACCAAAACAAATTATTATTATTTTTTGTGTATGTAGGATTACTTCTCCAAATGGGGAGAGTCTGGGGAGGTTGATTTGAAATACGAGTTGGAGCATCTTATTATCTTGACAGCCAGTAGATGTCTCCTGGGTCAGGAAGTCCGTGACCAGCTCTTTGATGATGTTTCTGCCTTATTTCATGATCTTGATAATGGGATGCAACCCATTAGTGTTATGTTCCCGTATCTTCCAATCCCTTGTCATCGCCGCCGTGATAGAGCTCGTAAGAAGCTTGCAGAGATTTTTGCAAGGATTATAGGTTCCCGTAAATCCTCTGGCAAGTGTGAGAATGACATGTTGCAGTGCTTTATCGACTCCAAGTACAAAGATGGTCGGCCAACAACGGAGGGAGAGGTCACAGGTCTTCTGATTGCTGCACTGTTTGCTGGTCAACATACCAGCTCCATTACATCTACATGGACTGGTGCGTATCTTCTTCGTTATAAAGAATTCTTTTCTGCTGTGGTTGAAGAACAGAAAACTGTCATGAAGAAGCATGGGGAGAATGTAGACCATGATGTTTTATCGGAGATGGATGTCTTGCATCGCTGCATCAAGGAAGCACTTAGACTCCATCCTCCGCTGATCATGTTGTTGCGCCAATCACATGGTGATTTCAGTGTGACTACTCAAGATGGTAAAGAATATGATGTCCCTAAGGGTCATATTGTTGCTACCTCACCAGCATTCGCCAACCGTCTCCCACATATCTACAAAGATCCAGACAGCTATGATCCTAATCGTTTTGCCCCTGGTAGGGATGAGGATAAGTTAGCAGGGCCATTCTCGTACATCTCTTTTGGAGGGGGCAGGCATGGTTGCCTTGGAGAGCCATTTGCTTATTTGCAAATTAAGGCAATTTGGAGCCATCTTCTGAGGAATTTTGAGTTTGAGCTAATTTCTCCATTCCCAGAGATTGACTGGAATGCCATGGTGGTGGGCGTGAAGGGGAAGGTGATGGTTAGATACAAGCGAAGAAAGCTTGTGGTTGACTGATTGGGGCGAAGCACCCTTTAAATTTAATTTATTTGATATGTTCTGTGCCACTAAGGCCATGCTTGATGTTCATGTTAGTAGCGTTGGCAGTTGGTTGTAGAGCTGCACCTTTTTTTCTCTTTTTGATTTGCATTTGTATGTAGGATATTATTAATTCCAGTGTCTTTCAGATGCAAACTCTTGTGGTTTAGCCATTTCTTGAATTATGACTACTCATAACTACTCGTAGCTGTTTTGGGTTGATTTGGAACTAGTAAATACCTTTGCTATCATGCTTCTCTACTCGGATAGAAACTCTGCTATCGTAAATTCACTGCTGTCAAGATAGTTACTGCATGTTT
This sequence comes from Chenopodium album, assembly GCF_948465745.1. NCBI lineage: Eukaryota > Viridiplantae > Streptophyta > Magnoliopsida > Caryophyllales > Amaranthaceae > Chenopodium > Chenopodium album. The sequence goes on from NC_137858.1 coordinate 6,210,542, forward strand.
CTGAATACTTTAAAGATGAAGTGTTTTCATTTCAGTGTATTGTTATCAATAATTCAGCCTGAGAAGTGAGGCTGTGGGCAATTCATACCTAATTTGAAGCTTTGAACTGGTTCAGTTGATTTTGTCATTCTTCCAAATAACTTACTATAACAACGACCTAACCACAATAATCCAAAAATTAACAACTGTTAAGCAAGAAGGTAATCCTTCAGTTCAAATTTGTGCTAGAATGGACCCTATTCGTATTGTTCACATATTACCGCGAAGGGGATCAAGATTGGATAAATCTCCAGTATCTTCCTATTCGCAAGCTTCTTTGGCAATGGCAGCCGTTCAAGTTTCAGGAATTGAATTTTTCGTAGACCACATTTTTCCCGCGTTTAATGAGCTCTACTGGTCTAGTGTCACAGCCCCACAGGCATAACCAAGTACACATTGATAGGAGAGTTAAGTAGACAAGGAGAAAGTACAAATAAAATCTACCTTCTTTGACCATTTCATTGCCACATAGTACATGATAAAATTACAAGAAAATTACACGATCATTCTAGCTTTTGGCCAAAGAGAGAAAGAGTTGGATATCCACTACACTACGTCGAGGAAGACTAACAGGCAAACTTTCCAGGAAAATATCATACTCAATTACTAATATAGCTGCAGTTTTACCCCGAGAGAGCAGACTGTAGCGCGTTGTGGACATCTACTCCAATTTGTGCTTCAATTTTCTCATAATCAGTAGTGGCTGAATTTAACTTCTGTGAGAACTCGGCAAGCCCCTTTTGGACCATGTTTGGATCAATATTATCTAAAGGAACAGCCTCAACTGTGATAATGTCTGCAACTGAATTTGGATGGATAAAGGCAAAGCCACCACAGACAAAATACTTTGTTATTTCGTTGCCTTCCTGAAGAGAGAGAATGCCGTGCTTCAGCTCTGTCATAGTTGCTAAGTGTCCTGGAAGAACACCCATCTGCCCAGTTATTGCTGGCACTATGACCATATCAACCTGCATATTAGGTTTTGGGACATGAGATTTTTGTTGATACAACTTTTTACTCCATACAAATTCATGCTCAAAACTAATATCAGCAAGACCAGCTATGGTTTACAATTAACTGCAAAAATGATGGAATGGTTGATTAATCATGCATTGCACATCTTCATAAGAAAGTTCAATTTGGTTCAGACTTCCGGATGTGGAGAGCAGGAGATCTAAATTTTGTCGGCCTTTTCAAGTCTAAATTAGAGCTGACATGTTTAGGTGATACCGTGATACAAGTAATATACGGTAAAATACCTAGAAAAGAGACTGCATAAAAGCAACCAACTTGAAACATCCGTCACATCTACCAAAATATCTAATCAAAACGGCATAAGGAGTCATCAATGATCAGCTAAGAGCCTACCGAGAAGACATACACAGATACTCCAAGTTCCATGGCATCCCACAGAAAATCGATAAGTTAGTGTTAGGGGTTAAGACTTAAGACAATCCAGTAGTTCTGGAGAACAGATAAATATATGTAGTACTAGTAAAATTTCTGAATTATCAACATTTCAACAGGTACTGAAATCACTTATGACTACTTCCTGAGTTGAACTGAACCTTCACATCTAATATTAACTAATCAAGCTTTAACTCAGTATGGTTATTTTAGCTCAGTACCACATGCAACAACCTCATGATCCAGCCTAGAGCTTCACTCCTACCTATAAGAACAAAATGTCTTTCGATCTTTTCACGTCCCATACAATGATGAACACAAAACAGGTTGTTTTGCGAAAGTAGGACGAGTTTAGAGCAAGAACAAAGAAAGTTCAGCACTTCAATTAAACCTCAATATTGTAACAAAGACATGATTTTCTAGCCTAAACTCCCCACATTACAATCGAAAACAATATCGTGATCCAGAAGACTCGAATAGCCATATAAATAAAGGTACATTTGTTTAAGTTTCTAATTTCTATTTTCCACTTAAATCACAAATTGCATATTTTTTTTTTTTTTTTTTTTTTTTTGACAAGAATTTGCATAATTTTTTCATACTGTATTTGGATTAGAATTTTTATTTCTATGTCAAATTTGATATTGATTGTGACACCCAAATATTGTGCTAGGCATCACCAACCATGTACCAGCTTACAACAGAACAAAGTCAAGAGATCTGACAATAAAGATGAGACAAGCATACAACCACAAAATTAAATAAAAGTTGAGCAAACAAATATGAAGCAGTATTTCAAACATAGTCAAATCATGTACCAACAGAAATTTACACCTCTATAATTACCATGTATTACTATTTACAGCATTATTAAATAAAATTTAAAAACTACTAGTAAAACAACAACTTTCATTCCCAATAATTAAAAATAATAATAATATAATTAACCAGTTTAAACTCTTTTGTTATACAGTAAAACCCATCAAAATCTACACCAAATCCAATTAAACAATTGATTTACCAACATTAAACCCATAAATTCAACATTTTGATAAATTCATATAAGACACTTAAACAGATGATCATAATTAAGCAATCCATATTCCAAGATTAAACCTTTTGTAAACCCAATTAAACAATTGATTTACCAACATTAAACCCAAAAATTCAACATTTTGATAAATTCATACAAGAAATTAAAAATAGAAGAACATAATTAAGCAATCCATATTCCAAGATTAAACCTTTTATACTATAAACAAAAGAAAATTAATGTTATAATGTTACCTGTTTGTTGGAAAGGTGGGAAGAGTAAGGAAGGTGAAAATTAAGGGTGAGTTTTGAAGGAATTGAAGTGGGTATTGAAGGAGAAGGTTGGATAAATGAAAGAGGAGTTTTTGGTGGGTCAGAGTTGGGCACAATTTTCATCCATGCTTCATTGAACATTTCCTCTGCTTCCGCCGGCGCCGCCGTGTGAACGGTGGAGAACCACCGTGATGCGGCGGCGCCGGCGAGTCGTGAAGCTCTTGCTAGCATGAATCGCTCGGCTCGCAAGTCGGAGAGAAGAGAGAGAAAGTAGAGAGAGAAGTGAGGAGTGAAGTGTGATGAAGTATGAAGTGAAGCTTTCAATTGGGATTGTGTTTTATGTTTATTTTTTTGGAGGAATTTGTTTGGTTTTGGGAGAAGGGAGATGGGTTTTTGTTGGGTTGTGGAAGGTGATTTTGACTAGCCAATGACCAAAAAAACATTGTGGGGTTCTTTGAGAAATTATTTCCCAATTTTAATTATCGGAATAATTACCAAAGTTTATAATTAGTGTCTGTTTTCTTCATCTTATTTTCATTTTAGTTCCGTTCAGTTCGATCCAGTTCAGTTTAATTCAGCTCAGCTCATTTCCTAATTTTCTTCTCTCATAAGTAGTTCAGTTCAGTAAATGAGAACATGCTCTTATTCAATACAATTTCAATTAATAAATTCTTAATTTCTTTATTTATTTGATTCACTTCATTGAATTTGAAGAAATTTTAGGATAAAAAGCTATTCAATAATGTTAAGGCTTATATTGTACGTTGTATTTAGATTTGATTTAAAATGTGTTATAAATTATTCGGAGTATCATGTACTGTAAAAAATAATCCTTATAACCTTATCAATACATGCTAGTGTCATTTCCCCATTACTACCACGTTGATCACCAATGACACTAACTTATACATGTAAATTTTAGGTCATTATTGTTAGTTGTACTCCATATATGGTGTTATGGGTTATGGAGGAAAAGGGTAGGTGTGTTCACCCTTGTGCACAAAATTGCACTTGCCTCTTAGAAAGTGAAGTTGAGGCTTGTAGATACGTAAGGAGTGATATGCCTCATTATCTCCATATCCTTATTTAATGGCAATTGACGAGTGAGTATTGGAATCTTGCAAAAAATAAACAAGTGTTTCAAAAATATAGTATAGATACAAAGTAGAGAAGGTTTTGCGTGAGACCGTTTCACGTGAGTCCGGTTTGTCATACACACCCATCCCCCACCCACTGCCACTCACTGCCACTGCCTCTGCCACTTTCTACCCACATGTTGGTGGCCGGCGACCACCCTCCCCTAGCGGAGCAGTAGGTAAGACCTTATAAGACCCCCCAAATCTTCTAGAAACAACCACAACATAAACCACAAACATCAAGACGACAACAACACCCACATGAATGAAAAATGCAAAATCAAGAATCGCAATCGCACGAAGCTTAGATTCCTTGTTGACCCTCCAACCCCTAACAACATCAAGAAGACGATGATCCTGCCAATTTCAAGCTCAATCGTCCCAGAAATCATTGTTAATGTTTGTTGTTCTTTAGTTGAGTTTTACTGATTTTTATTTTCTCTCTCTTCTTCTTCTTTTTTTTTTATTTATTTATTTTTATGTGTGTTGGTGAGATATGACGAACCAAGGATGGCGATGATTGTTGATGATGGTGGATGGAGCAAGAAGAAGAGATGGGAGGGGTCTGATTATTTGAGGAGCACGAAGAAGAACAGGGGATGTCTGATTGAGTGTTGGGATTGTCTAATATCTGATCAATATTGTATAAAATCTGATCAATATTAGACATTTTTAATCTAATATCTGATAACTATAATCTAATATCTGACTATTATAATTTAATTTCTGACAATCAAAACCTAATATCTGACATTTAAAATTTAAAAACTGATAATTATTATCTAATATCTGACCATTATTATCTAATTTCTGACACTTTTAATCTAAAATCTGATATTTATAAATTAATATCTGACCATTATGTATCTAATTTCTGAGTGTTTGTATGACCGGACTCACGTGAGTCCGTTCTACACAATACTTTGTGTACAAAGTATATACCATTGATCTTCCAAAATTGGAAGTAGTGGCGCATCTTTCTTAGATAGGAATCAAAATCATCAACTTTTAGAGATAAAATACTTGAATATAAGTACTTTAAGGTCACACTCACACACAAACATGATTGCCTCTTTGGTATAGGCAAATATAAAGTACTAGTATAGGTGGTCATGAGTATAGGGTTGTTAAAATGTGAAAGTGGGTGGATTGAGTCATGAGTCATATTCCATTTAGCTTCGAAAGCCCAATTATAACATAGCTAGGTTGGTATCTTTGGATTTTTATACCTAAAGTGTTTTACCACTTTCTCCTACTCTTTTATTTTCCTTTGGCCTTGTCATATTTTAGCCTTGTTCTAAAGTTTTTTGTAGCTAAGATACAATCCTCAATTCCTCATTATGAGTTGGGAAGTGGAGTTGCTAGTGCAATTGGCCAAACTTAATTATCTAGGTAGTATGTAGCTTATGCATGATTTATTTAGTTGTCAATTGTCATCTTTGTAGGTGATGGCTAATGTCCACTCTTTGTTTAAGAAATTAAATGTGATTGGCAATTTATTGGATCATTCAAGGTTTTTTTTTTTTTTTTTTTTATTTATTTTTTTTTTTATTTATTATTTTTTTTTATTTTTTTATTTTTTTAAATAATTGGGGTGACGACTCTTATAATTTGTCCAAATCCATCACAATTTTTTCCAAAGACTTTGTTAATTAGTTGTTACTTCAATTAGCCATAAATTTTAAAATTTGCTTATTGTCTCTACTTTCATACTTTATTTCTTATAGTGCAATTTATAATCTATTATTTTTCTAGACTTTTTACTTTGAGATTTTTATCTAACTTTGATCTCTTGTATATTATTGGTTGCGGGGGTTGATTTACATATCCTAGCAATTAGTTGAAGTTGTGATACATCAAACTCCACTTTTCAAACTGTTATAGTCGTTTGAAGAATTGAAGTCATCATCAACTCATCGCAGTCTCCGTTTCGTTATCGTTGCTCTTCGTTCTCCAATCACTGCCCTGTGGTTAACGTAGCTATAGTAGCACTATTGAAATGGAAGTTCTCATAAATCAATTAGGAACGAGTTAGGGCCTGTTCTCTTCAGCTTAATTTCAGCCGAGTTCAGTTCAAATTTCCTTCTCTCGTAAAATATTCAATTCAGCTCTATTCAGTTCTGTTCAGCTCAGTTCAATCAGCTCTAATCAGTTTAGTTCACTAAGGGCCTGTTCATATTTACTAAATTGAGCTGAACTGAACTGAACTGAACTGATTGGAGCTGAACTGAACTGAACTGAACTGAATTGAGCTGAAATGAATATTTTATGTGAGAGGGAAATTAAGAGCTGAACTGAACTGAACTGATTGGAACTGAACTGAACTGAACTGAACTGATTGGAGCTGAACTGAACTGAACTGAAATTAAGTAAATGTGAACAGGCCCTAAATCAGAACAGACCCTTAGTGTAAAGATTTTAAGGAGTAAGGAAAAGAGGTAAGGATATTCCCGCCCTAAGTTTCCCCTAGTAATGACGATTAATCCCACAACCTCGTCACAAGATAAAGTACAATCCTTTTTAACAGATCAAGTGAATTTTATTTTAATTTACTTCCTCCATAATCAAATCTTTAATCAAATCACACAAAATGAAATAACCAAGAACTATGAGAAACATGAAACTAACATAGAATGAAATTGAATGGGTTAATGCAGGATCCAACTACCAAAAACTATTCTCACATTCCTCAATTTTCAACCCCACTTCCCTTAAACTCCATTGTTAATCTTCTTCACAACCTCCATTTCTCTCTCCTCCATGGAAGACCAACCTCCAAAACCCATCAAAGAACTCATATGGTTTTCCCTCATTTCCACTTCAATCAAACTTCTCTTACTCCCATCTTACCACAGCACAGATTTCGAAGTTCACCGCAATTGGCTCGCCATTACCAACTCTCTCCCTCTCTCTCACTGGTATTCCGACACCACTAGTCCATGGACCCTCGATTACCCTCCATTTTTCGCTTATTTCGAGCTCTTTCTCTCTCTTTTCGCCGCAAAAATTGACCTCACCATTGTTGATCTTCATGAAGGTCTCAATTACAAGGCTGATTCCGTCGTTTATTTCCAGAGAATTACTGTGATTGTTGCCGATTTTGTTCTTCACTTTGCAATTTATCGAATTACTCGAAAATTGGATTCAACAAAGCGGAGATTGATCTGGGTTTTGGTTATTTGGTCGCCTGCATTGTTGATTGTTGATCATATGCATTTTCAGTATAATGGGTTTTTGTTGGGATTGCTTTTGATTTCGATTTCAGCGTTAATGGAGGGGAGAGATTTGATGGGGGGTTTCTTTTTTGCTGTTTTATTGTGTTTTAAGCATTTGTTTGCTGTTGCTGCTCCTGTTTATTTTGTGTATTTGTTGCGGCATTATTGTAGAGGTGGATTGATCAAGGGTTTTGGGCGGCTTTTGATGATGGGGTTGGCGGTAGTGGTGGTTTTCGCGGCGGCTTTTGGACCGTTTGTGTACCATGATCAGGTATAAATGTTGCTTCTTTGTGGTGGTAGAATAATTTAGTTATTATTGAAAATGTGTGAGTTTAGTTATTATTGCATTAATCCTTGCTTCTTTTTGCAACAATTTTTAATTCTATTGTGAATGCTGAATTGAAATGATAATCTTAGTGATTTGACCTTGTTGTACTGAATCGAACAGTGGAATTTAGAGTTAGAAAATGCTTGAGGAATGATTAATGGAGATTTATGATAAGGATGAAAGAAGTTCGAAACTTTAGAGGTTTGGAGATATTTGATTACTCTTTTCACTGAATGAGAAGCTGAAATAATGCTAGTGTACCTGGAAGTTGTAAGGGGTGGTTAGTATGCATAGGGAAGAACGATTAGTTACACTCGTTAGTCACTTCAAGTAGAGTTTTTAAAGTGTTACAGGTGATAGAGAAATATATAGGTGAAGAAAAATTTCTTTTATGTCTACTGTAATTTATTCACTGTTACATCTTACCTATGAGTTGGTGATGTTAGCAAATCTTTATTGAATGTGGGTAATGGAGTATTGAGGAGCTGTAAATTAGATTCTTTGATACACGATGCTTGTGCATTGGTAAAAAAAACTTGTTTTAACAGGACAGACATATGCTGATGTGCAACGTAGCACTCATAGATAATGGTGTCAACTTGTGAAAGTCATTAGCTTATACGAAGTACTTCTTTAGAGGGGAGCTACGTCATGGTAATCAAAGCAAGCTTGTGAAGGTTTTCTATTTATGAAGAAGTAGATAGTGGAGTTATGAATACTGTTGTTGATTTGTGAAAGCCAGCTTTAGGTTGTATACCCCTTGAGGGTGGATCTACTTTATTGAAAGGTTGTGAAGATTTGCCATGGACGAAGTAGATAGGGGAATTACTGAGTTAGGAATACAAGAAAAATGTGCCACTGTGAGAACCAAGTTGGTAATTACTTAGCAAAGAGCCAAAGAATCATGCTTTACATACCATAGCTGATCTAAGCTTGTAGATGTGAGGTATTGTTTAGATACACAGTGTTTGCAAAGTGAATAGCTGCATACTGTTAAAATGAAAGTCCGAGGAAAAGCCAAAGAACTCAGAAAGAAAGAAAATGGATGTCATGAGTAGGGGTGATAATGAGACTGAGCTATTCGTGAACTGTTCGAGCTCGATTCGGTCAAAGCTCGGTCAAAACTCGGTTCGATGAGGCTCGACTCGAGTTCGAACTCGGCTCGAAACCTTAACGAGCCGAGTTGAGCAAGTCAAAGCTCGGCTCGAAAAGCTCGTGAACAGCTCGATTAAAATATATTTATATATATATTTTTAAAAAATACAAATTTTATATAAAAAAAATTTATTTTTATTCTTAAATTGAAATTATGAATTACAGTAATAAATTCCACTTAACTAAAAGTTAAATGTTCATTTTTATTATTAAAAAAATAAAAAATAAAAACCCAATTTTGGATTGTTGGGATTTACTCCTTCAATTGTCTTTGTTAACCCTAGCTTTAGTTCTACTATCAGTTTCCTCACGCATAACATAGCCGTCACTCTCATCAGCTAACAACTTCAGTCTTTCATGAGTTTCACCTCACAACAATACACCACCACCCCACTAGCCGTCGGAAACACCATCATTGTCGCCGACTAGCTTACCGGTGTCGATTAGAATACGCTACTTACTATCAAGGTGAATTTTGTCTTCTCCTTACAAACTTCAAGCCTTCAACAGTTCATCAATGGCAAGGACAAGAGGTTAAATTTTTTTTATTTATTTATATATTAAAATATGGTTAATTGTTACAATTTATGAAGATGTTGACTATTCAATCTGTAATTGCATCGTTTTACCCCTAATTCCAACTAAATACAGAGTGCTCTACACTGAATTGCTAACTCCGAGGTTCTCAAAATTACAAGCTCAATCAGAGCTTCGAGCCGAGCTCGAACTTGCATCAGGATTCTCGAGCTCGAGCCGAGCCTAGGTTTCGAAAGCTCGTCGAGCTTCGAGCTCGAGCCGAGCCTCTTTTGAGACAAACGAGTTCGAGCCGAGCTTACCAGTGTTCGGGCTCGGCTCGAAGGTTTAGCACCCCTAGTCATGAGTTTTTAGTGGTGTCCCCCAATCTTTTTGAAAGTCATATAAATAGATATTTCTGTCATTGGAGGGTATGTCATCTTTGCCTTAAGACATGATGATTAAGGAAAAATGAGGTGGTTCAGGGTACTATTTATGACTCCTAAAGCCCTTCGGGAACCCATGGAAGTAATTGGATGCATAATTTTGCCCGGTGAAAAAATAATGTACGGAAGCCAAATTTGAAGGCTATACATGAAATCGGAGCAATTTAGGAGGTGTCAGGACCTGGTGTCAAAAATTCATAGAATACTACGGGATGCATCCCAGGGTTATATAATGTTGTTTCGACCCAATATACGACTATTACTCAGCTACGTAAAGGCCTTGTGAAAGCTTCCAATACAAGAGGCGTGTAAGAAAACGGGTAAATTGGATGCTTAAAGGCAAATTGGATGGTTCCACCTACCCAATTGGACTCTTGAAGGGTTTTAGGGTCCACGGTAACCATCTCGGCAATTTTTATTTTCGGTGAAAAAAAGTCAAAAAGTTCCAAAATTGAAGGCTATTCACGTTTTTTGGGCAATTTTGGAGGTTTTGGGACACGGTGTCGAAAAACCTTGAGATTCTAGGGGATACATCTCGGGGTCATATAATGTCGTTTGGAACCATATATGATCATTATATACTGTCATAAATGTCCGTGGTAGCCTTGAGTTTATGAAATCGGCGGATATTGGAAACGGGAAAATTGTCCGTTTAAAGGCTACCATTGAAATTGAAATTCTGATTTTGGTGTCCCCCCAATCTTTTTGAGAGTCGGAACCCATTAATTTATACACATTGGTCCCAAATAGCCATTTGAGGGGATAAAGTACAGTAAAATACTAAAGTACATAAAATTTCCAAAAACAATGAACTTGTTTCTATGAGTGTAAATTTTCATATGATAGGAAGTTTTGAAAAGGTCAAGGAAAATAATCCATTCATTGCTATCCTAGGTAAAATGACATCCTTTATGATATGGGCTTAAATAAAAAGCATGACATTCTGTCTGAGCAGTGGAAGTGTGTAAGCTTAGAGGTTCCTGTCTTCTTAAGTTCTAGCAATTGATCTATCGAGTGGCATGGTATTATTTATTGTTTGGTGTAAGTCGTAACTTGTGTGCATGTGTTGCTCATTGGTACTCATCAGATGATGAAAAAGTGCTCTTATGAAGCACTCAGGTCTGGGAATTCATTTGATCCAGCCATCCAGGCATATGAGATGCTAATTGAGCCTTCCCCTGATTGTTATGCTATATTCTGCACACTACATAAAACTCATTTTGACTGCATGTTTCTTCTTACAGGGTTACTTAATTGTTCAGTTATTACTTTGCAGATGCTTCAAGTCATCCATCGAATGTTTCCTTTTGGCAGGGGTCTATGCCATGCATTTTGGGCTCCAAACTTTTGGATGTTCTACATAATGGCAGATAAACTACTTGCTTTCTTTCTCAGAAGAGTGGGTTAATGTCCAAAGACCAACAGGTTCTTTCACTTCTGGGCTAGTGGGGGACTCATCACCTTTCGCAGTACTGCCTCAGGTAGAATAGTAGAATTTTAGTTCCATTGCATTTTTATTTTCAAGTTTGTAAATTTACGATGGCTTATTATCTCTAACTTGTCTCTAAGTTCGGCTTTCTAATACTACTTACCTGTAATTTTAGTACCCATGAATTGAGTGGCTTAGTTGACAAAGATGCATGTTTCCATCCTTTTTTTAACTTTATGTTCGGAGGGTGGGAGGGAAAGGGGGTTGGGGGTGGGAGGAGTCCTAAGAAAGTCCTTATTGTATGGTTAAATAGTAGCACCTTCTTCAAGAAAATGCTTGTACTGAAGCTATGTGTTAGTAAAATATTGGAGTTCAATGACTTGGAAACATAGTATGAATTAGCATTCAATTTTTAGAACTGAACCCTCTTGTCTTCTTCCTAGAACATGTTCGTCAATTTTTTTCTTTTCACTATTAAGTAATCCTTGTGATGATTATGTTGTCTGGGCTTTACTTTTGTATATCTGCAATAGTTGATTAAATGAGTCTTATTGTATATGTACATATTATCTGTTAAGAAAATGATGTGATAATTCCTTTTTGTTCTGTCAACAGGTCACTCCGTTGATGACCTTTATGATGGTCTTGCTTGCCATCTCTCCTTGTCTTTTCAAGGCCTGGAAGAATCCTCGGCCAAGGAAGATTGCTAGATGGATAGCTTATGCTTACTCATGTGGCTTTGTATTTGGTTGGCATGTCCATGAGAAGGCAACACTTCACTTTCTTATCCCTCTGGCAATTAATGCAGTGGACAGCATAAATGATGCACGGCATTACTTTTTTATCTCAATAGGTATGACTTTGCTTTCTAGTGGCTATATTTGATCATTGATTCATTACATGATATTGACTAAGTTTATTTAATAAATTAATTGGTGTCTGCCATTTTAAGCTACGTAATGCACTACTCTTGTTGATTTTCGGCAACATAATGAGAATTGTTGAAAGGGGTTGATTGCCTTCTTATATGCATGCTAAATGCTAGTGGAGCTAGTTTGTTTCTCATTGTATTTCACCTATAAGCTATGTGTTATTCATAGTATGATTTGTATTCTTCCATTATGTGATTACTTGTTTTGTAGTATGGTAACTTCAATTCTGAAAGTTTGGTTCAAAATTCTTGCACTACCCCCTGTTCTTGGTTTTCGATTGTGGTCAGCTTAATGGCTAGCTTGCCCATCTCCATAAAATCAACCTGTCACAATGTTTCCCTCTTGAGTATTCTCTCCTATAGTCTCTTCGATGGAGCTAGTCTGTGAACGATAGCTTGAGTTTTGATCATACCATGATAAGACATATTACGAAGTTTTTAAAGCCAACAAACACAGAACATTGGGAAAAGTTGTCACTGAGAAAACTCCTTTCCATTTTACTATTAAAACTCACAACATAGCGTGGCACATTTTAATCTACATTTCTAGTAAGTGATAGCTTCATAAAATGCCTAAGAAGGAGAGAAAAAAATTCATGGAACTGAAGTTAAAAGCCGAGACAGAAGTACGAGGTAGGCTATGTATCTTGCAGTGCTAATTTTTTAAGTCCATCCAAAATTCCAAACCAATCTCGTCTTAGGATGCATCTATAATATTGAAATCTATGTAAAAGTTGAATATAATCTTGATGTACTTCGTAATACAAATATAAGCCAACAATTACTTGCAGTTATTGCTTTCTTGTTAGTCATTTGAAAATCTAAATTATCATAAAGTGAAGTTGCTCACTTAAAAAGTAGCTTTTTGTTGGGTTGCTAATTCCTGTCAGACCGGGGCTCTTTGGTTTATATAACTAGAACCTTGGTTGTATTGCAGGGTTGGGGGTGGTGGGGGTTGCACAATGATCTGTTTGGGCTGTGCATAGAACCATACCAGCTTAGATTTTCTTGTTTTGGTGTGGAATGCCATTTACATGCTCTACAACTTCTCAAATCTGAGTCCTTAGAGACTTTAAAGTAAAGGTGGATATGTCCTAAACTGGTCAGAATTGACTACTTTTGCATGTAACTTATAGCCTTTGGGAGTTTGGGAATTGGGATGCATACTATTGTTTGAATTTCAACCGAGCCGAATCATATTGTGACCTTAAATCACATGCACAAACTACGCTTGCATAATAATAAATTAATTTGGAAACGCCTTCCTTTCTTTACTATGGTTTATTGAATGACTAATTAGTTTGGTACATCTGCTATGCAGTCTCGTGCTACTCTCTCTTCCCACTTCTGTTTGAAGCCAGAGAATACCCGATAAAAGTGACACTGCTGCTTCTGCACTGTATTCTTATGTGGTTTGGTTTCTCCATTTTTTCTGAGGCAACACCTACAAATTCAAAGAAAGATTTGCAGAAGAAGGATGACGAACTGAGAACTGAGGAAAACCAGGGCATTTCCGAGAAAGGAGGGCTTGGCATTGGATGGATCTACAAGAGCTACTTGCTAGGTCTTGTGGCGGTTGAAATATGGGGTCAATTTCTACATCCTTACATTCTTGGGAACAAGCTTCCGTTTCTACCTTTAATGTTAGTTTCTGTATATAGTGCATTAGGGATCATGTACTCTTGGATTTGGCAGCTGAAATGGATAATTCTCTATTCTTGATGTCTCATTCTTTCTTCTCAGTTCGTTTCCTAGTCTAGTCATGTCTGAATTTCAAGGTCATATGTTGAGCAACTCGAGTTTGTTTTTCCGGCTTGAAATTTTTCTCATTGTCTCTTCTATACTTGCATGTATTACAAACAGAAGCAGTCCAATTTGGTGCTGGTTAAACATATCTTGAACCAAAAAGATTGATTTTCACTACATTATACGTAGTATTGGATTATTGGCCACAAATGAATCTTCCAGAAAGGGTTCTCTCGGCTAAAATGTAGTGTAATTTCAAGATTGTAGCTTTGTAGGCCCAATATAAGAAATAATATGAAAAGACGAATTTGCCCTTATATGTGTAAAATAAGTTTTGTTGGAAGAGATGAATTCAGGAATAAGGATATATAATTTTTTTTTTTTTTTTGAACAAATAAGGATATATAATTGGAAGGGTATAGATGGATAAAAAAGTGAAGTGAATTTTGTTAACCAAAGCTTATTTTGGCCAAAAAAAGAAGGGAAGAAAAGGATATGAAATTAGTAATGTTATAGCTACCATCTTTCATTACAATAATAAGCCCAAAAATATTGTTTAGCAAGAGGTCATTTGCTTTGGTGGCAATTAAATTAAAGGTTAAAATTTGTAGTGTTTCTGGTATTTCTAGGTAGTTTTTTAGCTTGTAATTTTGTAATGTCCAGTAAAATGTTTTTGGTTAAGCGTTCTTGAGCATTATTAGTCGATATCTAACATTCACTACTATTCAATACAATAAAGTTGGATTGAATGAAGGTCACTAGTGTCAATGAAATTGAATGAACTAGATAGAATAAATGCTTGCAATTTTAGTACTCCAAGCTTCCGCCATTAGTAAACATGTCCACTATTTCAAAATATTCTAAAAAAAATTAGCTTTTTATTGTGTAAATTATATAATGACTGGATGTTCTTTTCACTTAATATAAGGCGAGTTGATCTAAATTTAAGGTATAATATGATATTGTTTGATTTTTTATTTTATTTTTTTCCAATTTGATCTCTTGGTGTAATTAGACTTTAATAGCTAGATATATATCACTGATCATGTAATTTTAAGAGATAATTAATATGATCAAATCATAATAACCAAAATCAAGTGATGGAGAAATTACAAATTCTAACACAACTATTATCAATTAAGAATATCTTCATAAAACCATGAATTGAAATAGCCATAAGAGATATTGAGACAATGTAAGAACCAATCTTAATTAATTTGAGCCGATATAGTGATTCACATGTCACATACTTCTACATACTTCTACATACACTACCTTTATTATTGACATTATATAGATGCATTACCTTATAGTATCAAACACATAGTAAAGGTATCACACTTCCTTAGCATGAGGGGTAAGGGATAGCCCCACACTTGAGCTACAAGCATTGTATCGTGTAGAATGTCAAACATGCCGATTTTTATCCCTTTTCCTTCCTTATATTTTTACTATCTTCAATCTTCCAATTGTCCTTATAAATAATAATAATATATGAGCACGCAATGGTAGGAGTATAAACAAAGCAAAGCATTTTATTTTATTTTTTTATTTTATTTTATTTTATTTATTTTTTTTTTTTTTTTTTGTAAAAAAAATGTAAATAAATAATTGTTTTGGAACATCCCTTTAATCGTAAGGTAGTAAATATAATGTAAACACATTTTTACTCAAACTTTAGGAAAGTACTTGTTATATATTGGCATCACTTTTGAACCCTCCAAAGTTTGGGCATTTATTTAACTTGATAATTCATTCATTCAATTATCTGCCTCTACTAAAAGTATTCAAAGTCAAATTTAATGTTGCTGCTACCATGTCAGATTGAAGCTAAGGTCTTATTTATTATTGCTCCTATGTCCCAAAACAAATCGATGTAGACACTTTATGTACATTAATAATGTATGTGTACGTGTATGTATATACGGAGTACTTCCTCTCTAGAAGCACTTTGAAGAGCAGGTATTTGGTATTTTCTTACTCTCCCCCTCTATGGTACGGGGTACTCTTAACACTAAAAGTGTCTATCAGCTAACATGGATCAACTGACCTAGTTAGATTATAAGAGGCTTCAAACTAATAAGATTATCCTTCTTACCTTCCAAAAAAAAGTATGTTTATACTTCGTGCATTTGCCTAATTAAGGACATAGCTCACATATACTCGTACGAGTGATAGTGTTCTCAGTGTCGATTTCCTACTAGGATGACTTATGTACACTTTAGCAAGTAACCTAAATCTCGGGTTTTTTTTCCCTCTACTTGTCCAATTTAAGTTCATCTAATAACAACTTATCAACTATAATCCTGCTCTGGCCCTAAACATAACAAAAAAGGCACATTTCTATAAGAGTCCCTATAATACAAGAAACCCCCAAAACAGTTAGCATGCATCTTCTAAGAAATAGAGGGAAAAAAAACGTGTAATTTCATGGAAATTTGTTTAAGCCACGCCATATTCTATACACAAGAAGAAAATGTGTTGTCATTTCCTCAACCCCTACCTTGAAACATATATTCCTTATTTTATAATATAAGGTTTTCATAAGATCATAAAACTATACAACTGTCCAATAATTTCCTAACTTGCTTACCAAGGTAATTATAATTAGAATGAATGAAGAAGTAATAAATTATTAAATTCCATTTCATAATCACTTACATCATTTTTCTTGTTATATTTGCATGTTTTATCCACCTAACTAAAAAGTCTAAAAAGATATTATCCACCAACTTTTCACATAAAATTGACCTACTTTTTAGAATAAATAGGGTTATTATTATTTTTGATTAGTTGAGTTGTTACCCATTTTTTTTTGCCAAACCTAAAATTTTAATCTTCTTCAATTGTAAAAGAGAATTTGAGTATGTTTTTGATGACTAAGCTTATAAAAGTTATAAACCATGAACAATTATAACATTTATATTTATTTTAGGTGAGCTAATTTTTATATTTACACACCTGAGAATTTTTTAATAAATGACCCTTGTCATAGAAAATCTTACGTGTCAGATTGTGAGATTTCTTTCTTCAATGCAGTTGTGTCCTTTTCCTTAATTATTTTTAATTATTGAAGTGCTAAATACAACAAATGCAATAACTCATTTTTCAAAAAAAAAAAAAAGAAAAAGATTATGTTGTATTTTAAGAAGTTAGCATTAACTGGAACACATGTGCATGCGTGGGTGTTTGTCTTCAACCTTGTAAATAAATCATCAACTCATATTCTTTAATATCCAACCATATTCTATAATCTATTAAATTAAAGTTTCTCAACATTCTTTCTGATTCCTTTCTCTTGGACCAGGCCAGTTGTTCTAATTAACGTTGTGGTAATATTTGTTGGGCAATTTTTTAGGTGAGGCTTTTAGAATATGTAGTCGTACAATTCATAAATAGATCGATAGTACATAGTGGTTTATGATTACTCCATATTTAGTAGGTTATTTGACACATCATTGCTTTATATAAGAAAATATGATTATAAGAATGACTCAACTATTATGAAGGTCGAGAGTTTATTGTGTATGACAAGGACGTATGTAATCTAGAAAGGCACGTGTTACATGTGTATGTTGATCATGAATAAGAACCTAGCTAAGATTAGGTTTTATTTGATTTGATTTTTTGTTCGGATTTCTTAGTTACATTTGACTTTTAATAGATGATCAAAGATATCATAGTTTGACAAACTTTTTTGATCTAATTTTATCATCATGTCATGTCGTGTTCTAATAAAGTTTTTATTGGTGGACATTGTTAATTTGTACAATTCACTAATTCTCCTAATATGCAGGATAATATATGCATAGTGATTTTAAATAATATAATTATATTACTTCTCAATTTTAATTAATTCCGAGATAGTTCGAGCATGATTGTAATTAAGTACATGTGATGGTGCATAAGCTAGTTGAAAGGGACTTGTGAGAGATAATGATACAGTTAAACTAACCAAGTAACCATTAATTAGTTTAATCGATAGTACCATCTCCATTACTATTTAGTTGGTTGTTTAATTAGTTCAATATAATAATCAATGTAATATTAAGAAATTACGCATAACTTTGACACAAATTCAAAAATTAATAACAGAAGCGGTATTATTAGTATAATTAATTACAGTATTAGTATGGTTAATGCATGGTAGCTACTTTGTTGGACGGACAATATATTCCTTTTCAGTCTTCATTGTGCATGCCAAGATAATTGTCAAGAAAGCGAAATATATGGTACATTATATTATAACTATAATATTCTTATTTTAATATGATTATATAAACATTATAATATAAATAATATAATAAAGTAATAGTCAACATGGTAATGGCATAATGAAAGTGGATAATGATACAGTTAAGCTAACCCTATCTATATTATATCTAATTAAGATGAAATTGGTTTAATTTGGGGGAGTTTAAGTGCGCTGTAAAATACAAGAGGACTAGTAAGGAATGAAGTCATGAATAAAATAGAGATGTTATGCATATGCATGGTATAAGACTGATACGTCGCCGCAACATATGGAAAAGCTGCGTGAACATTCAATGACTACAGCTCGATGTGATCTTATTACCTCGATCTCTCTATCTAGTCTTTACATTGTTGTCATGTCGTCTGCCTTACTTATATATAACAAAAATATCTTCTCTAGATTAGCTACACAGCATGCATATTCGTTCGTTCTTAATTAAGCGATAACGAGATTGTTTTATATACTTAGCAACTGTTTAATTACTATTCGATCACTTGAATTTTACTTATCCGTACTTAAATTGAATTTTGAACAATGAGCATAATAGAATTTATCAAAACATAAAAGTCCTTATTTGAATTTGTTTAAACTGAACTTAATTGGGTAAGTTGTCATTAATCCAGTCTTAGCTTATTTTGATATACTTATCTTAACTGAATTTATTCGGTGTTAACTAAACTTATTCTTAATGAAAGAAGTGAGAAAGTTGAACATGTATATTAGGGTCCATATTAGATAGGAAAAAGGTTACTAATTTTTATTTGTTTTCCTCAATAAGCAATTAGGTTTATTGAACATTTGTTACATGATAATAACTGGGGAAGTTAAAGATGATTTATTACATATATAATTTACTTAATTATCAACCATTGATTATATTGGATAAACTTAAGTATCTTAATACTAGTAGTTGTTGTCCTTGTTGATGAGAATTAGAAAGATTACATACTCTCAGGTAATTTTGAGATTTTTTGAAACCGTAAAATGAAATATACCAATTAAATTAGCCAATTTATATAAAAGCACATAAAACATACATTACGTCAAAATAAGCTAAATACTTATACCATGTTTTCCACCTAGTAATACCTACATGTAGAATTGAAAGAAATCCCCTAAAAAATGAAAAAATCGTATTAATTAATAAAAGTCAAAGTTAATGTAACTATATAAGTACTACATATTTATAAAATAATAAATCCTAGAAATATGAACGTTCTAAATCCTATGACCAAGATTAAATATATTTCTCTATAACTTAAAATGTGGTCCAAAATAAATCCTTCTATTTTGGTACGTTATGTAATTGTGAGGAAAACAAAAACCAGAAAAAATTGACTACAAAATTCCTTGAATTCCACACAATTTTTATCCTCATTCATTTTCTTACAAAATTTATGAGAAGTAACAACAAAAATTCGGCTAACAACTTGAATGATTTTGACCTTTAGCTATTGGCTTTTTGTTATCCAACAACTTTAAGCCTTTTTAATATAAACTTCTCTTGATTTTAATCAACCATATAATTTAGCAGAATTTCTGTAATTAATAATTAAGATGATTTTGTTGTTGATGAAATTAAGATCAATTGTTGTTGATATTAACTTTTTGACTTTATTGACTGATTAAATAATTGTTAAATTTTCTAAAGGTGGTAATTAATTTGATTGATAATGATAGCTGATTTATCTATACACTTTTGTGATGATATATAATGGATTAGCTTACTTATATGGTTATAATTATGATGAGTATGAGACATGATGATATGGATGTTTTGACTAAGGGTATGTTGTACTTACTAAATCAAAGAATTAAAAAAGACCTAGAAATTAACTGCCTTTACATGGAACACAACAAGCCCTCTATAATTTTCCAACCAAAAGATTTATTAATTGACTTTTACGCTTTTTCCTTGAAAAGATAAGATCGAACTTAAGATTTACACAATTTAATCTGAATCAAATGTACCCGCCTAATCGAACAATGACAGTTCAAGCATTAACTCTCATACAAAGTTAGCTAAGTGTACATACCCTAGCAAAGGCTCAATCGTGCAAAATAATAATCAATCTCAAATAACCTTCACCTATATATATAAATAAACCTCGGTAATGTATATACGTGAAAATTGTATGGTAATTAATCATATGAAATACATTATTAATATAACCAATGGATCAAAATATGCTAATTTGTTCGGTAGTTGTTGCATAGCCTTATCTTGATGATATAATAATCGATTTAAGCATATTATTGCTGTGTATAATTGAAATAATACTCCTACTAGCATATATACATATATACTGTCTCAGAATAATTATCCACCAACTCTATAATGATAATTAGGGCATGCCATGTATATTTGCATGCAACATTACAACTAATTAGCTATATGTATAATTAGAGTAAAATCATATAGTATATACTTTTCATACGACTATACTAGCTAGTAGCAAAGTTGTGGAGCTGGTTATAGGTGCACGTTATTAGGGATTAATTAGGATTATACTTGTATATAATTTGAATAATTATATTATTATGAATTCATGTGGAATGTGGTGACTTTAGTTATTGTTATTATAAACTTCAGGTAACTATGTTAGTTACTCATTTATTGCCAAATTAAATGGACTTAAAGTCTATCTTCCAGCTACATTATGTACATTAGTTTATGTAGTATATCTATGAAGCTCAGAGGTAAGTGAATTGTCATTAAATTGATAGTGGGACTCACTATTTGTTGTGCAGTCATACAAATTATACACTAGGCACAAACAGCAAATTTTCTACATTTATTAATCACACCCCACTACTACATAGTACATACCCTACCTCCATACATTTATCCAGTGGGTAAATTATTCAAATATGCGATATTTACTTCGTCTCAAAATAATTAACATAATTGAACTTAACACACATGTTATTGTACAACTTTGACCTTGAATATGTATTAGAGAATATCATTAAATAATAGTACTTATATTAATATATCTATATTCCAAGTTAGTACGAAGCTAAGTATATAGATAGTGAAAAAAAAATCTAACATGTCAATTATCCCGAGATGAAGAGAGTACATTATATATATTTAAAATAGATATATAGGAGGGTAAAGCAATTAACTATCTTTCCAACTTTTGGGGCGTGATGTGAGGGATAGAATCTCATCAAACTCATTGTATATAAGGGATCCCCTCTTAAGATGACCTTCTCCATACCATAGAAAAAACATTGTACATTTAAAATACGACACATTCACACATATACTCAATACCACTTATAATTTTATAAATATTGCCATATCATTTGAGAATCGAACAGATTAGTAAAGAAGAAGATTATAACAAAAAATTGTGTTCACAAAGTAATTAAGCTTAGTCCAATTTCCTTACCCTTAAACTGAGGAGCATTGATAGGCAGATGTAACTCACATTGACTTATTTTCTATAAATTTGATGCGTGAACACAATTTTGGCACACATGCCCTACTTAATTAAAAGAAAAATTATACGTAGTAGTATAAGTTTTCCTTCCTACAACAACAAAAAAAGTTAGGAAAATTATTAAGTTAAAATTTTATAGGCATCAAGTATATCAATTGCTCCTTATACAATCTAGATCTCAATTTATTAATATATTTTTCAAAAAATGTATTGTAGTTATTCTAAATTTATGTTTATATTAACACATTGAAATATCATTATTAATTTTTTTTTATTTTTATATTAACACATTGAAATTTATTTTCATTATTAATTGAAATATCATTATTAATTGAGCATAGAATATGAATTATGTGTTTCTTTGTTTTGCAAATGCAAATATGCATAATTGAATTGATCCAACAAAATTAATACACCATGCATCATGTAATAAGAATTTATTATTTTTATTATTAGCTTGGCTTTTTTACATCATGACAAATAATTACTCTGCTACATACTTTTTTTTTTTTTTCTTTTTTTGTGTTTTAAGAGCCATACGGGCAGGGGGTGAGAATCAATTTCAGGATCATTTGGGACTGGGAAGGAAGCTCTAACCACTTGATCTAATCCCCACTATCCACTACATACTTTAATTCACATAAATAGCATACTGAACTCCAAATATTGCCATGTAAACACTTTAAGTATATTTGATTCTTTAAAATGGCTATTGCTGTTGAACAAAACTTGCTTTTCTTAATTTTATTGAAATTTTTTTTATTGTCCAAATCTAATTATAGAAGCTAATCATATTTTCTAAAAATAATAATGATTAAAAAACATCCCAATTCCGAATAAAATCAATATCATACATAATATTCCACCTTTTATAGCTTTACAAGAATGATATAATAACATAAAAACAAAATTAACCTTATACGAAGTATTAACTTACAAAAACATAAAATAACATAACATAATACTACATCCGTTTCTTTTTAGTTGACACGTATTCCTTTTTAGGAAGTTTCTTTTTAGGTAAATTTTTTACCTTGTATTTACAAAAACCCCACTTACTTTTTCATTTTCTATCACTCTCTCTCCTCTCCTTAATATATGTGCCTAAATCAAACGCGTCTACTAAATAGAAACGGATGAAGTAAGCTGATACTTGATAGTAGTCGTTCATACACTCACCCCATTACATACCTCCTCTTTCTTCCTCACTCACTCCACCCCTTGTTACCCAAAATAAAATATTCATTATTAATTAAATCAAAATCAAAATCAAAAACAAAAATTCCAAATTAAGTTTTAAACTCCCTCATTTAAATCCCTCACCTTCCCCCAACCCCTTCTCTCAAAACCCCTTTCTCCCTCTCTCTTTCTCTCTCCTCTCTCCTACAACAAAAATGATACGCCGGAAATTACTAGACTACAACACCGGCGACGGCGGAGGTTCACATTCCGGCGGAAGTGACGTCAGCCCTAGCATCCTCATCACAGTACTAATCCTCGCAATCGCCGTCATTTTATCTGCTTCTCTCTACCTCCTCCTCCGCTTCCTCCGCCGTCATCGTAACTCCACCACCACAACAAGATCATCATCAACAAACATAAACCTTCCTCATTCTGTCTCTACTCGCCGCGTATCTCCGACAAACCCACTCCTCGACGCACTCCCATTATTCACTTCCGACAATCTAAAATCAACCGGAGACTGCGCCGTATGTTTGTCGAAATTCGAGGAGAAAGACCTCCTCCGTCTCCTCCCAATCTGCTGCCACGTGTTCCACGCTGATTGCATCGACACGTGGCTAAACTCCAACCAATCATGCCCTCTCTGCCGGTCACCAGTCTTCCTACCAGACTCCGATGATCATCCACCCTCTCTCTCCTCCTCCTCACAAAACTCTCGAAGCTTCCGCGTCGAAATCGGAAACGTCAGTCAACGAAACTCCACCGAAACTCCCGTCCGAAGAACCTACTCCCTCGGGGGTAACTTCGACTACATCGTCAACGACGACGACGTCGTTTCGGAGATTCACTCCGGCTCATTCCGACGAAATTCATCAACTACAGAGTTCAAAGTCGATGACCACTACCCGTCCGCGGCGTTAGCGGGCGAGGTAGGGACACGTGGCGGGAGTATTATTGGTGGTGGATGGTTGAAGGATTACCTCTCACATTCTCTCTCCTCGTCGTTTCGTGGGTCTGGGAGATGGTTTTTCACAGGGAGTAGTAGGAGAGAGACGACAACTACGTCGACTGAGTTTGGTGTAGTGGACAACCGAGTTAATGAGTTGGACTTGGAAGCGAGTCGACTCGGTGATGAAATCGGTGAGTTGTTTAGATGGTTGTCAGGGGTATAATCGTAATTTCAGCTCTGTAGATCCGGTAGTCTTGCTACTGTAATTTTTACAAATTTTTTGGTGTATAGATATATGGAAACAAAAAAAAAAAAAAAAAAAAAATCAAAAAAATTGCTTCCGGAAATGAAGTTTATAAGAGGTAGAAATATTTTCTTCCTAATATTGTCATTTTTTCCTTTTTTAATTTTTTGTGAGGGTTGAATTTGGGTTGGTCGATTTTTTTGGAGAAGATTTTACTTGCTCAAATAATACTTAACCTTCCATGAATAATCGTTTTATGATTTCACCACATTATTTTATTTATTTATTTATGTTAATTAGCTCGTTTAGTGGTTTATATTTTTGGGTAGGAATTATGAAATGGTTGTTCTGTCTGTGTATTTAGGGGCCGTTTGGTTGGGGGTATTCAGGAAAGGGAATGTGAATCAATCACCCCGATTCCCTTTGTTGTTGTTTGTTAAGCACTTTCTTTCATTCCCTTTACCCCCTTCATTCCCCTAAATCCCTCTAACTTCATTCCCCACCCCCCCTAGGTATTTCCATTCCATTCCCTACCCACCTTCACACCACCACATCACCACCTTCACACCTACGAACACCACCGGAAACCAGCCCACCTTACCACCGCCGACACCACCCCGACCACCGCCGCCCCTCCCCCGACCACCGCTGCCCCTCGCCGCCCTCCCCTCCCCAGCAAAACATCCCTCAGCCCCCGCAAAACCCGTCCCTATCCCCGTAAAACCGCCGCCCAGCCCTCCCACCACCCTCTCCGACCCTCGCCGACCCTTCCCCGACTCTCGCCGCCTGTCCCCTTCCCCGTAAAAGCATTCCTTCGCCACTTCCTAAACCCCTCGTCGATCTAGGGTTTTTTCGATTAGGGTTTTTTCGATTCGGGTTTTTTGCGGGGCTGTGATGGCCGGAGAAGGGAGGCGAAGGGTGAGGGAGGTGTGGCAACTGGTTTGGTGGTGGTTCGGTGGTGGGAACGATGGAGAATGGATTTTACTGGTGGTTGGTGGTGGTGGCGTGGTGGTGGGACTGGTGGGTCTCATTCCCTTTGTTTTTAAAACAAACAACACCCCAAATTTTAGGTATTTTCATTCCATTCCTTCTCTTTCCCTTTGTTCATTCCATTCCGATTACCCTCTGCAAACCAAACGGCCCCTAAATGTTGCATTTCAGAATTATTGATCATGTTTTGCAACTTATGAAGTTATTATGATCAATGTCTCAATGGGGTTAGATTAATGCTACCTACCTGTGTTTATAACTAGTACTTCCTACATACATTCATCCTTCAATATTATTTGTCTCAACTCTTTTAAGAACAATTTGTAATAGTTGGAGCAGTATCATTATTACTTCAATATTTCATTTAAGTAATGGTTTTGAAGAACATGATCATATAACCAATTATAGAATAATGCTATGTTTGGAAAAGGCGCTTACATTTACCAAGCATGAACGCATTGTAAAGTGTATAAAATACTACTTCCGTTATATATTGTAGCACTTTTTATATTACGAGTAATATGGAATTAGTTAATACCCGAAAAACATTATACTTCGTATTCAGATTGTATTACGGAGTACTAAAAGGAAAATATCTTGATTATTGTTAGCATTACTTTGAATCTTTGATATACTCGTATAGTAGTCGTATTAATGTAAATAAGGTACTCCCTCCGTCCCTAAATTACATTCCTCTTTGGAAATTTACACGGGAATTAAGGAAGGAAGAATAAGACAAATAACAATAATTAGATAATGCAATGGGAAATACAAAAATAGATTAGTTATTACTCATGACATGTCATCAATCCTTTGCAAAAAAAAAGAACCAATCACATGCTTCTAATTGAAATTTTTTAACCAATCATATTCATTGTAATTTGGCACAAGAATTATGATTGAGATTAGATAAGGATGAGTGAGAAAACATTAAATATAAAACAGAAAAAGAGAGTTGATTTACTAAAAAAAACTTACCAAAAATAGGAAAGAGGAATGTAATTTTGGAATACCAAAAATAGAAAGGAGGAATGTAATTTAGGGACGGAGGGAGTACTGTGTTCAATGAGTACCATAAAATGATAAAATACATGTTCATGCTTTCTCACAGGATTAAAGGGAAATCAGATCATATGATGAATTGAACCACGTCATTTACAAATTACAATAAAGCACATTAATCACCTGAAAAAATAGCCCCTTTTTTCACTTTATTCCACTTTTCCCTATTTCAACCCCCAAAAATACCCAGATAAAAAGCAAGAAAATAATCTCCACAATAATAAAATATCAATAAAAAAAATAAACAAACATAGTACGGAGTAAGAAAAAGGAGACTTGAGTAGCACTCAATCAAAAAAGAAACTAACATTCTATTCTTCAGAAGTTGAGTTTCTTTCTGAGATTTTATCTTTTGGAAAGAGATAGTATAGGGATTAGTGATTTTTTGTACATTAGATTAATTTTATAATTATATTTATTAATTAATTAATTAATTAATTTTAAAAGTAAGGCAAAAAAAGTTAGTTGAAAAAACAAGTGTAATGTGAGACACAGAAGCTGGCTGTAGTTGTGCTAACTTTGTAAGTGGATTAATGTTTATGTTAATGTTGGGTACTTTAAAGTTTGTTTGTTAGTTAGTTAATTAAGTATATTTGTTTGGGAAGCGTTACAATGTAGGTGGTGGATGTTTTTTTGTTTTTGTATCACTAAGATACGGATTTTTATCTATCCTCTTTGTCTGCTTTGTGTTTTGTTTCTATGTTTTTCCCTCTGCCATTCGCCAATTTGTATCCTTTCTTTCTGTTTTTTATTTTTATTTTTTTAACACGATATAGGAATAAATTTACTTTAGAGTATGATATGAGAAAACTGTACGGAGGATGTTATCGGATCAAGTTATATATAGGTGAAGTCGTGAAGAGTCATTTAGTTTAGATTGGATTAGATTATAGGTTGATTTAGATTATATTTATCAAATTCCGTATTAAATTTTAGATTATGGAGTTGATTTGGATAGGATCAACCTTGGATTGAGTTAAATCAGGTCATACTAATTCATTGACATTCAATTAAATCAAAACATTTTTATAATAGGTTACTAAAATTAAACTTGATGTTCATCAATTAAAACTGAGAATTTCCAATTTACCATATTTTTGTTACATATGGCTACTGAGTACTTTTTTTTTTTTTTTTTGTTTATCACTGATAAATTACCTGTTACAGAGTGATTTTTACCAATTTACCATAATTTTGTCTTATTCTCCTCCTACATTATTGGAGCAAGATCATTTTGCTGTTATAGAGTCATGTCATATATGCTGAAGTTGAAAGGAGTGTTATAGTCCATAAGTGAGGCCCATTATGGTGGGCGGAGTCTCTACTCTCTATCAATCCACTCAAATTTTGCACCCTACAAATTTCCTCTCCTAATTAATTCACCATCATTATGAAAATAAGAGTAGAATAGCTTTGATCAACATGAAATTCTTGGGGTGATGAAAGAATCTTGGGCTTGATAAGGTCAACAAGATTCATCAAATCAAGGATGATAGCTCAAAAAATGATTAAAAAGTCTGAAGTCTTCTGTCACGAAATGATTTTCCGTAATTTTCATTAGAGTATAGCAAGGGTATATATACAAAATATAATAGGGCTCATGAGATAGGCCCGATAACTATACACTATACACATAATAGGTTCTAACACCCCCCCTCAAGTTGGAGCATGCAAATCACAAATGCCCAACTTGCCAAGTAAATACAAGAATTGACTTTTACTCAAAGCCTTAGTGAATATATCCGCTAATTGATCCGTTGTCTTCACATACGACGGGCTAATTATACCATCCTGAATCGCATACGAAGATAATAGCAATCCACCTCAATATGCTTTGTACGCTCATGGAAAACCGGATTCTTCGCAATATACAATGCAGATTGATTATCACAAAACAAACTCATAGCACGGGGATGCGAGACACCCAAACTCAGAAGAAGGGCCTTCAACCATTTCAACTCATCAGTAGTCTTAGACATTGAGCAGATTTCGGCCTCTGAAGAAGACTTGGCCACAATGTCCTGTTTCTTAGTCTTCCAAGATATAGGAGAAGCACCAAGAAACACCAACCAACCAGAGATAGAACGACGCGACAAGGGACAACCTGCCCAATCTGAATCACACCAACCGGTAATATGTAAATCACAATCTGAACGCAAAAGAATACCCTGACCCGGACATCCCTTCAAGTATCGCACTGTACGAAGGGCCGCTTCCCAATGGTCCTGCCGCGGGTGTTGCATAAATTGAGATAAAATATGCACCGCGTATGCCAAATCTGGTCTAGTAAAGGACAAATAAATCAGACGACCCACAAGCCGTCGATACTGCTCTGGATCAGAAAAGAAAGAGGACTCTGATTTTGCCAGAGTATGATTTTGCTCAATAGGAGTACCTGTCGGACGAGCACCTAGCAAACCAGACTCTGCAATGATGTCAAGCGTATATTTCCGTTGGCATAAGAATATGCCTTTCGGACTACGAGCAACCTCAACACCAAGAAAATACTTCAAAACACCCAAATCTTTCATATAAAAACAATCACTCAAGTATGATTTGAATGTTGAAATCGCAGAAGAATCATTACCAGAAATTATCAAATCATCAACATATACTAGAACACTAAGTTGAATAGACCCAGATTGCAGAGTAAAAAGAGAATAGTCAGAGTACGATTGCACAAATCTGTACCTTTTTAGAGAGGCGGCCAATTTAGAGTACCAACAACGAGGTGCTTCTCGAAGACCATACAACGACTTCAGAAGACGACACACCAAACCAGATTGAGAATCATAAAACCGAGGGGGAAGCTTCATATAAACTTCCTCATCAAGATCACCATGTAGAAATGCATTGTGGACATCCATCTGATGCAATTCCCAATTCTTTGCAGCAGCGACAGCAAGAAAAGCCCGAACAGTGACCATTTTAGCAACGGGAGCAAAAGTCTCGTTGTAATCAATACCCTCAACCTGATGATTACCAAATATAACAAGACTTGCCTTGAATCTCTCGATTGTGCCATCAGAATTAAGCTTGACCTTGTAAACCCATCTGCACCCAAGAGCTTTCTTGCCCGGAGGTAATTTTTCCATTACCCATGTTCCATTATTTTCCAATGCATCAATTTCTTTTTGCATTGCCTCTTTCCACCCCTCATGTTGCATTGCCTCCTTGAAATTACGAGGCTCAACCACCGTATCAACAGCTGCAATAAACACACGGTGTTGCACAGAAAATTTATCACAATTCACAAAATGTGCTAAAGGATAGGGAGTACCTGAGGAGCATGGAGTAGACGATGAACAATGAGAGATAGATGGACTAGATAGAGAGATAGTGTGTGCCACATAATCCCGGTGCCACCCCGGGGCTTGCCTTGGACGTTGAGCACGGTCCAATACAAGTGTAGAGGAAGTAGAGGGGTCCGGAGCAGCCATGTCAAGGCTGTCCGAACCTGCAGAAGTGGACGAGGAGACAGCAGTGGGGGCAGGGGACACCACAGGACTGCCGTGGTCATGGGGGGTAGAAGCAGTAGCATGGGTTTGTGAAGAATTTTCAGGCACAAGAGAACTCTCACCAACCTCTAATACATATTCCAAATCATCAAGAAAATCGTGATCAACACCAACATAGTCATTAGGCACACTCTCGGCACCCATAGTAGAAGAAACCGAATCACCATCTTTCACAAACGGGAATTCATTTTCATGGAATTTAACATCACGAGAAACAAAGATATCACCAGTTTCCAAATCATACAACTTCCAACCCCTCTTGCCATGAGGATAACCCACAAACACACACTTCCTACTCCTAGGTGCAAATTTGTCACCCTTAGATTTTTGGTTATGAGCAAAACAAAGACAACCAAACACCCTCAAAACATCAAAATCGGGTTCTTTGTTAAAGAGAATTTCATATGGGGTTTTATTGGCTAGCAAAGTAGAAGGAGTACGATTAATCAAATAAACCGCCCCAAGGACACACTCACCCCAAAAAGTAATCGGCAAATTACCTTGAAACATCAAAGCACGACTCACATTCAATATATGTTAGTGTTTACGCTCTACCCGACCATTTTGTTGAGGTGTGCCAACACAAGAGGTTTGGAAAAGAATGCCATTTTCAGTAAAATATGGGATCATGGGTTTAAATTCTGTGCCATTGTCACTCCGCACACACTTAACATTGACATCAAATTGACACTTAACCATAGCAAAGAAAGAGCAAAAAGAAGAATAAACTTCGATTTTGTCATTCAATAAATAAACCCAAACACCACGGGAAAAATCATCAACAATCGTCAAGAAATAATGAGCACCACAAGTAGAAGCCGTGTTATATGGTCCCCACAAATCACAATGTATCATTTCAAGAATACGACTAGCACGACTATCACTATCAGGAAAACTGGCTCGGGTTTGTTTTGCTAGAGGACAAATTTCACATGCTTTATGTAAACACTTAGGAACAGAACTACCTCGAATAGCAGGAAGCAATTTGACAATTTTCTCCGACGGATGCCCCAAACGACGATGCCACAACTCAAATGGAGATACGTCCGGACCCGTGAGAGCACATACTTTTGGGAGACGCCGGAAATAATATAGTCCATCTATCCGTTCACCGCCTCCAATTAAGCTCCCCGAGGATTGATCCTGTATAGCACAAAGAGAATTAGGGAATCGGACATAGCAATTAGAATCATCAATCAACTTTGATACCGAAATCAAATTGCAAGTTAATTTAGGAACAAAGAGAACGTGCTCAAGAGTAATTCCATCCGCCAAGAAAACACGACCCTCTTTTGTTGCAAAGGCTTGAGCACCATCGGGAAGACCAACGGGGCAAGGTAAAATTGATTGAGTATCAAATAATGAAGACTCGTCACCCGTTACATGATGTGAGGCACCCGTGTCAATTATCCAAGATAGAGAAAAAGAATCACCGTTGGTATGATCGGTAGGAACATCAAATACCCCACCCACAATTGGGGTAGTGGTGGCAAATTGATTAGAGGAAGAAGTAGGGACAACAGACTTGTCAAATACCCCACTTAGAATAGGAGTAGTGCTGGCAGATTGATGAGAAGAAGAAATAGCAGTAGGAGTCGAAGTGGCAGCAGCGGCCGCAGGGAAGAGTCGCGGGATACCCCCGCGGCCTGGCAGAAACTGCTGGGTTGTGGCAGCAGCCGCGGGACAGGACCGCAGGCTATCCCCGCGTCCTGGTGAAGATTTCGACATTAGAAGCGGTAGATGGAACGGCAGCAGTAAAGTATGGTTCAGGACCCGCCGGAACAGTAACACCCGCCGGAACATTAGCGGCAGCCGGAGAGGTACGCCCCTTGTGTACGTACTTATCTAGCCACCAATCGGGGAGGCCGTGAACCAGAAAACAACCGTCAAAATCATGTCCCGATCGATGGCAGTGGGTACAATATAGTTGTGACTTAGCATGACGCTTCAATTCAGCAGATAAGAAAGAAGAAGATAATCCACCATTCACCATCGTTGATAGATCGAATTGTAGAGTAGAATTAAAAATAAAAATTCAGCAATTGAGAGTTGAAATTCCGGCAGAAAAATACAGAAATTCAGCAATTAGAGTAGCAATTTAGAGCAGAAATTTAGATTAAAATTTCAGAAATTTAGATTAAAATTTCAGAAATTTAGTGATTAGAATGTAGAAATTTAGGGATTAGAGTTTGATTGGCTCCGATACCATGTCACGAAATGATTTTCCGTAGTTTTCATTATAGTATAGCAAGGGTATATATACAAAATATAATAGGGCTCATGAGATAGGCCCGATAACTATACACTATACACATAATAGGTCCTAACATCTTCCTACATTAAGGTTTCAATCCCCACTAGAGATACTTTGAGGGTGATAGATCTTTTACTCTCCCCCCCTCACTCTCGAAGTGTCTGACCCGTAAATACCGAACTAAATAAACCATGAGAATTGAGGTACGGTCAAGATCCTTCTTACCTTTAAAATAATAATAATAAATTAATTTATAAATTTAGAACCCCCTTATTGTCTAACCCAACTCCAAACACCCAAAGCAAGTGATGGTTTATATCCAAAGAGATTTTGAAGTGATCATTAGAGTGGGCTAAAGATCCCCCATCTTACATGGCCGGCCCAAGGCCTGTAGTAGGCACTCCTATGACTCCCATCATTGTAACTGGATAGACTTACCTCAATTTTTTTTTTTTTTTTTTTTTTTTTTTTTTTTTTTTTTTTTTTCAGAAAATTATTACCTTGACTTGGTATAAAATTACTCAGTAATGAATTGTGGAGGAGATACAATTATGGATCATTGGATCAATTATCTTGAATTTCAATGGATGTGCGTTTTGAAGGGATAATCTAACTAATCAATCAGTCCTATAAATCTAACTCAAACTTGACATACAATTGAGTGTGTTTCGATAATCCGGTTTACGGAGGCCAAAGAGCACAAATGCAACCATATGTGCTTTTGGTGCCATTCCTTCTGAGATCTTGTACCACAAAAGGAATGTCACCAGTACAGATGATACCATATTTTTGCCAGAAGAAAAAAGGAACCATACATGATTTATGGAGGCCATATTAATGAACACAAAAGCAACCATACATGCCCTTGGATACATTCCTTTTGCAATCCTGTACCACAATAGGGATGCCACCAATAACACATATGATTGCATATTGTTGGGGGAAGAGCACAAAAGCAGCCATACGCAGGGTGACCTGCTTCTACTTATGAAAGGTAGATCAAGTACATTACGTACGAATGATTTAATTGCATGTTATTGCTTATGTTAAACCCAGATAAAGGAGCCTAGTGTTCTTCAATGTCTTGTTTAGCTTTATGCAACCATTACCATCCTCTTCAGTAAAAGGGTAAGAACAAGAAGAACACACAAAGCATATGCATCTTGCTCTAGATCCTTTGGATCTTCTTAACATTTTTCTAATTTTTGCTATATTAATGTATCTACTATGTCATTCTATACATATTCAGACTACATGATCAAAGAACAAAGACGAGGAGCTCTGTCAATGGTTCTCTGGCCATAGAGTTAACCCAAAAGAAACTGAGATAACGAAACCAGATTCAATTATACTTATAAATTTATAATAACCGGAAAGTTACTTCTAACTCCAAGAAACTCTTCATTTAATAGAAAGGTCAAAACTCTTCATAGACAAAACAAAATATCCACATTTTTACAGATCAACAGCAAGAAAATTGAGGTGAAAATACCAGACAAACTGCGGAAAAATATGCCACCTTGTATACTAGATCCTTCATTGCAAGTTGTATTGGTTCCGCTAAAGCACCCTTGCTTCTGTTTGATACCCTGACCATGGTCTTCGAGAATGAAACTTGAATTAGTCTGGTCACTACTA
This sequence comes from Chenopodium album, assembly GCF_948465745.1. Classification (NCBI taxonomy): domain Eukaryota; kingdom Viridiplantae; phylum Streptophyta; class Magnoliopsida; order Caryophyllales; family Amaranthaceae; genus Chenopodium; species Chenopodium album. The sequence goes on from NC_137858.1 coordinate 6,243,733, forward strand.
AACAGCACACACCAGAAGAAATGGCCCTTATGGGTTGAAGCCACACCAACTCCTACCTCAGTGTGTGTTTTGTTTGTAAGGAGAGACAGAGACTTTTTGTCATGAACAAGAACCCGTGAGAAGGCGTCTGATGGCACAAGGTGCTTAGACCAGCACCCCACAAGTTTACCGGATATGGTACCAAAAGTAGGAAGTTCCACTCCACAATCAGGAGCATAGACTTCTGTGAAATCATCTTCCAAGGGTCGACAGCTCACAGTATTGCTGCTCGTACAGTTTCCCTTGCACTCCTCTGCGTATTGCAAGGCCATGCACCCCAGCCCAGCACTGTCATACAACGGAGGCAGTTTTATGGCAGTACGGTTTTTGTTGATGATGTCAACAATTTCTTTGGCTGAATTACCTGTGGGTAACATTATCACATGTAAAGAATTACACAACTCTTTTCCATAAGTCTAATGAGTTATCCTACGAAGTTCTTATATTACTCTATTGACTAGAAATGCAGCATTTTATTCATGCGCTGAGATAAATGCATCTTATACTTGGATAGTGTGTATAACTGATGGTACCTTGTAGAGATAAATTTACATTAGTCTAGAACAAAAGGCACGTTGCAAAAGGTGACTTTTTTTTTTATCAATAGTTAGACTCTATTCTTTTCCATCACATTTCTTATCCAAGGTGACTTTTTTAATCTCTCTGCTCTGTTTCAAGTTCCTATGCAGAACATACATCACAACATAAGTGAAGCCTCAACTCTCAAGTTGACATTTAAGTTACTGCGATGCATCAAATTTGGAACCACATTGGAACTTCAAAATAGATTTACAAATAATGTTCTTAACAGGGCTCTTCGGTTACATATTCTATTGTAGGGATCAGCTCCACAAGAGCTCACAACAGAAATTAGAAATCTTGGGGATCCTGCAGGACCGCAACAAACAGGGTGAAGGAATATGAACCGCTCTAGCTCCATGAGCTTCCTTAACAAATAACAAGATCTATGTCAAAACAAACTTAAGCTCATTTTCCCACTGTAGACAAGTAAGGCAGCCAACTACTTGTACACTTGTACTAGCAAGACCGCAGTTCGGGTTCTTGCTCGTAGCTCAATCATAGTAGAGCATAGATAGTCAGATACTGACCTTAACAGGATATCCTCAAAGTTAAGCCAGCAAAAATGCAATGTACTAACTAAAACTCACACAGATGGGGAATACTAAAGATTCTTCTTCTCCTCTCATATTAGAATATACAGTAGTAAGTAGTAAGTTAGTAATCCAACATTTCTCACAATACGTAGAACATGGTCAAATCACCATTATTAGCAAATAGTCAATACTTAGGCAACAACATACTAGATTACAAAGCTTAGAAATATAAATATATGATTATGATTATGCATATACTATGGTAGTTATAATATAATGCACAAAACCTCCAATATAGCTTAACACTATATCTAAACAATGAATTCATCAAATAAAATAGCTCAAGATCATATTTTGATCTAATTACACTAGAATGAAAACAGCATTTAAACAACAATCAAGAATAAAAAATACCCATAAACTATAATTATACAAAAATGACTAAATTTGAGAGATTTCAGAACTAAAAATGAGAATTTTTACCATGAGCTTTCTTGGAGCAAACATCAGCAACAAGCAGTAACCCACAGAACAAAGCTAAATGGAAAGGGAAAAACCCTTTTGCCATAGTTAATAGTGCTAGTTTGCTGAACTGGGTTTTCAATTTTTCTGCAAAAAAAGGAAGTTAATTCAAATGAAAACCCTAATCAGTTCTTTTCCCTCATTTCACAAGAACCCTAAAATTGAAAAGGGTACAAATATTGGCAGCTGAAATTGGAAGAATTAGCGGAAATTTTTGTTTGAACTCTGAACTGTGCAAGTGGAGGACATCATTGGGTGATTGAGGAGAGAAAAAGAGGGATTGAAGTGGACCCCATGTAGCCTATTGTCATGTTTCTCCATTGCTTTTTTTATATTTTGGTGGTTTTTTTGCCATTGCCAATTGCAAGAGAAGAGACATAGGCCTTGTTTGGCAATTGGCTGTCGGCTGTCGGCTGTCGGCTGTCGGCTGGTTTGATTGACTGATTTGACTGGCTGTTTGTATTGGCTTTTTTATTGGATGTTTGACTTTTTATTAATTTAAAAACATGTTTGGTAAAATTGTCTGTTGGATGTTATTTATAACTTAGATAGCCAAAAGCTAAAAGCCAAAAGCCAAAAGCTACTCCAAGTAGCTTTTTCATTTTGGCTTAAAAGCTAGCTTTTCAACTGGCTAAAAAAGCCATTTACCAAATACAATTTTTAGATGTTTGACCAAATAAAAAAGCCAAAAGCCAATCAAAAAGCTAATGAAAAACCATTTACCAAACAAGACCATAGACAAATCATGGAGCGATATTCAAGAAAATTTGCCTGGCTGTACTCTAATCAAAGTTCTTCCCCTAAAGTAGGAATATTATGAGTGTTAATTAACTTTCGGTAGGTTTATTTAAATGATGGACTTGGGCTATAATTTTCGTACAAGCGACCGAGAAAAGGTCCGAACTCATGTACACGTTGTGTTGTGTCGTGCCGTGCCTTGTCGACTCATTAAACTTTTCCATCTAAAATATATTTGTATTGTCTGTCTCATGCCCATTTCATATTATGCTTTTTCTTGTTAGACTTGTCTTATGTTCGTATTATGTCATGCTTTTTCATATTAGATTTTTCCATGTATCAAGCAAGTTTGGCTCAATGCTAATTTACAATATTTAAATCTTGCCTAAAAAGTGGTTTATATTGTAAAGTAGCACTTTTATTGCAAATAAATCCATGTGCATATGTGTAACATGGTTCATCTTTTTAAACAAGAGATACAATGTTAACGTAGTTTAATATAAATCGTGTAGAGTTTTATTCTAGTGGTAAAACGAAAGTTTGTAACTTGCTGGTGGTGGCCTCAATCTACATTAGGATTGTTTTAAGGGTGCTATATTAAGATGCCTACATGATAACTTTCATCATCATGCAAATTTAGGTAATTGAAAGTTTAGAGACTCAAACTTACTAGAATTTGAATCAAGTCACACCTCAATTGTGAGGAAAAGTCTTCGAACAAGTGTTGTTATATTATCAAGTTTTAAAGCCGAAATCTTAATTTAGCTAAAACAACTCCTTATCTTCCTTTGTAAACTACTCCGTAAATCTAAACACTTAATAGGTTTAAACAATCCCCAATCATGATCGAAGATTTACTTCATTAAAAAAGTGAGATCAGTGGCTTATACAGAGTAGTGCAAGTACAAGCTTGTTACCAAACCAAAAACCATCAAACAACTCTCTAGAAATCCAAACCAAAGACACAATCCTGGAACTTTCCAGAAGAAATACCTGTCCCCAAAATCAACGGCCAATTATTGATCATCAAATCAATCAAACATCACATCCATAAAACATCAACGGCTCTAAATCAAGCTTCCCATCTCACTCAGTTACTCAAATTAAGCATAATCAAACACAAGTACACAAGTAACACAACACGCCGTTAACTCACTTTCTTTGTTTTTAACTCTCACACACACTTTCTCTCTCTATCTTTCTCTCTCTTCCTAGCTTATCCATGGCTTCTACCGCTGCATTCGTCACATTGGCAAAGCCCTTATCTTTACCCACCAACAATTTTTCTCGCAACTCTAACCAAAGATTACTGGGTACCCTTTCTTTTTAATTTCTTTTTGCAGATTAAATCTCTAATTTTTTCATATTTTGAGGCAATTTTTACCTGTATTTCTGATTTTTTTTTTTCAGGGTTAAGAAGAAATTCCCTTAAAATTAATGCAGTTGCTACAAAATGGGAACCCACTAAGGTATTTTTTCATACTTTTTCCTGGGTATTGATTGAATATAGAATTTAATTGCATTAATTCTTAATTATTAGTGTAAATTAATCATTTTTTTTTTTGGTAGGTTGTTCCACAGGCTGATAGAGTTTTGATTCGACTTGAGGAGCTTCCTGAGGTATAATGTATATGTTAGCTATTTTTGTTGTGTTGTATTGTATTGTTCTGTTTAACCTTAAACTTGGAAATTTTGATGCTTTGGTTATGTGATAATTTTTCTGATTAGATAAGATAATTGATTAAAAAGGAATATGATGATACAATTCTCAATCTGAATAATTACATGGGTTATATTAATTCAAAGAATTGAAATTTTATGATGTAATGTTTCCTTGTATCAAAATTTGATAAATCTGCAGGCTAAAGTATTCGACTTTTAGGTTAAATTAGGATAGTACTGTTTTAATTTACCTCACAGGTGTTTGTATTAGCTGTAAGGGAGCTGTTTGGAATATAGCTGTATTTGTTAGGAGAGTTTTATCTCCAATAGGGATGACTCGAGTCCGGATTAGTTGGATTGCAGAGATATAAACTCATCTTGCCTCGCAAAGCACCAATAACTAAATCGAGAAACATAATGGATAGTCTCAAAATGATGACATAAACAATTTTTCAATAACGATTGCTCTTCTGACTTACATTACTCAAATTAGAGTATCACAGTGTCATCTTTTGAGGAACTCGGGCTAATTAATAGATACAAGATTAGTGCAACTGTTTCAACCTAATACCAGCATAACTAGACCATGATTAAACATTTATTTACCCTCAAAAGAGGTAGAAAGTGCCATTTAGGAATTAGGAGCATATCAATCATTACAAATTCTATTCTGGAAATTAGTCATGATGCAAAGATGATAAACTAATTAGTCATCTACATTGCTCAAGTATACTTCACGGTAAATGAAATAGCTAGCAAAGGGCTCAGCTCATCGCATCATCCCGGTAGATCCTAGCTAAAGCATCAAGATCACCCTATGTAGCAAAGTAGCATAGTCATATGTATTACTTCTAGAACTGTACAAGTGAAGAATTTGAATCTGTAGGCCTTTTGACATGGTTGATATTGCAACTCGTTTTTGAGCTTTTTCAGTCTATAGCTTGGTATTTTCTGCAATTTTTAAAAAGAACGGAAGCTAGACCAGAAGCATTTTCACTCTACGTATGGAAATATTTAATGAGCGAGTCTTTAAAGTTGGCTCAGCTGTTTTTTTTTAGTAGAGAATACTATAAGTTGGATCAACTGTTATTCTTTGGAATTCGCATACTGGTTCCTTCTTGTCCTTGTGGTTCCGTGGTCTATGATAGTGAGGCATTCTCATGTGGACTTTTAAAAGATCTGATTTCACCCGAAGTGTCTGATGTTTTTGAGATATCATGGCTTACCTATTTGTTTTTGGAATGTTCTCATTAGAAATCAGCCGGTGGAGTTCTTTTGCCCAAGTCAGCTGTGAAGTTTGAGAGGTACCTTATGGGAGAGGTATGGAAGTTTTCTCACTTTTTCGACATCATTTCTTAACTTATGCAGAGTATAAATTATAATTTATGATCAAAACTCTATCTCCTACAGATTCTCTCCGTTGGCTCTGATGTTGGGGAAGTAGAGGCTGGGAAGAAGGTATGTTAATAAAGAAATAGTTAATTTGCCTTACTAATTAGGCAGCTAATAGGGGCGAACTGTCTAAAAATATTCTTGATAAGCAATCTACATGTTAGTAAGGTTACATCCACATTTCACCCCCTGTTAGCTGCGTAATAGATAGTCTTGGCTAATACCTAGACGATGAACATCACTGAGATTTCTTGAATCCTTTTCTAGCAAAGAATACTTTATTTCATGGCTGTTCCTTGATTGTGTTATTTCTAATTTGTTGTCTCGTGCAGGTTCTTTTTTCAGATATAAGTGCCTATGAGGTGGATCTAGGAACGGATTCCAGGCATTGTTTTTGCAAAGAAACAGACCTCTTGGCTGTAGTTGAGTAGATGGTTCAGACGGCAGTATATGTATGACTGGCTTCTGTTGATTTTGGCCTTAGGTTTTAGATCCTTTTGTTCATCAATGGTGAAATTTCAGATGTATTCATTTTCAATATAAGAGAATTATGATGCTCTTTTAATCAAGATCTCCCTTTTTTATATTGTGCTTTGACATGTACACAATGTTTAAATCCAATTATTTGGCTGATGGGTTGCGATTTGCAATGCAAAATCATATACAGTATGAAGGGATCAAGAGATGGACAGATATAAACACATTTGAACTTATCAATTACCATTTCAGAGCAGCCTTACTTGTCATGGTCTCGACTCCGTGCAATTTTAAGATGTATCTTGAGATACTATCCAAATAAAAATAATTCCTTCATACATATTGATTCTTAACATTAGGAGTTTTACGCTTGTCAATGTATATTTTAGATTATTATTTAGTAATATCTTTAATGTTAATAATTTGACATTAAAGATATTATAAATTCTTGACTATGTTTATTCACCAATGTTGTGATTTTAATAGAACGGGGAAAGTAATACATAAATAAATACAATGTAAGATACAAATTCTTAAATAAGATCTACTTCCATGGAAGGACGGATCTTTTATGCTCTTGAAGCTTGCTTTCTGATCTATGTTTCATTTCCTTTTCTTCTTCATGCACCTGTAATTATTGACTTACTCTGTTGCTATAAACCTCCAGTACATTGGATACAAGCCGATCATCAATAATAAGTACCCACTCTGTTACTATAAACCTCTGGTAATTTGAATGCATAAGCCATGAATTCGTGTCTGGTTCTCTGGTTCAAAATTTACTCTTTTTTTTCCCTCTTTCATGAGCAATATGAAAAACAACATTAGCTTTAATGTTTAGCAAAGTGTGAGACCAAAAATAGGGGGCTCTAATAGAACTAGTTTAGAGCAACAACGTCCTGGCATTAATGCCATAAACTAACAAAATACTTGATCAACCAAGATTTTGTACATGGCTAACCTAACAGCATCTAAAATGCTTTTGGACATTCCGAAATCTCTATTCTCTCAGATAATTGAAGGTAAGGTAATACAAGATCCTTGTGGAATTAAAATTCATACACTCTCAGCTCAATCATTCCCTCTTTCCTCTTCGGCGAGTACCATGCCACAACTTTACCTGAACGCAAGAGCCGCAATGAATAGCTCAAGCTGTAGATGAAATCCTCAATTTGCAAACCATTTTTCCATGGTGAGTCGACTACACACTTTGTATCAGCACGGAAGACAATTGGTCCTGCAATCTGCACAAAGATGAGGGATGTAAAAAGGTTGCCCATGAGAGAGTTAACAATGATTTAGTGCTAAACGGGTCAGTATTTCCTTAATGGCTATTCCCACTTTCCTAGAACATTAAAACAAAACCACATGGCCGGGCATATCTCAATATCCGTCCCAATACATCTAAATGTAGCCACATAATTGCACAATTCTTAAAATTAAGAACGTTCTACATTAAAATATAAATAACCAGGTATTTGATTGATCATCTCTTATCATTCTAATGATGTACTAAGTTCATTTCCTTTAACTGATCTAATGATGTACTAAGTTCATTTGCTTTAACAGATCTACTTAGAAGAGTGGGTTCGTCAAGAATATAGCTAGCAGCCAGATACTTATATTTTCAATTTTAACCAGTTCCTTATTTCACACTATCTTTAGTTCAAAACTCAGAAGTAAGATAATCAAGGCTTATCACCAAAGATAGCAGGAAACGGAGCATATCCTACAGGTTTCAACTTTAATTCCGATTGAAGAAACTGTGTTCACTGAAATTTACCTGCTGCTGGAAGATCAGACTGAGTCTAGGAAGGGATGCCGAGTTATCTTGGTGAGCAATTGAGCTATGGCTAAATACCCATGAGATGTTTTTAGCAAAAGCAGAAGCTGAACTGATATCCAAACGAGCATCTACCCTAGTCATATCCCCATATGGCTTTCTGAACTTTCCGTGCTGGAAAGTGTAGCACAATGAGCCAAACAAATCCGCAAAGACAGGACTCCTTTTCTTGGAATTTGAATGGATGCTATCACCATCTCCTGATGCAGGATTTGATATCTTGTCTTCGCCATGAAGCCAAGCGCCAAAGGTGCCACCTGATAGGTAACAAGTGAATGATACACATTAACACAACATCTAAGGGTTAAATGAAAGTGAAGTCTGGCTTGATTTTTGTGATCTGAATCAAAGCAGTGCAAGACTGCAAGTTATCATGTCCAACAAATCCAGTAATTGCACTGAAGGACATACCCACATGGCCACATCAAATTTGCTTGCTTCCAGTTACTTTGCCAAATCCAAGACAATGAAAACCATTATTACAACAGATGAAAGGTCTTTTACCTATAATAGTTGAAATTGTTGCATGAGGTTCTTTGAGGCGCACATCATATGCAGGCCTCCAGAATTTCCCCCTCTCGGTTTTTATGACAAGATCATTATCTGTCTCCTCTTGCCTCCATAGATCCTTGCACTTTTGAACTGAAAAGGCAGCTTTTGCACATACCCCAGGCAGCAAAGCAGCAGGTGCATCACTATCTATTGAGTTAACAACAGCTTGAGGTTTGCCACCATTCTTGTGTACCCCAAAACGATAGCGTAATCCTGAGTCAGATATGATAGACGAACAATCCAGAGAGATTGACTCAGGAACATTCCAATATCTCCCTTTACTGTCAATAAACAGCTCTGGCCATGCTGCGTTCAATGTAATGTCATGATAGGGAAGCTGTACACAGTCAATAAATTTAAAGTCAGCTACAAGGCCTACAGCTCCAGGTGTCATCTGGACACAATTACAGGATCAGATTGCTAAATTATAAGAAAACAGAGAGTCAAAATTACAAATATTGGTTTTAATGTTTTGTACGAAATAAGTCTAGCTAATAAATCACTTTGACAGGAAAAACGGGGTAAACTGAAAACAAATTAACAAAGGGTGCTGTGGCTTTCTGACTCAAGAAATACAGATCTGATTTGTAATGTAATGTGGTTGATGCATTTAAATCATGGTCCTCTAAGTCATCTTTGAAAAATGTAATACCGTCAAAGGAGCAAAAAGTAGCCAGAAGGAAGCACACCCGTGAGTGTACCATAATCACGGCTGATGAACCCAGCGGTCAATGTATATAAAAGCTCAAGGCTTACTAAGGCAATAAGGGTCCTGCTGTGCGTAGGCATGCCTAGGTGGGTCTCATTGAATTGAGGCACACTTAATAATATAGAAAATTTAGATAAAAGAAATTTGTGCCTCTCTTTGAAAACGTTTCACCAAGCAGTCAAGCACCTCTCACCAAGAGCCTTGTCATGTCCTTTAATACACTGCCTGTTGTTGCTACAAAGCTAGTCTATTATCCATTGTCAACAAACCTTGGGATAGCCCATACATTGACTATGGGATACAAAATCTAAAGGAAGGCTTACGGCCTTAGATGGTGCTTCACAGGTCACAGTGGATAGCAAGAGTGAAGTTACACCAAAACAGAGGTCATCAGACCTCATCAGAAAGAAGAGCTCCAACCATCAATTGAGGCTGCAAGCAAGCATTGCTCCTTATTGTCGCGATTGAGGGAGGCAGCTCAAAAGGTGATGGAGATGTATCGCACGATGAAGGAAGAAAAAAGGAAGAGTTCTAACAAAGCGTGGGGCACAATTATAAGGAATCTTGATTTATGATAATTTAACAAGAAGCAAATGCAGAATTTACTGGAGATAACCTGGAGGGATATTATATTCGACATAAAAGCTACTTATTTTACCGAGTAAGCCAGTACAGATGATGATAATCTTTCAATCAGAATGATTGCCAAAGAAAGAGTAGATTAAGGATCACTCACTGCACTGTTAAAGAAAGAGTAGATTAAGAATCAGATGATGAGAATCTTGAACTTAAGTTTCCCTTGTGATCTGAGGAGTTTCCCCAAAAGATAAAGGGACTAGTGATGGAAAGTTGCAGAGTGACAATAATAGTACTGCACTACTGCTGCCCATCATGCTCGTTGGAAGAGAAGAATATCTAAGAACATAATAATTTTTTTTTTAAATTTTTTTTATATATAAAGTACTATCATAGAATTTGACCGGAGAAAGTAAGAAAGAATGCAACAACAGGTGGGGAAACCGGGAAAGTGTTTAGATAGGGCATAGAATTGAAACTTTGAAAGGCTGTAGTATTCTAGATTAATAATATACACCAATAATATATAGTTCTGAGAACAAAAGTTTTTGTATACTAAAAAAAATATAATGACTATGATCACCTTCCACACGCCTTGAAGGTATATACTTAGGTAGTCAGGTCATTATTCTAATAACTACAGATACATAATGTATTCCAAGGTTCATAATCATGACAGGATACATATTCTTATGATAGGCAAACAAGTAAATCAAAGACTTACCTTGTGAAATAGCAGGAGTTTATTGCGGCGTCCTTTCCTCTCACCATGGCCTTCTGAACTTAGATATAAGGAAGAATTGGATGTGATGGGGATATGGGTACATAAAGCCAGGGCATAGAGTGATATGTCAAAGACATGTCTTGTCACATTCTTCACGGATGGAATTTCTGCTTCATCACCGCTGAATGCGTTGAAGATCTCCCTTTTGATGTTAGACAACAACTTATTCGGACGCATCTGGCCAGCTAATCCAAGCCACCTATAAACAGAAAATAGTACCTTGTTGGTTATAACAATCAACGCAGCTAATAGTCATAGAAAAAATTGACAGCAAAGATTTTAGGTTGAAAAAACTAATCCCAATGGACAACCCAGCTCCAAAAGGAAAGAAGGAACCGAGCAGAGCTACATAATTGAGCACTAAGGTAGTCTAAGTACACCCACTTATACAACTTTGATATAGATGTTTAGCAAGCCTAACATGAGACGTCAACACATTTGATTTGGTTCACTTCTTGAACTCTTAATGAGGAATTAGCATGAAATCATGATCCCTAAATGCAAACAGGATGATGCTTAATTTGACACAAAGAAAAAGTCAGTTCTGCGTTATGGTTGTTTCTCATTTCACCTAGAGCATTGTTCAGAGTACAATAATGAAAAGAAATTATCATTCTGTGCCACAGCATGCAAGATTCAAGCAGTCATGTCCAATTTTACACAAAATCTATGCATCAGAAAATGCGTAGTAACTATTCAGAAAACACAAAAACGCACGGATATGATTAAATTATCTTTAATACTTCAAATTTTTCACTCACATACTTGTTCCTGACATGAAAAGTAAACCAAGGTTATTAACTTCAAATGCACAGGAATTCACCACTAGTGGGAGCATGATGAGGATAAGACTAGGACAATAGGCAAGGTAACACATGCAGACATGCCTCCGTTGCACAATATGTTCTATGCATTTGTGAGTGACAACAAATTATAGAAGACATCAATCAACTAAATTAGTTTCCCAAGAGGATTCCCCTACATGGACTAGAGAGAACTAAGATTCCAAGAATTAGGCTTCCTAAGCTCTACTGAGCGCAACAACACATTTAATGTAAAAATGTCCACATTTCTGATCAATCTGTTACAAAAACCTATATCTACAACTCCAAAACATGAATTTATATATGCTAAATTATGAAACATCACATGCCTACGAAATTAACAATATCAAAACCACCAAAACTGACAAACTCCATGCAAAAATTTCTCTGAAAGTAACAATTTCGTCCAGGTTTATCAATAACTCATAGCTTAATGAATTGATATAATTGTCAAAAACCATCAAAATGAACCAAAATTTACCAAGAAAAGGGCAAGATTTTATTGAATTTCCATTAAAATGAATGAAACCTACATCAGAATCAACAATTCACAAATAATCTCACTATTAGTTCAATACCCATTTACAAACTAACCCAAAACCACGAAATTAAAATAAGATTGTAACATACAAACAAACCCAAAATTAAACTACCCAATTCATAAAACATCAATTACACCCAAATTAAACACATAATTTCAAGAATACTAAAATGAGAATAAAATGGTAGAAAAACGAACCAGTCACCAAAAGAAGGACGAAGAAGAAGGGATTGAAGAGAGAAAGAACCAAGGTCCTTCTGAAAAGGGGTAGGAGAGATAGAAGGGATAATTCCAAGAGGGAAGCCATTGCCAACAAAGGAAAGCTGCTGAACACGAAGGGCTTTACCAGCTCGAGTACCGTCAAGAGGAAAAGGGTCACCAGGAATAGCCTTGGCGCACCCATCTAGGTTCTGGGTGCTAGCTATGTCTAAGTCCCAGAACAATGCATCCATTGCTGTTCTCAAATTCGCCATTTTTAATGGAGTTTTTCTCACTTTCTCTCTCCTCTAGCAATGGGGTTTTCCTTATCTATGTGAATTTTGTCTGTTTTGAGAGTGAGTAGCAGAGTGCAGAGTGTGCGCTCTTGCCGTTTCAATGACTCAGCTCATTACCTGAAGCTGAGTCTTTTCAGGGGAGTGGTTTTGGGTTTATCATAAAAACTTGGGTTTTTTTTTTTTTTTTTTTTTTTTTTTTTTTTTTTTTTTCATAAATTATGAAGCATAGGGCGTTTTGGCAAGCCAAACTCGGCCTAATTTAGGCGGCTTTTGAAAACAACTTGTTTTTAGGTCAAAGTGAAATCCTTATTATGAGATCAAGCTGTTTTTAAGGAGTATGACTTTATTGAAATACGAAGTATGTATTAATTTGCAATCAGACGGGGCTTGATTCGGTTTAGATTAGGTTAGAACATCTAGTAAGGGACATAATCAAATTTCCTTCAATTACTAATTTATATATAAAGGTTAATAATATACATGTGGGCATAAAGTCTTAACACCCATTACTCTTCCATAGAGTCCATCCCACATTCCCACCAGTTTGAGGTCAAAACATATTGTAACGAGTCTACCTCTTCACAAGATACAGTAAATTACCTGAATACGTATTTGTATATAATTTTTAGTACACGAGTACGTAAAATTGTGTTTTATGTAACAAAGTTTTTACACAAATTTTATAGGAATAGCTGTGCTGTTAGCATGTGATACACAAATTTTATAGTCTGAAGTCTGTACTATTATCTACACAAATTTTATAGGAATAGCTGTGCTGTTAGCATGCGATACAAACACTAAAATAGCTCATGTGCATCAGTGAATGATAAAATAGTGTAATAAACCAAATCAAACAATTGATCTGGTATTATAGATTGCATATGAAAGTAAACATTGTGCAACACCTAATCCAAAGACTGATAAGAGTGATAGACATGGATGCCATGTTGAACATGGATACACCCATCATGTAATCGAAATGTTTTAACAGGAAGAGCAAGTCAAAATTAAGTCCTATCAATCTTTTACTTATTGCCCAACCACGGGGATCAATTCGTGATTATCAGTTGACAAATTAAAACAAAAGCCTTGACAAATGCATGGTTTTCCACTTAGCAAAATTGATAAATTTTCTTGCTTGGATCAGCTAGCCATCGGGTGATTGTGAATATATTCAATGGCAAGCTTAGTTGAGTCAAGTTTATCCGCCTCCAAATCGGGAATCTCCAGCTTGAATTCCTCTTCTAGGGCCATCACAAGCTCTACATTGTCCAAGCTATCTAAACCTAAATCATTCTGGAAATGTACATCAGGTGTGACCTGCAAAGCAATTGCAACAAAGACAATCAAAATCAGCTGGCAGATAAAAAGATAAATAATAAAGGACTATTCAATTGCTACTCCAATTTATTACTGGAAAACATTTCAGCTGCTTTCTTAAGTTTAACATAGTTCTTTTCGGAGCTCCATTTTCATATTCTCACCAAAAGGAATAGCCTAATAATGAAATTCTTAATCAAGTAGTACTCTAACCAAAGAACAAATTTACAGCAGCCTTTCAGACGAGGTCTAACCCATGGTTGGTTAAAACTGATAGTTGAGGCTGTTGAGCTCATCAAGGTTGAAAACTGATAGTTGAGGCTGTTGAGCTCATCAAGGTTGAAAAGACTACAAAACATCATTTACTTTAACACGACCAATAAAAGTTCTGTTGCCAAAGTGAAGCCTGAAGATGCACTGGACTTGAAGAATGGATGAGTAAATAAAGACCAACAGCACACTTTTATTTCGGAACATCATGGATCACATGTTCTGGAAAGGTGAGAAGGCTTTATTAGTCCATCAGGGGGAATAATTGCATCTTATAGTGGGGAAATCTATCAAGACCATCAGCATCAGTTGTGGGGATGTAGATGGTACTTAAAGTCTTAAACAAAAGTTGCTTCACTAGTTTCCTGGTAAGGAAAGCACCATAGAGGCAAGCAATCTCGTAAAATAACCACTTTCATACTCAGCACCATATAACAACAACAGAAATGAAGCCTTAGTCCCAAAATGATTTGGGGTCGGCTAACATTAATTGTCATAAGGAACCATCCGATGCTTAGACAGGATTTATACTATGTTACTGTGGTGCTGTTGCGGTTTTTGTTAACTGTTAGATATTCACCTCAGTAGTTGTCCTTACTCTGAATCCTAATTGATCTTATCATATAGCATTAAATTGCTTGTTTGCTCCTCATCCACATGGATGAGTTGCATCTTTCTACCTCTCGAGATCAAAACATAACAGAGTGTATACACGCCCTTTTGTGTAGACAACATACACTAGTATTGCCTCCTATTCCATCATAAAGCTGTGATACTTGGATCAACTTATGATATCATTTACACAAACCCATACGAAACCTAACAAGAACTATCCCAAAGTATAAACCCAATCCCGTTCAAAAAAAAAAAAAAAAAATATAAACCCAATCATGCTCAGAAACCTTTAAACAGTTAAACACAAGCCTCATGACCAGTGAATGACATTCAACATAAACCTTCCAATATACTTTTCAAAATTATATAGCCTCCATTGAGTTTATCAACATCAAAAATAAACTACACTGTAGAAGAAAAAACCGATCATAACTCAACTTTAACAAAGATTCACAACCATACTCTAGGACTATTCATCACTATTAATTAATTCAAAATTTAAATTCACTCCATAGAAAGCAACTATTAGTCTATCAACATATCCATTCTCAACCACATACAAAATAACTAAGTTTCCATACACCATTTTAGACCTAGCTTATCTATTCCAATCTTATTTAACCTCTCCAAAACTTATTTGACTGAATGTGCAATCTTTACACTACCCCCATTAACTTAACATGATTTTCTTCAAGACAGCTCCAAAAGCCAAGAAACAATTAATTCAACTACACCTCACTTGGCATTTCACCGTTATTCACCAAAAGATTCATTCTTTCAAACCCTAAAGAAGCTAAAACATCAAAATTAACAACCCCAACATCTCAAGCATTCGTTTGTTCATCACAAATTAATCCAATGCCAACAAAAATCTTCAAAATACATATCTAAACATCCAAATATCAGAAAACCCAACAATCCCAAATTCAAAATTAAGAAAAACAATAACATTATAAATCAAATACCAAAAAAAAAAAAATGTTCAAATCCAAATTAGTAAGACCTAATTCCAGGAAAGTGAAAGAGAGGGGACCTTAGAAGGATCGACTTTGGGGAAGTCCTTGATGACGGCAAGAACTCTTTGAGTGACTTCATCTTTGGTGAGATGGTCATCGTGCGATGAAAATGCACGGCTAAATAAGTTAGGAAAGCTCTGCAATTTGTTGGATCCAGCAACAGAAATGGCAGTTTGAGAAACAGGGATTCGAATGTGCCCTAGAATTGCGTTTTTCAGAGCTCCAATCATCACCATTTTTCTGGGTTTTTTCTCTCTCCTCTGGTGGACTGAGATGTACAAGAACAAGGGTTTTGTTTCAATTGGGAATTACTTGACTCGAATTTGGGATTTTGGGGAGATGGAGTTTAATCCCTCACCCTTTGGATCTCCCTGAGATGCACCCACCTAGAGCGTGGGTAAGAAAATACCTATTTTGTCCCTACCGATAGACTATAGAGTATGTCGTAAACATTAAAATCATGTTACACGTCTCGGTGCTAATGTACTCTATAGTTAACCCTGAACATCAAAAAACATGTCTCATGTTTACGGACTTCATGGTTAGTCTTACACAATATAGAGTTGTCAGTGTAGATGCTAATTATTGTAACTTATTTGGTTGTAAAGTTCTGATGCTCTATATATGACATGAAATTAAATCTCGTCTACATCATTAGACAAGTTCAAAAAAATAATTTTTAAAGGTTCAAAAAAGTTGAATAAATTTGAGTAGCATCAATGTGAGGTTCAATATTTAGGGTTGTAGTTCGTTAAGTAAATGGTAAAAATTAGGATTAGACAAAATGCAAACTAAATATGATACTTTATTACTTTTGTAGATTAAGGATCATGGTAACCTTTAAGCTATATTTTCTTCACCTTAGTAAGGACTTAACGTTTTTTAGTCTTTCTTTTATCAGGCTTGATTTGGCCAAGACCTTTCTAGTTTGGTTTGGTTTGGTTTAAATTAATCATCTAGCCTAAATTGTACAGAGTAATCTCTATAAATTTATAAAGTCATATTTAGTATAATTTTAAATTTTCTAGTTTGCTACGATTTGGTCTAATTGTAACAAAGATATGTACCAAATAATAAGAATTAAGCCCTCTTCAAATGGTATAATCCAACAAATTTCAAATACTAAAACCAAATGCACTTCAACATAAAAATAATAAGCTGACCCAATATGCAGCTCACCATTTTTGGAAGATAGTCAGGTACATTCAGACATGGAGTTACTTGGAAGACCAAAAAATTGCAATAAAAAAATTCAAAAAGAGGCAGAAAAATAATTCTGCAATCTATAGATTTGATTAATCAGAAATTAAGAATTTTATCTACAAATCAGCATAGTCTATACTTCTATAGGCTATACTTCTTTATCAAGGGCATTTCTCTTGAAAATTGGCATAAAAGAGAACTTGTATATTTCTTTTAGCTTGTTCCTAAATGAAAAAAAAATGATACAAACAAAATCTTGGAAGTATAAAAAAGAGAAACTCATTAGTTGATCACAATCTCAATGGCTGGAGTTCTTGCTCAGGAATTGTAGCATCACTGTCAACAGACTTATATTGTGCTGTTGTTTGCTGCCTCCATTTCCAAATGAACCAAATCCCAAAAACAAATAACCCCGACATTAATGTAAGAATAACTGCCATAACCAATATTAAGTAATGTTGTTGCCACCAATTCCTGCATCATTCCAGAAATATCAAATTAAGGCGAGCCGAAATATTTTTTTCAGATACAACTTAGTAAAAAGAATGAAGCCGGTAAAAATGCATCAACAGTTTTACTCTAATTGCAAAAGCTAAATGCGTTGACTATATTACTACTCAAATTGGAGATTGAAAGAGCCCAGGAGCCAACAATTTGAAGCCTAGAGGATAAGATAGTATTTTCTGATGCATTTGCACTTAAATAGCTAATCAACAAGGTGAAAGAGCATGCTTCAATATTCAACAGAAACTTAAAACAGAGAATTTTCATGACAATCATAATCATCACCCACAATAAGTTAAAAACAAAATTGTTTTCAAGCGCAGATATTTAAAGGTTCACTGGCTCCAGAAACTGTCAAATAGATGCACAGAAGGACGACTTGAACCAGTTAAGTCACTCAGAACAGGATAGTCTGAGCAGAAATGCATACCACTGGGTCCACTTATTAGCAAAGAACATAGAGGGCTGGACATGCTATATAAGTATATATAAACCAGCAATTGACGTTCTAGAAATTGAAAGAACGATTTTTACCGTTTCATAGGTGGCTCAACCTTCCAATCAACCAAGTTATAACTGCCAAAGGTTTCTGGAAGTTGGACATCATTTTTCGCTAGATGAGCAATCACATGCTGCACAAATAACAATCACGTTAAGTATTAAATCTAATTTCCAGCTTCCTTCACTTTTAAACAATTTCATCAAGGAAAACCTACCATTGCAGTTGTGTTTGAGATATACTTGGCAGATCCTTCAGGATAGATGGCCCATTTTATCAGGGAACCATTAGTGGAAGAAGCCAAATTTAGTAAATGAACCTGAAGAAACCAACAAAGATGCTACTTGTATTTAACTGAATGATAAAGTTGACAAAAATCAAGGAGAAGTAATTTGAATTTTAAAAATGTATTCTTGTACACACATTATGAGAGCACGAATTAAAGCTGTGCTTACATGGTGGAAAGCAAGACAATACGAAGTATCTTTTTAGAGTACTAATAAGAATTCACAATAATGCAAAAAAATGTCTAATACATTCTAGAGTAAGGAGGGATAGTGTGATTGTCAAAAATATGAACATATCTTAGCTCCTTCAAAAGCATTGTAATCATAAAATCAACTTTACACTCAGCTTACCTGTGATATATTGACTTCCAAATCTCGAGCAATGAAACCAAACAGCTCTGATACATGAGGCTTCAAGTCCGACTCTTTGATGCTCAACGACATAGCAAACGTTATAAATCCCACTTTTATATTTTCTGAAATTAAAAAAGTCAATGAAAGTCAATAATATGTGTAAAAAAATATACGTAGTATATATATTTCTATCAGATTAGTGAACCCTAAATTCTTGGAACCCTAGAGCAAACGCAGGGAGCCAGGGAACCCCATTTGCATCAGGTGGGCTTAAACCTGGTTGGTGAAGGAAAGCCACCCAGGCACACACCATCTAGAAACTAATTATGTGGAGTACCCTTATCCCTTATGTACCTTTGCATGACTTTTCATACTGCCCCAACATGCTTCTTTAATCAAAAGGAAAATGAACTACTGACATGTGAAGAAGCATTTTTCATGCTATAAAAATTCTCCTATTACTAAGTACAATCCACAAAAAAGAAGGTAACACTTAACAAATGTACCTGGAATAACATAACTAGGTACTCCATCAGGTGCTGATGCTGGAGACCTTCCTGGAGCTGAAACCTCTCCACTTGAAGGTGTGGGTGCAGGGGATAGTGAAGTGTCATTTACACGAAGTTTTTCCCATAATTCAGAACAGTTCGTTTTCCAAAATCCAACTTTAAAGCTATTGCGATCATACGTGACAAGAGTATTACGGACAATGATTCCTGTATTTAAGTGGAAATAAATGACAACATTGCTTACACACAAAGAAACAAAAGCTACTACAATGTCTACAACAGCACATTATACCTCCTAAAAGTGTAGTGGGATCTTTTCCATTCTGAAAAACTCCAAGGCAATATGCACCACGCACCTTTGAATGCTGAAAAAGGAATCAAGTTATTGTAAGAAAGAGACGTAGTCCAAAGTCCCAACTATGTCATACCTAATCAATGGATTAGTATTGAAGAAATTGATTGCAATAGGTTAATTCATTATCAGCTTTAATCGAAGAAGAAAAAAAGGCGAAAAGATCACCTTAAATAAATAGTTTTCTGGTGACATTGAATACTTTTGACCATTTTCAAAGACCATATCAACTGTAGGGAACGACTTTGAAAGTTCTGAAGACTCACTGAGAGAACACAGATACACCAGAAAGTTAAAACGTAGGGTATATAACAGCTGCGAAGTCAGTCTACATCATTGATAGTAAACACTACCTTCCAGCACCAGAAAAGCAGACATCATTATAATTGGGGTCAGGCCCACGAATTTGCTTAAGTCCATGGAGCTCATTGGTTAACTGCATCAACAAAATGCATAATAGTTATCTGACATGTAATTTGGCTAGATAACATTACTAGAGCTAGACATGGAACAGAAAGGAGAGGAATAATATGGTACAAGAATAATCACTCTTTTTGGAATAGAGATGCCAAATTAATGCCAAGGGTTAAGCATCACTTCTATGTAGAACATCTGTATTCAATTCCAAGTGAAATTCTAAATCTACTTTTTGCACAATTGATACTTCGACAGTAAAAAACTATTAAGGACACTTCTCTCTTAATGTCATTCTTTTATTAGTTGTTCATAGTTCAAACAGACTCCATAGTGCTTTAAAAAATAAAACAGTATTTTGTAATCTCATCATTTATGTCCATTTAGCAGTATCTAGAATCAGAAATGCTAAGATAATAACAGCGATGCCCTTTAGAAACCAAGTCTTACACCATGAATAAAAGCCAAAAATGCTTTTTCTGGTAAATAGGCGTATGTTGTACCACTATCCAGAACGGTTCCATGTTTTCCATCAAAAACCTTTGGATCGATAGGCAGCTTCTTCCCCGCAACATGTAATTCCTTCAGCTCAATATTGTAATAAGGACTGTTGCCATCCAGGAACTAGGGTAAATGTGTCAGATGTTAAGGAAAAAAAAAAGGAGAGGTTATGGAAAAAATAATCCTTCCAACTCATACCTGCGGTCGGGATCAGAATGGCTGAAGACCATGTCAGAGGGGGGTGATATAGAACCAAGAATCATAGCACCACCACCTATACCCATTCCGCCATAACAAAGTGAAAAGGAATCACTGATTACACCTTTATCAACAAGTTGATCGACAATGCTTAGTTCACCTCGACCTAGACCCATTATACCATCAGCATGCTGACTATAAAGGTCACCAGTTTCTGAAGTTTCACAGCCAAAAACAGCACGCTGGGGTTTAAGCTCGCTTTGATTGCCAAATGATACAATATCTTCACCAAGGACGCCACTGCTGGAACTCATTTCAGCATACCGTCTCTCATAAGCACACAGAACATTCTCAGCATCACATGTACAATCAGGATTGCATTTTAAAGGATGATAAGTGTTTGAATGATCTGGTTGGAACTTCGGATCCTGAAAATTAGGATGCGGCAAGAAAAAGAAGCAATAGTATTCAGGAAATTGAAGTAAGCAGAAAAAGAAGTCGCAGTATCCAACACGTCCATAATATTTTATTTTCAAAGCCAGAAATCATCTTGTTATCATGCAGAAAGCAATAGAACATGCACAAGAATGACAAGGAAAAACCTTTGGGAATTGTAACAACCCGTAGGTATTTCATACATGAACAAATGGACAAAAGAAAGAAAACAATAAAAACATACGAGTGTGCTCCTAACTTCCTACAAAAATCAGAACAAAAGACTCCACCTTGAAAACATTAAACAAAGTCCCCATTCTGAAAACATTAAGCAAAGTAATTGCATACACCAATATCCTTTTTCCTTAAATTCATTCAAATTCGAATTGGCAACCATATTATGACATAGCTTACTGCTTTTCGTACTTCTAAATGATCATTGAAAGGAGTAATTTTAGGTTAACTTCAATCCAAATTTCAACCTTTTGGCAAGTACAATTAGAAAAACCAATTCATTTAGAAAGTCATCATAAACATTTAACTACACATGTGAGAGATTCATAAGATCATGCCACTTTCCTACTTCGCTGTTTATATACAACGTACTTGTCAGCATGTCGAATTACTAGTCTAAATTACACTATCACAGGAAATTTCAAATTAGGTTCATGTAGCCGACCCCACTTATGGGATTAAGGCTTTGATTGAAATGACAATAAATTTCAACCACGAGTGCACAGAATTCAGAATTCCTAATTCATTTCAGAGTTTCACCCAATTAAATCTCTCACATTCATAAATCAACTATGATCAATAATCAGCAATCACAATTCACCGCAAAAAAATAACAAAATTATACGATCGCAACAAGATAATTAACATTCAATTTTAAAAAAAAAAATACAGCTAAAAATACCTGATGATGGCCACAATGATCGCAATTAGAACACGGCACATACGTAACAGTACTCCCTGTGTCAACAATCAACGCAAACTCCTGCGGCGGAGTTCCGATGTAAAGCCTCGTCGTATAATACCTAAAAAATCAAAATCAAAATTCCACAAAAATCAAAAATCAATCAAAAACCATACAATTAGGGAAAAATAATAAAAAAAAAAAATCAATTGTTCAATTAATACAAACCCATTAGAGAGAAGATCATCGAAGAGATTCATATGAGCATTAGGAGGAACACGTTTAGATTGAAGATTTCGACGGATTTTAGCGTCGGGAATTTGAGGAGAGAGAGTGAGAGGAAACACTAGAGGTGTACGGCGGTTGTTAGGGAGTACGGAAGTTGGATTTACGCCGGAAAATGTGGATGTGAAGAGGAAGAAGAGGTGGATGAAGGTGCTGGTTATGGCGGCGAATCGGGTCATGGTGAGTTGAATCGGGCGGTTTTCGGCGAGATTGGGTGGTTTTGTGGGAAGGAGATGTTGACCGACTTGCAAGGTTTGACTTGTAAGATGGTACAACCGTACAAGTGTGTATTAAAGAGAATTAGAGAAGTGTAATAAATTAGCTGAGAATCTGAGATGTGTTGGATGAAAGTGGAATGAGAGAGTGATTAACTAACGGCCAACCGTAGCTGCTATATCAGGTTAACGGTTAAAGACGTGATCGGAACATCGAATTACTGGATGACTAGAGTCGAGAGTAGAGGTATCAATTCGGGTGTCTTAGATTGGGTTTAGTAAGGTCGGATCTATTTTATGAGTCATACTGGATTATTATTATTGGGGATATCCTAGTATATCTAGGATATTATTGTTATGATATTATTGTGCATATTTTAGGAAAATATATCTTCTGAAAAGATATGATAGAATATAGGGTATTATTATCCTAGTATTATATATACATGTATTGAAGCCATGGTGATTAAGAAAATACACAGTAAATATTATTGATGAATTTGTGCTTGGTTTAACATGGTATCAAGAGCCTAGTTAAGGTCTAATTTTTTCTTCTGTACGTTTAATTTTCATAATTAACGCACGATTGTTTTTTGAGAGTTTGTGAGAATATCTTCTCGTTCAATTTTTTTTTTTTTTTTCTTCCCACTTTAATTGAGTCGTGAGTGATGTCGGGTGACTCCGGTGCTGGCGGCTCTGGTGGTGATGGTGGTGGAAAAATTAAGATGGACATGGCTTATCACCTAGGTTCAGGTGATGGACCCGGGAACATTATTACTCCGGTTCAACTCCGGGGTGAGAATTATGATGAGTGGGCGAGGGCTATTCGAACCTCATTGAAGGCTAAGCGCAAATATGGTTTTGTTGATGGAAGTATCAAGAAACCTCAAGACAGTGATAAACTGGAAGATTGGGAGGCTATTCACTCGATGTTGGTCTCGTGGATCACAAATACGTTGGACCCTTCGGTAAGGGCAACGATTGGGGAGTATGATGATGCTCATCTATTGTGGAACAACTTGAAAAGTCGTTTTTGTGTGGTGAGTGGCACTCGAATTTGCCAATTGAAGATGTCCCTGGGTGAATGCAAGCAGGGCAAGACTGATTCGGTGGCTACTTATTTCGGCAGAATTGCAAAGCTTTGGGATGAGTTACACACGTATATTACCGTACCTTCTTGCTCATGTGGTGCGTGTAAGTGTAATATTGTGGCTCAAGTTGAAAAATTGAGGCAGGAAGATTTCCTTCATCAGTTTTTAATTGGGTTAGATGATCCTTATGGCTCGATTAGGGGTCAATTGTTGGCTCAGGATCCTTTACCGTCGGTTGATAAGGCGTATCAACAAGTTATTCAAGCCGAGCGCTTACGAGGAGGTGAGGTCCGTGAGAGTCCAGTGGCTTTCAAACTTCAACATGACACTACTACTAAACCGCAACGCTCAACGAGTGGCTCCGATAAATTATGCAATCATTGCAGTCGAGCAGGACACGATGAGACGGACTGCTATCAACTCAATGGCTACCCACCTTGGTGGGGTGATCGTCCTCGTGGAGGTAGGGGTCGGGGTCGTGGTGACTCGGTTTCTGGCAGAGGTGGAGGCAGAGCAGGGGGTCGAGGAGCTGCTGCTGGCCAGCAGGTGCGTGCCAACAAGACTGTTGGGCAGTCGTCCTCCAACTCCACACAAGGCGGAAATGCTACGGCTCACGATGGGGCTGCTATTGCGGGTGTTTCCTCTACCCAAATTCAGCAACTTATTGACCATTTGAACAGTATGAAACCAAAATTGCAGGGTAAGGATGAATTAGGTTGGATCGTTGATACCGGCGCATCCAACCATGTGACTTGTGACTTGACTTTGATGACGAATGTGGTTAATGTGCACCATTGTCCGGTTGGGCTTCCGGATGGGAAGAGTGCTAATGCATCTAAGATTGGCACGGTTATTTTACAAGGGGGATTGAAAATTAATAATGTTTTATTTGTGCCCCAATTGAATTGCAATCTGATTTCTGCAACTCAATTATGTGATGAATTGAATTGCACTTTGCAATTTACTAACAAAATTTGTGTTATACAGGACCTCATGACGAGGAAGGTGATTGGAGCGGGTGAGCGCGTGGATGGACTTTATTATTTCCGTGGTGTTCCCGAGGCGAAGGCTTTGAAGATAGATGGTGTTCAGTCGACAGAGTTGTGGCATCAACGAATGGGACATCCGTCGGAAAAAGTATTGCAACATCTTCCGGTTGTGAGTAGTTCTACTAGAAGTTCTAAAAATAAATCCTGTGATGTATGCCCTAGAGCAAAACAACATAGGAGTAGTTTTCCCATTAGCAATAATAAAGCTAGTCGTGTTTTTGAACTTATTCATATTGATTTATGGGGTCCTTACAAGACTCAATCGACTTGTGGCTCTCATTATTTTTTAACTATAGTTGATGATTTTTCAAGAGGTGTGTGGACGTATCTAATACGGAATAAAACTGAGGTTGAATACATGTTTCTCAATTTTGTTGCTTTGGTAAAGCGTCAATTTGATTGTGAAATTAAAGTGGTCCGTAGTGATAATGGAACAGAGTTTAATTCCTTGAAAAATTATTTTTTGTCTAATGGGATCATATTTGAAACTTCTTGTGTGGGTACACCTCAACAAAATGGGCGTGTTGAGCGGAAACATCAACATATTCTTAATGTAGCTCGTGCCTTGCGGTTTCAAGCTAATTTACCTCGAAAATTTTGGGGGGAATGTGTGCAAGCGGCATGTTATTTGATAAATAGAACTCCCTCTAGATTGCTTGATTACAAAACCCCGTTTGAGATCTTGCTTGGTAAACAACCTTTATATGATTCTATTAAAGTATTTGGGTGTTTGTGTTATGCTCACAATCAACAAAGCAAGGGTGACAAGTTCGCTAGTAGGAGTAGAAGATGTGTATTCTTGGGATACCCGTTTGGGAAGAAAGGTTGGAAGGTGTATGATTTGGAAACTAAGGAGAGTTTTGTCTCACGTGATGTGCAATTTGTTGAGGGTGAATTTCCGTGGTCTAACCTTGCTCTACACAATACTCCTAGCTATACCCATGTGCGAGCTTCGGAGTTTGTGGGAATTGATGGTGCAGGGGGGAGCGATGAGAGGAGTGTGTGTGAGGAGGTTGATGAGCAGCCCCGGGCAGAGGAGGCCACAGGTGGCTTGCGGCAGCAGCAGCAGCACCGCAGCCAGCCTGTGGCAGGGCCTGCCGAGGCTGCACAGGCTGCTGGAATTCCAGCGGCAGCTGGGTGCGAGGACAGCAGCACTGCCCAGGCTGCTGGAATTCCAGCGGCAGCTGGGGGTGATCCTCATGGCAGTGAGCAGGCAGCAGCTCCGGAGGGTACGAGTGTGAGTGACCTTGAGACTCTCGACCATGCTGAAAATACAGAAAATATGGGTAAAGGCAAGCGTCAAAAATTCAAGTCGAGCAAATACCGTGATTTTGTGACACACACCATTCGGAATAAAAGTCCATCTCCACCTCATCGCTCACCTGCGACACCTTCCTCAGGTACTGTTTATCCCATAACACATTTTGTTGATTCTCACCGGTTTTCTGTAAAACATAGAACATACATTGCAGCAATTACAGGTGGCAATGAGCCGAAAAATTTTAAAGAAGCTATGAAGCATGAAGGTTGGAGGAAGGCGATGGCCGATGAGATTCGAGCACTTGAAGAGCAAGGCACCTGGGTTTTGGAAGATTTACCTCGTGGTAAAAAGGCACTTGGGAGTAAATGGGTCTACAAAGAGAAGTACGACGAGCATGGGAATCTTGTAAGATTGAAGGCTAGACTTGTGATATTTGGCAATCATCAAGTTGAAGGTTTAGATTACAACGAGACATTTGCTCCCGTGGCAAAAATGGTGACTGTTAGAACATTTCTTGCGGTTGCAGCAGTGAAGAATTGGGAAGTTCATCAAATGGACGTTCATAATGCCTTTTTACACGGTGACTTGGAGGAAGAGGTGTACATGCGAATTCCACCTGGTTTTGACAAAAATAATTCCGGGAAAGTATTCAGAATGAAGAAGTCGTTGTATGGCTTGAAGCAAGCTCCTCGGTGTTGGTTTGCAAAACTGACAACAGCTTTGAAGAAATATGGCTTTAAACAGTCATATTATGATTATTCCCTTTTTACTCTGACAATGGGGGAAATGCAACTTAACGTACTTATTTATGTTGACGATTTGATTGTTGCAGGGAATGATAAATCTGCTTTGTTATCATTCAAAACATATTTAGGGAATTGCTTCAAGATGAAAGACTTGGGTGTTTTGAAATATTTTTTGGGGATAGAGATAGCCCGTAGCAAGCAGGGTATTTTCATGTGCCAGAGAAAATATGCCTTAGACATTATTACAGAGACAGGGTTGCTTGACGCAAAACCAGCAGATTTTCCCATGGAGCAGAACCACAGGTTAGCTCTGGCAAATGGGGATTTTTTGGGTGATGTAGAGAAGTATAGACGTCTTATAGGACGTTTAATCTATTTAGCTGTCACTAGGCCAGACTTGGCCTACTCTGTGCATATTTTGTCTCAGTTTATGCAGCGTCCGAGGGTAGAGCACTGGGATGCTGCCCTGAGGTCTGATAGTGCCCTACAGTTAGAAGGATGGTGTGATTCGGATTGGGCGAGTTGTCCGTTGTCTCGGCGTTCGTTGACTGGTTGGTTCGTGTTTCTTGGTCTCTCTCCTGTGTCATGGAAGACCAAGAAACAACCTACGGTTGCTATGAGCTCTGCCGAAGCAGAGTATAGGTCTATGTCTGCTTGCTCTCGTGAATTGAAGTGGTTGAGGAGACTTTTAAGAGATTTAGGTGTACGACATGATAGTGGCATGCACCTATATTGTGATAGTCAGTCGGCATTGTATATTGCGAAAAATCCGGTGTTTCATGAGCGAACGAAACATATTGAAGCTGACTGTCATTTTGTCAGAGATGCAATTAAAGAAGGTCTTATAAAGCCGTCGTATGTGCCTACGACGCTTCAGTTGGCTGACATTTTCACGAAGGCTTTAGGAAAAGTCAAGTTTGATTTCTTACTCCGCAAGTTGGGCATCTATGATCCGTATGCTCCAACTTGAGGGGGGGTATTGGGGATATCCTAGTATATCTAGGATATTATTGTTATGATATTATTGTGCATATTTTAGGAAAATATATCTTCTGAAAAGATATGATAGAATATAGGGTATTATTATCCTAGTATTATATATACATGTATTGAAGCCATGGTGATTAAGAAAATACACAGTAAATATTATTGATGAATTTGTGCTTGGTTTAACAATTATTGTGTCCATATAAGTCAAAAGTTGAATTTGGTTTTTTCTAGGATGATTTCGAATCGGATTAATCGAGTCAGTTTTTGACACCTCTACTTGAAAACTCGAGATTGAGTCATTTAGCCACTTGAGTCATGATATTCCATCGGTTTCTTTTCAAGTTACCCACATTAACTTTTGCACTACTCACAGTCTCACACACACACAATATCCCACATTGATGTTTTAGTATTAACTACTACTTATATTGTACCCCCTCCGTCTAAAAAAGAACGACCCATTTGGGTTGATTACGCGGGTATTAAGGAAGTTAAGTAAAAAGAAGTAAAGTATATTGGAAAGATAAATTTACATGGGGTTTGTAACAAAATAGAGAGAGAAAGTAATACTCCCTCTGTCCCCAAATGATAGTCCCTTATGGCCTATTTTTAGTCCCAAATTGATAGTCCCATTTGCTTTTTTCAAGTACCATTAATATCAATTTTTTATCAAAATTTCCTCCAATTACAACAATATTTGTGCAAATTTAACTTTCCCATGTAAATTTTGTTTTTCAATGTACTTTTATTACTTTCCCTCTCTACTATTTTACATACCCAATGTAAATTTATATTTTCAATGTAATTTTACTACTTTTATTTAAGTTTCTTAATTCCCGTGATTTTTGCCCATAAGGGACTATCATTTGGGGACGGAGGGAGTAAAATAACATGGAAAATCAATTTTTTATATGGGAAGCTAATTTTGCACAAATATTGTAGCAAATTGGTGGGTGTTTTAATGCAAATGGGTCATTCTTTTTGGGACAAAGTTTTGGCCAAATAGGTCGTTCTTTTTGGGACGGAGGGAGTAGTAAATAGGTATGTTG
Organism: Chenopodium album; assembly: GCF_948465745.1. Taxonomy (NCBI): domain Eukaryota; kingdom Viridiplantae; phylum Streptophyta; class Magnoliopsida; order Caryophyllales; family Amaranthaceae; genus Chenopodium; species Chenopodium album. The sequence continues at coordinate 6,272,080 of NC_137858.1, forward strand.
GTACTTGTACAATTTATATAATGCCTGTTTTTTTATACTTCGTACTTTATTCTTAGTGATAATTAAAGAAGATTATTAGCCGGTCAAAAGTCAATGTTGTCAAATGTGTCATTCAAAGTAGAGTTTACTTTAATTTTTGTTTTAGGTTTGGACTTTAAATTTTTTTTCTTAAACTAATTTTTATCAAGTTTTAATTTTTAGCTTTGAGATTTCCATGTAAGAAGAGTTGTTGATTTTCCTTAGAGTTGAATTTTATGTTACATATATGTGCATCGGTTGTGTTAGATATAATAATGTATATAGCTAGGATTGTAGGTGAATTTCAAGTTAATATGATGTTGATTCTCGCGTCCATCTCTTTGTTAATTGAGACAATTTTCTTTGTCAAGGTAATTAAAGTCATGATTACATGCAAGAGTTAATAAATTGAACTCAACTTAAAGGTTCAATAAATCATTCATATTCAAATATAAAGTACTTGTAAAAAAAATATACAATGCACAGCATCACAAGTAAAGGAAAATGAACAATTGTGAATTAGAAGATACCTATGTCCTATCTCTTTTGATTTCTAAGATAGCAGTAGACATAAACTTTCACACGTCGCAACAATAACTCGTCAAGGCCATATAAAACACATGAAACATTATATTGTATTGTGTCAATATCATGTAACTCTTTTTTAGGTAACCAGTCAAAACAATAATACGTACATTGTACACCAATACTTACTCTAATAAGTTAAAATTCCATGCATGCATGATAACATAATAATTTACATTTCTTATATTACATGACCTTAAAATGTATTTTGTCGCAACATCATTGACCATTATCCGATCTCCCATATGGAAAAATGAGAGGGGGATTTTTCTGTGTGGTCGGGGTTACTCAGTCTGGGGTTAATTGCGTTACTCCTAACCAAATAACTTCTCAGGTAACCCAGACCGAACTAACCCCTCAAGTAATCCTTGACCGAACCCCTCAAGTAACCCTTGACCCTGAGTAAACTCTGACCGAACCCTTCAAGTAATCCCTAACGCGACCAAGTAATTCGAGTAACCCCTGAGCGAGTAACTCGAATAATCTCGGCCACACAGTGTGGCCAGCTATATATAAAATGTGTGAAAATGAGATGAATTTAAAACCATCACCATCATAATGAATGAAGTGTAAATACATATGTTATATATCATCATTGCCTCATAGGTGATTATTATTTTTTCATGATGCATAATGAATAAGCAATGCAAGAATTGAAGTAAAAGCTATTACAAGTTTCTAGATAGAGACTTGTAAGCCATGTATAACTTTCCCTGAAGCTCATCCTTCACACCATATTTACGAAATCATCAACAACTAGCATTATTTTGTATTTTTGTATATAATTAACTACATCACAACAACCAAGATTATATAAATGGCAATAAACCTCATCCATATTCTTCTTCTATCTTTCCATCAGCTTAACGTGTTCATTTAATTTTTGAAAGTTGCATGATCCTATTAATACACGTTATATATCGATCCATTCACCTACACATGCATTACTTCTAATTTTTATTTATTTAGTTTTACCTAGAAGCCATCTCAATTTTAAAAAATTATCAGCCAGAACTACAAGAAAATCTTGTGCGTGATAAAAACTAATCCCATTAAAAAATCCATCTTTTTAACCACTTTTACGTCTATATTAACTAGCTTAGTTGGTTAAAATATCAAAAGCCACTTTTACGTCTATATTAACTAGCTTAGTTGGTTAAAATACCAAAAGCTAGCTACTTCGTAATAATAGTCAAAACTTGAGATCAAATCGCGCCTACATTATTATTGTTTTTCCACTAAGAAGACAATTGTTCTGGTTGTACTATTTACAAAACTTTAATTTTCTGTCTTACATTGGAGCAGTTTACCTATATCTTTGACTTGGCATATCAAATAACCAATAACCTTTCCTTCAAAACATGCGCAATCTTTTTTCTCCCTCTTTCTCCATATAAATATGTTTACTCACATCCCATCCAATAATTGTAATAAAGCAAATTAAAGCCTAGTTTAACTTGAAGGCGGCTAAACATCATCCCATGGATACATTCCTTGAGTTTATGGGCAAATCGGTCATTTTCATCGTCTCCATCGTCGTAATTTTCCCATTGTTGAAGAGGTTGTTTTGGCAAGAGGGGCGCCTCCCCGCCACCACGTATCGAGGCAAGCCGAGCACGGATGCTCCATTTTGCTTGGTGTGCCTCGATGGGGTGGTCCGAGGCGATCGAATACGGGTACTGCCTAAATGTAAGCATTGCTACCATGTTGAGTGCATAGATGCATGGTTTAAGTCTCATTCTACGTGCCCTGTTTGTAGGGATCAAGTTATTCCTAACCTTCATCAACAACAAAGATTTAAGAAGAGAAATATTGTTTTTGCTTTGTTATTATTTGTTGAAGAATTTTCTAGTAAATTGGGTTATCCTCTAGATTTTGGAATCAGCTTACTAGTTTCATGTGTATAATATTGTTTTTAGTTTCATGGAGTAGCTAGTAATAAATAATAATGAATTAAGAAAAGAATTATTTAGTATTTTTTTTTCAACCTTTAAAAAGCTAGATAATTCAACATCTAAGATTGTAAGTATGTTCGTGAGACAAGCAATAATACCTTTGTTAATTGATTCCTTCTTATCACTCACATTTTGATTAATTGTCAAATGTATGTACATCATCGGTATCATTTAAGTGGTTGTTTGGTTAGATGTATTTATTTATAAAGAAAAATATCTTTATAGTTAAAATTATATGACATTGGTTCTATAATCATTGAAAATATTACTCGTTTAGTTCAATTTTATAGGTATTGAACGTTTCACGTACATTTTATACAAGTAGTTGGTACTTCATATGATGAGCCGATTACATACAAGGAAGAGCGAGCCAAGCAAGCTAGGAGACGGGAGAGTGGGAGACCAATAATCAATGGTAGCTTAGGAGAAGTACGTACTAATTTGGACTCAAGAAGGATTATTTGATGTTAATTATTTACAAAAATGCTAATTATGGAGTATGAATCAGACCATATTATAGACCAGATGAGACTACCAGTAGTTGGTACAAAATCTTATCATTGCTTGACATATTACATTAAAATTGGAATTTCTGGTAAAAGTGTTCTAGAACATTTTTAGTCATTATGATTTGATTTACACAGACAGCAATACACTACTTAGTCAAATTTCAAAAGAGAAAACATTACATGGGGCGTGTTACGTCTCTAAATTTTATACTTTTTCCGTTTTGTTTTATTCACTCCACGCATTAAGACTTTGTTATTTACTCTTTTCAATTCGTCTCTTTATTAATATCCACTTTCTATCATTTATTACTCATATAATATAGAGAAAGTGAACATTAATAAAGAGAGAAGGAAGTTTTTTATTTTATTTTTTAGTTAAGTGGAGTTAATAGATGGAAGATTGGCAAAAGTAGATATAATGACCGACGTGAGTATAAAAGCAATAATCCTTACAGTTACAGTACAATCACTTATGATATGAGACAATTTCAAATAGACAAATCATCAAAAGAAAAAACTTAAACAAATAAAAGCAGATGGATAAAGTATTGATTTATAAATTTTCAAATATTACTCTTTCTTTAAAAAAGATTTTCTACTGCTATTCTAAACATATGCGGGTGGTTTATAACACAACGTAACTGCTTTGTCATTAAAAATAAGGTTCATAAAAGGTAATGAGTGCATTGAGTAGTGGCACTAAGATAAAGTTGATGTATTAGCTTGTTTAGAAATATAATTCCTAGGGCCATTTTTTTCTTTTCTAGAAGGATATAATGACTCATGAAGATTTGATGTAGTCGTTTTCTTTATAAAAGAAGAGCCAATAGTAAATAGTTCAGTGTACATGTTGTCTACATGAGATTCTAAATAGCATTAGTAGATATTTAAATATGTTAATTGACGTAAGATATGTTTTTAAAAAGTAAAGATAGTCTTACATAAATACAAGATACATATTACTTTTTTTTTTCTTTTTTTTTTTTTTTTTTTTTTTTGAGGGCAAGCATCGGAAAATATATTAAAGAAGATCAATTTCCGCCAAAGTCAATAGACTTTGAGGAAAAGGACCAAAGATACAAATTCATCACAACTTCTAGTCTCCCATCTAGCGACATTATGAGCTAGAGTATTAGAAGATACATATTATTCTCTTCATGGGAGTATCCAATTAAAGGACATAAGTCACATAACACATAACCACTACGAGTACTATTTATTAATTCTCATACTAAACTACTTTGTACTTTAAATTACAGAACAAAAATAAATTATGTTGGAACATAAATCTATTTTTAAAGAAAAAAAATTGTACGTCTATACCATCCATTTCCGAGGAGAGGAGGATATGAGATTATATATTTTTTGATAATATCTTTTAAAAGAGTGTTATAAATAAAATAATTTTGGGTTAGAGTGAATATAAGATTATTGCAAGAATGAAAATCGTTTTATAAGTTTTAAAGACAAAATGCAAAAGTACTAAGCAAGACTAGTGGTGTGTTATATCAGCCTGATTTATAATTATCTGAACTTATCTTATCTAATCTAATTTAAGCTTGTTAAAATTTATAAGACCTTATTACATTTTTATTTTGTTATCAATTGAATTAAGATAAACCCTTATTAAAACTAGTTGTTGGCTCGCGCGCTATGCGCGCGGTCCCCCAACATTATTTTAATTTGTAATTAGCGCGTGATTAGTTGATGTGTATGTGTTAATTTTGATCGATTTATGTTAAGTCGAATTGCTAGGAAGTATCGTTAATAACTTAGAATTATGTTTATTTATTAATTTAACTACAGTTAATAATAATTGTGCAATTATATATTCTAATTTTCGTTTTCGTTAGTAATAAGTAAGAAAATGTACTAATATTCTAATATTAGGTTTATGGTTGAAGGATTTCATTTGACTCTTTTGGTGCTTGAATATAATGGAGCCTTATCAATTGGGCCTATTTGGATAAAGCCAAGGCTATACTGGACTTTATGATAATATGTAACAATTTAATGTAGTCCAATATGACAATATGTTTGAATAGTAATAGTTTCATTGCTAATGGTGTAGTTATAGCATTATCAGATTGTAAAACACATTCATCAACCCACGAATGCGTTAGTGAAATTAGTTTAGTAGGTAACTATGCACATCAGCAATTTAGCATGACATTTTAGCATCCCATTGAAAGAGATTTAATATTGTAACCCAAAATTAATTCACAAATGCAAAATGGCAAGAAAATGCAAAATGAAAAAAAAATCAAAATAATAAAAAATAATTAAATATTATTGATAGGAAGAATGTATATTTTTTTTTTTCATGTAATTTGAAAAGTACAGTAATTGCAGAATACAAATTTATAATGACCGTCCCTTTTTTCTAAAAAAAAAAAATTACATAAGAAACCTTTTTCATTTTCTCCTAACATACAAATTCTTTTAAATTAAAGTAACATTTTTCATTTTCGCCTAACATACAAGCTTATATATTATAAAATAGCATAAATATTTTTTGTTGTTAAAATTTTAAGCAAAACTTGTGCAACAGTAAGTTGCTTCGGGGTTTTAATACAGGCGCCATTGTCCCAAGTTTTTTGGTAGGCATTGTGTTTTTATGATGAAAGTTAATTCCATCTCTTTGATGTAAACACCGCTACCATTTGCTTCAACGCATAACTTGGGCGCTATTAATAAACTTTAATACAAGTATGGTGCCGACGGTGTCGATTTAGCCGGTGGCAACATAATTGTATTAAAGAATATTTTAAGGGAATACGTTATCACGAGCTCTGGCGATAACTCCCTTTTTACCATTAATTTTGGGGTCGAGCATGTTTAAACATTTGTGTGTAGTGGTATTCTTAGGAAAGCTATTAGTGATTTTAGATTGATGAGAGGAGGGAGGGATGTATTATTTTTTTGGGTTGTTTTTTCAGCCATTTTGAAAATGAGAGACGGTGAATGATATTGTTGTGTTATTGTTGTTGTAAATGAGAAGTGTATGTGCTATATTTATAGCCAAATAATATCTATGACTCATCACTATAGTAGAGAAAGAAAGAGACATGTTGAGACAAATAATTGATAAGCTGAAAAAAAACAGTACTATAGAAATGTAAAAGAGATAAAGTAAATGGGAAAAAAAAATAAAAGGGCCCATCTTTAAGGGTAACAAAGATGGTTAGTTTGACTTGTCCAACTTATAAAATATTAATTAGTCCAATATTGCTTAATAAATCAGATTATTAAGTGTATGATTATACAAGATGGCAAAGGACTTCATCAACGTTAATCATTTAATTCCAAGATGGTTTCATTTGCTCATTAATCTTAATTAACTATAGATAGATGGTTTTATTAAGATGGTTTCATTCATCAACGGGCAAAAGATGGTTTCATGGGCAAGGGACTTGTATAAGCATGGGCAAGTCAAATTAACCATTTCCTATAGTTAATTTGGCTAATGAATCTATAAAATATAATTTTTCAGCAAAGTAGTAAACAATTATTAAATATTATTGATAGGAAGAATATTTGTTTTTTTTTTTTTTTTTTTTTTTTGGTAATGTGAAAACTACATTAATTGCGACATACAAACTTATAGTGATTGTACATTTGTTTTTTTAAAAAATATTACATAAGAAATCTATTTCATTTTCGCCTAACATACAAATTTCCCTAAATTAAAGGATTTTACATGTAGACGTCGTTGTCCCAAGTTTGTTAGTAGGTGTTGGGTTTATCCGGTGAAAGATTTTTCCATTTCTTTCTTGTAAACACCAATACCATTTGCTTCAACGCATAACTTGGGCGTTATTAATAAACTTTAATACAAGTATGGTGCCGACGGTGTCGATTTAGCCGGTGGCGACATAATTGTACTAAAGAATATTTTAAGGGAATACGTTATCACGAGCTCTGGCGATAACTCCCTTTTTACCATTAACTTTGGGGTCGAGCATGTCTAACCTTTTGCGTGTAGCGGTATTCTTAGGAAAGCTGTTAGTGATTTTAGATTGATGAGAGGAGGGAGGGATGTAGTATTTTTTTGGGTTGTTTTTTCAGCCATTTTGTACATGAGAGACGGTGAATGATATTGTTGTGTTATTGTTGTTGTAAATGAGAAGTTCAAGTGCTATATTTATAGCCAAATAATATCTATGACTCATCACTATAGTAGAGAAAGAAAGAGACATGTTGAGACAAATAATTGATAAGCTGAAAAAAAAAACAGTACTATAGAAATGTAAAAGAGATAAAGTAAATGGAGAAAAAAAAAAAGGGCCCATCTTTAAGTATAGCATCTTTAGTTTACAGTAGTTGTACCCAAATGCAAAGATGAAAAAAATGTGATGAGTTAAATTTGGTTGAGTAAAACAATAACAGTATAAGCAATGAAATGGATGAAGATGCTCCCAAATGGATGAATGGGGCCTAACCTTTTTGTTTTTTTGTTTTTATCAAGTACAAGTGCACAATAATATTACGAATCTTCCTATTTGTAATTAATTAGATGTGCATACGACAAATTGCAAAAAAAAAAAAAAAAAAAAAATTTACTTGAAAAGAAAATTCAAAATAATAAAGAAGCATTAAATTCTACTAATATAAAAAATAACTGAATATTTCGGGTTTTTTATTCAGTTTGAAAAATACACTAAGTGTAGTATATTGCATTTGGTTCGGGTATTTTGGTTCGGGTTTTTTATTCAGTTTTTAAAAATAACTGAATATTTCGGGTATTTTGCATTTGGTTCGTTGTTTGCCGTGAATTAATAGGTGACAATTTTCTTTTTGGGATGTATAAACACAACTATTATGAAATTAGAGTTATTTTAAAGATGAGCTGTTAGTGAAATATAGCACTGCATCATTAAAGATAAAAACGGATTTGCAAAGTTAATAATAATTCTATTGCTTTATTGTAACAATATTTAAATTACACTAATCCTAGAATACATAGAAAGTAATGTCGGCTAATTTGTGAGAGCATCTAAAGTACTAATGCTTGAAATCGTAGAATTGTTTTTTTTTTTATTTTAGCCCGGCATCCATAATCTTTCGCCTTTGTGAATCTTTCATATTGGCGCACTTCTCTTACGTTATTTGTAGGAAATTGTTCAGTCGAACGGAATGCACGGTATTTTTTTTTCTTTGTAAGACCCAAATCATTGGCTTCAACGCGAAACTTGGGTGCTATTTAGGTATGTAATTGCCAATATTTACATAGGTTTTTTTATTGACAAATTACCTAAATAGCTATTAATGAACTCTATTACAATTACGTAGCCTACGCAGTGAATTCAACTGAAGACAACGTAACTGCAGTAAAGTTTATTATTAGGGAATACATTACCATTAACTTTGGAGTTGATTCCCTTATTTACCATTAACTTTGGTGTTGATTTTTAGTAATTCGATATATAGAATGGTATTTTGAGGTAAGCCGGTATTTTTTTTTGGCTAATGAGAGGAAGGTGAAAGCTAGTGTGATTTTGCATTATTTTTTGAAGCATTTTGTGAGATGGGTGTATTATACTTTGTAGAGGATTGTTTCTGTTTTTTTTGTTTCTGTTATGTGAATTGCAAAGCAATAGCTCTATATTTATACTCACAATCTTTTTTTTTTTTTTTTTTTGTTTTTTTTCTTTTTGTTCAAAAAAAATAATGTGAATTGCAATTGCATGCATTCCACGTAGGTAGTTCCATGAAATATTCAGGAAGTTTATATCCACAAAAAAGGTGTATATATTTTTGTAGTGTTATAATATATTTCTAGGCTTATTTTTTTATTTTTTGTCTTATTGGTAAAATTGGAATCCTATGTCTATATGTACAAATAAATTGTATAATTACTGATTCTAGACATGCTGAACTGTCCTTTTTTTTTTTTCCATGTTCTCGTTTTTATTTTTTTTTCAGGCTATAAATGTATGATGCATTGTTAAGGCTGACAATATGTGCAGAAATTCATCTCTATCTATTTGCTTTTATTGGATATTATAAGCTGAAAAATTATCTTGCTGTCGACATTGTTCATTATAGCTGTATTGATATGAATAGATTTCTACTCAGCATGCTTATCTTTATTGCTTTGTTGTTCAGTGGGTATGAATGACAACTCTTATTGATTTGTCACTAAAATTACTACTCACTGAAAGCTGTGACTAATTCAGTTTCTATGAATGCAGTGTGATATGATATAATCAGTTCTTCTTTTTCTATTGTTGTGTTGTCTATTTAGTGTTCACTAATCTAATTAATCTAATTCATATGGATTATGGTTACTACTACAGGTGAACTTATTTACTGAAGGAAGTCCGCTGAGCATTTGTATGAGGCATCTTCTGTTTGAATGAGTAAGTGATTATAAGGTGTGGTTAGTAATATTATGAATTCAATAAATAATCGATTATGAATGAATTATTCGAATGAAACTGATTTACATAGAAATCTCCAAACAAGCTTAGTGCACTATAAATGACATTAATAGACTATATGTTAAATAAATTAATAAGGTTGTAGATAAATTCCACAAAAATTAAATTAATATGTAACTGTGTACATTGATTTCCACAGAATTCTTTAATTAAATAAATTGTTCAAAGTAATCAAACTGATTTTATAGAAAATCTATTTAATTTTGACATAGTTTAGTCTTTAATTTTCATAGAAAACTGAAAACTGATTCTTAAAGAAAATTGACTTTATAGTAACCTCTTAATAAGTGATTTAATTGTGAGATAGTTCACTTCTTAATTTTCCTACATTGCTGTATGTACATATTAAACTAAGGACAAAAAGCTGGACTTCTATGCTATGGTGTCAAATTTGAAACTGATTTTATAGAAACCGCCAATTGTAGGTCAATATATACTAAATGTAACTTTTATTAGAGTTGGAGTTATTTAGTTATTTGCATAGACTATTAATTATTTGGTTCTTTATAATAGTGGAGTTGTTTATATTTTTTGAATAGATGTGTTGGTATTTCAAAACTATGAGCTTATATCAGAATTTGCCGTCTCATGTGGTGCTTTTTAAAGATGAATGTCGCAAAGAACTGGTATGGAAGAGATTTTTACTAATTATAATTAACGTTTTTCTTCTATGTTGTAGAACTGCTTTTTATGTTATTAATATTTGTTACAGGAACTACCCGAAAGTTGGACATCTATGTTATATTGTGTATCTAGCCCGGTGGAAGTCCTCCGCGGGATCAATAGCCGAATTTGGAATGTTGAATTGGGGAAAGCCACTGCCCAAACCGGAGAGTATATGACTCTTGGTATTGGTTGGGAAGCGTTCGTAAACGATAACCAGATATGTGAAGGCGAAGTGCTTATGATATATTATGGCGGGAATAACTCTTTTTATGTGAGGATATTTTCAATGTCTATGGTGGAAAGATTCAGTCTCATTGAACCTTTACACAAATTTAGTTCAAGTGATGCAGTTTGTTCTTCTGAAGATTAATATTGTCTTAAAATTTAATAATAATTGAGTAATGGATTTTTATTCAAGTTTTTTCTAAGCTGTAATACTTTCTATAATGTCAAATATTTGTATGGGAAAGATTTGAATAATCTTTATGGAGAAGCTTTACATATGTAATGGATGTACTCCTTCTATAAAAGTGACTGATTTCCTTACATGTTTACCTTTTTTTTTTTGTTTTTTTTCCTTTTGTTTTCTTCTGTTTTTCCTTCTTTTTTGCATTGATATATCAACTGAACTGAGCAATTTCATTTATAGTGTTGTTCACATGCCTACAGTTCCCTTTGATTTCTTTTCTTAAATATACATTTTTTAAAAAAAAATTATGCAATGTTAATGAGTATATAAAAGAGTTATATAATTTGGAGAATTAGAATTTTTCATTTGCGTTGGATTCATAGCCTAGTAATAATGGTATAGACATTTGAACATAAAAACTGATGATAATTACATATTACTGCATTATAAACTATGTTCATGTATGTTTGTTTTTGTTTTTTTTTTTTCCCCCTTTTGGTATTTTAGGCCGATGGCAGTTGCACAATGAAGTGGATTCACAGATTGAATGAAGAGCATTTACAAGCAGTGGTATAGTTAGCTATTTTTAAAATAAAGTTTATTTTTAAACTTGATAAGTTTATGTGGCCTTGATTAGGGTAATTGTTGGTATTGTTTAGGAGATTCCTTCCATGTTTTATCACATTCTAGCAGATCAATGTGGAGCTTTTCGAATTTACCGTGGTGAAGATGGACTTGCATGGGATATAGTTGTTTATAAGACTTGCATTGGAAAGTCTATTACTGGTATGTATATTGATGCAGGTTGGAAAGAATTTATCTCAGATAATGATCTAGAAGCAGGAGATACTTTGATATTGTATTTCATGGGTAATGGTATCATTCATACCAAAATGTATAATTCATTTGGGGAGGAAAAAACACATGTAAATGTTCCTACTAATCAAACTATCCCTGTTCGAAGAAGGCTCCCTCTTAGTGCTGTGGAAATGGATAGGCATTTAACTGAAATGCAAGAACAATGCTCTGATCCGTCATTTCAGTATGTGTTTGATCGTCGATCCATTTTCCAGGGAAAAATTGTGAGTTGTTCGTTTATAGTTGATTATGATCATAAATTGTTGCTGTCAGAAATTGAAATAGTTTATGTTCTATACAGGTGATTCCTCTATTTTTTGCAAGGGCTCATCTTTATGAAATAGAACCTTGCACTTTAGTTTTACTTCGGCATAGAATGAAACAATGGCATGTTGAACTGCATTTAACAAAGGAGGATAATATTATCACTGATAGTGCTTTGAAGAATGGAGTTAATTTGTTCTATGAAGATAAAGCAATTGTCGACGGAGTTGGAGCGTTAGTTGTTTATCGACATGGTTATCCTACTTTGTTTGAGTTGTTGCTTGGACCAGTTTAGGAGCTGTAGGCTAATTGTGTTTAAGTTGTAGAATTATTGTTTTAAGAGTATGTTCTTAGACTACTTAGTCTTTATCTTTGCCTAAGATTTAGTATCTTTAAATTGTATTTGTGTACACTAAATAAATATAGTATTTTATCAGTTGTAATATATATTGTCACTTGCATATTTTCTTGATTTCTTACATTTTCATTTGTTTTTCTTTAAAAGGTCTATGCAAGACATATAAGTGTAATAGCAAGATAAGCAGTTCAATTTTACTAAACATATTTTTATATAGATTTATATAAATAGGAGGACATAAGGCAGAGTTTTAATCAGTTGTTTGCTAGAAACAATAACCACTGTCATTGTTTCTAGGAAACCCCTCAAAAGACATCTTTCTACAGCATCCTTCATCTATATACATAAAACTATAAGGACCTATTTAAAGCTGATCCTTAGAAGATGCTAGAGACAAAACATGAGGCACCTAATGTGCCATTTGCTAGATAAACTCGAGCAGTTATATTTTTAACATAGCAAAAGGAAACAGCTATGGTTACTTAGATACTTGAGAGCAGCAATATATTTAATTTTCAAAAGGTGTGCAGGAAATGCACCTTAATTGGTCGATGTTAGATAGTCGATCACCTTACTACATACATTGCTTCGTCTTCTTTAGGTAGCTGATATATCGGGCACTAATTTCCATCAGTGGCTGGTTCAGCGGAGGCATGTTTGATTTTTTCAGTCTTCACAGTGATAGGTGTGGTGTGTTTCTGATCAGGTTCAGTCAATTCAGCAGCATCCTCAGCATTACCTCTTCTCAGAGATGTGGTTCGGCCTTGACTCTTGCTGCTCTTCTGTGGAGACATTCCACCAAAGCAAAGCTTTTTACTTGCAGCAGATTGTGATTTCTGCAACTGTGATGTGTCTTGCTCAGCTTCAGCTTCCATGGGCCTTTTCCCTGCAGATTTTGCTTGCTTGTTCATTTCAGAACTTTGCTGAGGTGATTCAAGCTCCTCAGTAAAAGGATCTAGCTGCGGATGTTTCCCTGAAGAGATTTTCAGGTTTGGCATAGGAATAAATGGCTCAGAACTTTGCATCTCAGTCATGATGTTGGTCACTTGCGTTTCATTTGCTCCTTGGGTTTCAGCTGTAATCTCCTGTGTGTTAGGATCTTCTTTCAGCTGCACAGATTTGAGTGCCCACTCTAGGACATTGTTTTGAGCCAGATGCAAAGTTGGCCCTACTTGAATATAGAACGGGATGCTGCTAAGCGTATTCTGAATAGCTCTGAATGTGTCGCGATCACTCTGTATTGAATGCATCATAGCAGCATATATTAGAAATAAGCTCTAAAAATGTAACAGGTAAAAGCTACATCTATGATTTTGCAGGTTTGTAAGACTTTTTATGTGGTGTGCTCTTTGAAGGCAAGTGTAATACTGGGCATGATTAGCAATTTCTTAATGATAAGAAACAGTTGCTAAGAAGAAGTTGCTTAAGTGCTTCTTCTATGTATATTCTCAGTTTAAAGTAAAATAATATGAAACTAAAGAGCTAAAGTGGTCATTGTAATGTTATATACCTCTTCTTTTATAGCATGGATTTCTGCAGCAGTTTTTCTGAATAGTCTTTCTGTATCATCATTGAATGTAGTGAATGCCATACTTCCTGTGTCATCGCTAGCTTCGAACTTAAACGTTGCTCTAGTATAAACAATAAGGTTATGTTATTAAGCATAATAACATTAAATAGAGTCTAATTTTGAACTTAAATGTCGCTCATAATGCTACTAAATGAACTTAGTTTTATAAGTCCTTATACATATACCTCTCTGAGCAGATACTCTCTTTGTTTGAACAAGAAGGACATGTGAAACGCTTCTGTAATGGGAGATTGGTGCGCTTTGAGCAATTAGAACATCCTGTGTATGCGTTCACCTTCTCTAAATCAGCATTTTGAATAGTCACTTCAATCCAAAGAATCTCTTCTTGCATGGTGTTGCTTGGCTATGAACATATTATAGGTTATGAATATTTGTTAGATTTCACATATCTAACTTTTAGTTAGGTGTGAATTAGACATATGATAATGAACAGTAAGAGAAATGCCTTACCTTTCTCCGCTTCAGATCAGCAATTGAAACGATCTTCTTGTTTTCACTTGGGTATTTGACATCTAATACCATTGCCTGCCTGTCAACTATTCTCTGGTGGAAGAGTTTTGCCCTGGCATAAGTTTTAGTGGAAACAGAATTAGCAAATAACATGATTTATAGTGCTGTTATTTTTGAATCATCTCTTGCAAAAAAAAAAGACTTACCAGTCTTGCAGCACACGTGCACGTTCTCCTTTAGGTTCATATATAATGCGAGTAGACATACTCGAGTTCATTGAAAATCCTACATAAAGCAGCAGCAATATTATATTCATGGCATTAAAATGTTGAGTTATTTAATAATAGCAGTTTATGCCTCACCACGACGAGTATATGGTTTGAGTGCTCTAAATCCTATGACTTGAAACGAATCTGCCCAGTTCTTTAATCTGTCGAAGTATCTTGGTTCTGTCAAGTCATTCCACAGAGAGATGGAGAGTGGTTGATCGCAGCTGTTTTGTGACAAACACATAGTTAATTATTGATATACACAAACATGATTAACTAAAATTTTATATTTTGTTTGATACTGAGTGTCATGTAAAGTAACCTCTGATCAGTGATGATTATTTCTCGCACTAAACTATCTCGTCCTCCATCCTTCCCTACAACTCTTCTTGGTTCGTCTTCTACATAAAGAACCACTCCCACAACATCTGTTATTACACAATGCTGATTAGTATTTTTAATATATATATAGAGTTATTTCGAACATGTGAAGTTATATTATCTTACCATATCTCTCATCTGGATCCACTGCACGAGGAATAGCTGCTATGAGATGGTAGTTAGGTAAAACTGGTCCAAGTTCGGGATCAACTGGCTGAATTACAGTTCTACTGCCAAAAGTCATTTGGTAAGGAAACTGATCAAGGTCAGTTCTCCATTTTTCATCTATAAACTTGATTGGTGCAGATGAAATATCATATTCTCCTAGATACTGCAGTGCATCTTCAAAAGCCTCAATCTGATCTCCAAATAAAGTACCTCGCATCCTGTTGCCCTACAATATTGCAACAAAAACTTGTAAGCCACTCGATGCTATTAGCATCTCATTGTAAAGAAGATTCAACAATCTGCTTCTGCTTGTTAGTTAGTCCAATGCATTCGTCTGAATGTGCAAGTGAAAGTTATAAATATAAATAGCTATCTTCATACCTGGAAGCAAAAAAAATGTTATCATTAACGTATTAGAATAATCCTATTATATAATGCATCTCTCCTGTAGAAATTAGCAACTATTTCGTTGAAGATCGAATTATAATAAATTTATGATATAATGATAATGTTTTTTTTTTGTTTTGTTTAGACCAGCTCAAATTATCGTGTGCCGATAACCAAATGGAAATCCGAATAATTCTCAGCTTCATCTGTACTTTTTCAAAGGTACCAGCAGATAAAGCACAGATCGAGCTGAGAAGCAGAAGGAGAGCTTTGATTCATAACCAAGTGTGCTGATAAATTATAGCTAATTAATAGAATGGTGATAACAAATGCTGATGGATAGGTATAAATGATACTAACAGAGTAAGTATAAAATGTGATCAATCTAGATGTCGCTTATCAACTTATTGATTATTTTATAAGAAGATCCGATTCAAAGTAACAACTGATCATGTATATTTACTAATAGCAATTTATGCTCTTACCTCGTTGAATAAAGTGCACAAAATAGCAAATAACAATTTCACTAATAGCAATTTATGCTCATGACTCGTAGAATATAGTGCATAAAACAACTTATTCAAAGAAATTACATGTATCATACTTCAGAATGTATAATTGGAATCAAACAACATAATAGGACATTAGAGTTATGACCAAGTCTTTTTAAAACAATCATAGACAAATATAATACATAGCAGCAACCTAAAGCAGCATGGATATATAGCACCTACTATTACCTTGATCAAAATAAGTCAATAGTTTACAAAACTAAGCAGCATGTTAAAAGCATCATATACTCTGATTTTATTGTCTAAGCATTTTTGTAACAGGAAGATCAATTCCCCTTTTTTTTTCCTAGTCTAAAATCTTTAAGAAGTGTTTGCCTATTTTCCATTGACTTTTTATTAATTTATGTTCTTCTCTTTTTTATATGGAGCAAAAGTGAACACTAAATTAGTAAGACTATAACATACAATAATAATAATGAAAGGTTTGTACTTAGAAAGGACTCAGATTCTCACATCAAAACAACCTAACCAAAAATGTGTGGCAAGCACTTAGATTCTCACATTTAAAACACACCTAAAATAATATGGACTTTTAATCTTTTAAAGCAAAAAATAGATACCTGCTCATCCTTGAGTAGCAAAGTTTGGAATCTGACAGTTTTTTTGGAAGATAGTATGTCCCTTCCTTTTTCAGCAACTACTACTCTGACTATGTAAGACTTGCTTGATGCATTCAACTGATTCAAATACGCATACTGTGGTTTGTGTCTAGTTGCTCTGAATTTCAACTCTGTGCATATAAATGTGTACAGAATTTCATGGTTACTATCAACTGTAAATAGAATCTGCAATAATTTTTTTTTTTTTTTTTTGCTAGAAAAACAAACAACTAAATAACAATAACTTTCCTAGAAAAGGTAAACGAAAAGAAGCATTCTAAAGATTCAGATGAGTAGTTATTGCATAAAGAAAAAACCATACCTTCCATAGTTTAGGAATTAATGCTGAGAATATTTGCTTCTGTAAACCCAAAAAAAAAACGCATGACCTAGCAACAAATGCTTTTATAGTGCTTTAGGAAAACCTTCAGTCCTTAAAATCACAGTTGAATTGACTACAATAACCTTGGATACTTCTAGAGATTTATTGGAAAATAACCAGTGAGGTTTTTTTTTTTAAAAAAATGTTGCTGTTACTGTTTATACTGTTCATCCCATACTTCTGATTTGCAATTCTGTACTCTGAATATTAGACTGCACATTCTATGCTTTGGTTAGGTATTCAAAATGTTTTTTTTTATATTTGATATGTCTGATTTTCTACTTACATGTAAGAATATAATAAGTTATATGTTTTTTTAAAAAGTCTTTAAACATAAAGTACTCATTGGAGAAATTTCATATAGTCCAAATTCTAAATTTTGGCTGAAAAGTCTATGATAGGTTGTCAGATCTTAAGCCACTCTAAAAGCCACCCTAAAAGATAGCTTAAGTTTTCTAGCATACTCTATGATACTACTATTGCAATATAATAATTAGCTATTTATATAAGTGATATAAATGATTTTTTGCTTTCTAAGAAGGAGCACTTCATATGTATATTATATAATCAAAATCAAAATAATAAAGAGTACAATGCTATTGCTCAAAAGGTGTTCAGAAATATACAGAAAATGGCTTCAGGCTTCTATGTAGGTCGTTTAAAACCGGATTTCCTGCAATGTAAACATGTAAAAGAAACCGAATTAAGGATTTATGTTGTAATGCATATATATTTTCTCAACCAAGCTAATATGTAACTATAGGCTATTTTGTTTGCAGATTTACCTAGATCACTCCTGCTAGTTTTAAGACAGTGTACGAAACAACATTTTTAATAGATGTTTGGGCGTATTCTATAGCAGGAGCAACTGACAGGACCTTGATTTTTTCCGCTGTTCGTGCACGTGAAAGGGCGACATATAATTGACCATGTGAAAAGCATGATCGAGGAAGATAGACCAACACTTGGTCTAGTGTCTGCCCTTGAGACTTATTGATAGTCATCGCAAAACTCAATTTGATTGGAAATTGACTCCTCTGAAATTGAAAAGGATACTTCTGAGAATTTGGTGGCCTGAGCTTAATTCGTGGTATAAACACATGTTCACCTTGATACTGTCCAACAGCAATCACACACTCGATTAAATTCGAGAAAAATCTCTTACATATGAGCCGTGTACCGTTACACAGACTAGAAGAAGGTAACAGGTTTCTGAGCAGTATCACTGGGCAATCCTTCTTCAGCACAAGGTTGTGAGGACTCATTCCGCCTGGGCACAGTTTGTTCAGAAATTCTGTAGGGTATATGTTGCCAGTGTCATCCAAAATAGTATCATAGCTTGTATATGTTCTTGCTTCCCCTGGAAACTTATCAATCATGAACGAATTTATAGAATCGACATCATCATTTATTGGAGTTAGAATAGCTCTCCTCGAAAAAAATTTAGGATCCAAAGTGCCTGAATTCAATTCTGGAAAAGTCGATTCTAGATATTCTAATATTGGATCTTCTTCTGGCGGAAAAGTCTTCACTATCTGTGCTGGTAACTGAACAAGATCACTTTCCATAGCTTGCAATTCTCCATTTCCTAATGCAAGCAAGAAGTCACTGAATGCAGGATCTTCCCTGGCCCTTAAGTTTTCAGTCAATCTGAATCTCTTTAAATGATTCCATATATATGAACTCACCACACTCGCATCAACTGCTTCTTTCTGAGACTTATTAGGAACAACAGGCAGCACCTGTCGAAAATCCCCTCCAAATACAAT
The DNA here is from genome assembly GCF_948465745.1 of Chenopodium album. Taxonomy (NCBI): domain Eukaryota; kingdom Viridiplantae; phylum Streptophyta; class Magnoliopsida; order Caryophyllales; family Amaranthaceae; genus Chenopodium; species Chenopodium album. The sequence goes on from NC_137858.1 coordinate 6,290,713, forward strand.
TACTTTTCCGCCGAATACAATATTATTATCACATATATCCTGCAACAACAAGTCCAAGGATTCCAAATTTTGCTTGTTTGCCATTGATGCTTCATCCCATATTATAAGAGCTGTCTCTTTTATCAATGCTGCTAGGCTACTTTGCTTAGAAACGCTGCATGCTAGTGAGCAATCACTGTCGACTGGTATTTTGAATCTTGAGTGTGCTGTTCTACCAGAAGGAATGTTTGCTGCAGCTATGCCAGAGGTTGCTGTTGGCAAAACAATCTTATTCATGAGGCGTACCTCTGCATACAGCGCATTGTATAAGAATGTTTTGCCAGTTCCACCTGGACCATCTACAAAAAAGGCTCCTGGTTTTCCTTGCGTTACATGCTCCATTATAGACGTAAATGCTTCCTTTTGAGCTGCATTTAAGAGGCTGCGACTGTCAATACAGCTCTGAGGAATTGGGGCATCTAATGCGTCTTGTATATCCTTTGTTTTGTCAATCACGCTATCAGTGCTATCACTTAAGGAACCCAAACCACATTCACCCAATGACTTTCCCATAGCTTCTAGATGCTGCTCAATTGATCTCACTGTGAGCTTTTTAATTTTGGTTTCTGCACCAGGATTTTTTTTTGCAAAATCTTCTGACAATGCAGCATAGTATCTGCACCATAGCTGTTCAGGGTCTTCTGGCTGACAGAATATAAGGACAGTAGCAAACAAGCGGCGTAGAGCTATTGGCAGCTGAATTTCAGTTGCTTCAGCTAGACAGATGTTTGCAGCATCGTCCACTTCTAAGATACCAGCTTTAAGACACGCCTCCTTGAAGCTCGCACATACATACCCGTGAACTGTCCGTAAATCTGTAAATGACTTAGGACTCTTGACATTCAGCAATAGCAACCGCAAATAGAAGCGCTCACCTTCAGAAGGAGCTACGAAGGTTAAACGGCCTACCATTTTTGTTTTACGTTTCCGCCCGAACCATGCTTTTGCAGTAGCATCCCATCTATAGTGCTCTGGAAATTCTCCATAAGAATACCCCAAACCATTCTCAGAAGCAGCATTTAAACGGAGAAACTCAATTAAAGGAGTCTTTGCATAAACACCACTTGCAATTCCCACATCTAGTTTTTCATGTGGCCGAACACACACGGTGTTCATTTCTGGCATATGAACTGAGAGAGGCATTACTGGTGGATATATCTCAAATAAGTCAAAGCCAAAAATTCTCCATGCTGCTTCACATGGTGATACCCACCTTCCTGATTGGTACTGAGCAATCTCATCTGCAGAATTTTTATCCTCAGCTGAAACACTAAAGGCAACCCTATCATGTCCCTTGTAAACATATTTGTACAAGTATTTTACTGCCTTTATAGTTGAACAAACCTCAACATTTAAATGGCAGTCAAAAAGTGAAGACAGATAAGGGTTATAAGGCACGACCCATCGATTGTCTAAGTAAGCACCCCTAACCTTGACTTGTTCTCCAGTATCCGTCCTTCGATAGCATGGGTAGCCGTCCTTATTTGTTGTTGTTTGTGGTGTGAATTGCTTTGGATACCCATTTTTACAAGAAGATACACTATCTTTCTTTCTCATACAAGGGCATTCTGGATTTAATTCCCCACATGGTCCGTGCATCATATGCTGCAACACAATTTTACGGAGTTCGGGTTGATTCACAGAGGGTATTTCTGCACAAACAAATTTATCATAATCAGCAGGACACTTCATCTTGTACTGTGGCTGTAGAATTAACAAGAAATGAGCATGGGGTAACCCTCTTTTCTGAAATTCCACAACATAAATCATAGCGGCTACCTTGCCAAATATTTTTTCTTTCTTGATTTTTTTCCTAAGCGCAATCAACTTTGCTCGAAATATTCTGGCAACTAAATCTGGCCGATCCTGAGCAGCTTCACCTGGCAACAGTTCAGCTTTTATCTCTAGCCAATTTGCATTGCACGTCACAGTAACGAAGAGATCAGGTTTCCCGTGCTTCTGCACAAGCGCCATTGCATTCAGATATCTCCTTTTCATATCACGAGGCCCTCCTAGAAAAGACGGTGGCAAAATGAACTTATGTCCAACATTCGCTGCATTTGTTTCTCCACTTTCGACAGTATCAAGAATCCCTTTATATAGATCAGCTCTTATTGTATCTTGATTCCTCCGAAAAAAGTCTAATCTAGTATTCTCAACTTTAATATACATATCTACAATGTACTGCAAGAAAGCACGACCCGCCCTTAGAAGCATGTTTCCTATCCTGATCTGAATCATGTAGGCATAGTATTCTCTTGCAGAGATGTACTTATCAGCCCTAGTATGCCTTCCAGAAGCACCTATAATAAGCACGAAGTAATTAATCAACAAAAACAAATAATGTTATGATCATTGAAAGGAAAAAAAAAACATCAAATAATTAAGCAATGCTAGAGGAAATAGCCAAAGGAATAATAATAATAATAATAATAATAATAAAAGCCAATGGGAAGAGCCAAAGAAGTAATACTAATTTAGTAATTAAGCAATAACCGAAGGAAATAATAAACATTAAGTTATCAAGCCTATATAAAAGAAACAATGTTATAAAAGCAATGCTAAAAATTAAAGTCTTTGTGCAAACTCACGGGCGACTTCTGCATCCAGAAACTCTGCTGGAGTATGCACCGCGCAAGACTGAATAGGATCAGATTCAGTGGCCAATTGCCTGTCTCTACCGTGCGAAACTTTTTTCAGGCCTTGATGCCAACCACATTCACCTTTTGGAAAGAGTAGTGGATACTGTAGAGGGTCATAGCACCCATAATAATGGGCAATTCGGTGAATTTCTGTAGATTTTCCAGTTACAATGATATGCGGCCATGAACTCTGGCTTGACGAAACACTATCAGGCCAAATAGCCGCAACTTCATCTGAAGTGGGAGCATTATACACTCTCTGATCTGGCACAGTGTTTGAGTTTATTATGATGTTAGTACTTTCATTGACAGTTACTTCTTTCAAAGAACGAAAGAATCTTGCATATGGATTATCTTTAGTTACTCGCATTAATATGTCAATTACATCTTGTCTTAATTCAGGAAAATAATCTGCTCGATGTTTAAGTTCATTTTGACCATCATAGAAGTACAGTTGCAAGTATTTTGGGCCTTTTTCATTCGGAATTAAATCTGGTACAGAATGATATATCTGACCATGTAATTTAAAGACATATATTCCTTTATGCGTTTCTCTTTCGTATTTACCGCCAATCGAACTAAAAGCAAATAAATTATTGTATAATCTAGCATACTTTCTAAAATGCACAGCATCTTCATCCTTTGAAGTAAAAAGCCTTACTAATTCTGGGGGATAATCATTAGCAACTATCTTGACATCTCCATCACCACAACAGAAATGTTTGGATTCAAACTGGAATTTCTTAGCTCCACATTTGGCACAGCAAGTAGAAGCAGCTAACTGTAATGGTTGTGTAGGAAGTGGCTTCCTTACAGCAGCCACAGGCGTTTCTGTAACATTATCATAAGACAACTTGTTAAATTCCATCACACAACAACATGATCCCATGAACTGCAACCGTATATAAAGACTTACTTTTAGCCGCATCCCCTAATTGCTTTGAAGTTTGTGCCGATGCAGATACTGGCGCTTTATTTTTCCCTGTAAAATTATAACATTAAAAAAAGAACAGAAAGTAGTAAACAACATATTATACAGCAACACATATAGATTTTCTTTGAAAATCGTAATTACAATATGATCTCACCCTTCGCCAAATTCTTTAATTGTTTTGAACTCTGTCCAGATGATGCAGATACCTTAGTAGCCTTGCTTCTTTCTGCCATATACCAAAACAATTTTAAAACAAAACTTGCTTAGTAAATGCACCGAAATACTTCTCCCACACAGCAGCACACATGCACTACACCAATCCTTACTTTTAGGCGCCTTTTGTAACTGCTCTGAACTCTGCGCACATGATGGAGCTGTCTGAGTAGCCTTGCTTCTTTCTGTCATATGCAAAAATAATTCAAGAACAAAACCCACTAAGTAAATGAAACCAAACATTTCCCCGACACAGCAGCACACATACGCTAACTCCCAAAAGTAAACCAATGCTTACTTTTTGGCGTCTTTTCTAACTGCTCTGAACTCCGCGAAGATGAACCTGTTGCTTTAGTACATTTAGGTTTTTCTGTCATGCATCATAAATAAAAAGAAAGAAACCTTATTATATTGATGCACATATATGTCCTTTTTATAGCCATAAACAAAAACAAAACGCTTACTCCCAACTGTAATGTATGTCGAAGGCCTTGCTCTAGCCTTTTTAGTTTTCGGTTGCTCTCCCTCACTATACAAAGCATAAAAGACAGGTGGATTTATTTTCTTACATAATTATACCCGACATAATCATAGGTGTCATAATAACCTAGTACCTGATACAATTCTGCGGCAATGATACACTTAGTGCTCGTTTTGACTGTCGACCTTGAGCTGATGGCCTCTTAAAATCATAAGGCGCCTCAACTATTACATAAATATTGTAAAACAGCAATAAAGCAGCTATTCATTAAGGTGATGGTACACAACAACACAATATTCAAAATTAATAAGAAATATGTTTCTCCTGCAAAAAATATTTAACTGCACAAACGCACCCATCTAACACCTGCACAGCTGAAACCACCTCTAGATCTGATATACGGTAGTAAGAAAGCTTGCGTTTTTTGTGCTTTTATTTCTGCACAAAACCACAACCAACAATCCAATATTACTTTTTGGATCCACCTTACTGCCGACATTTAACCAGGCCTGATAGAAAATAAAATTAATTTCGATGACCTATTTCAGAGACAATAGGCAAAGGACAAATAATATGTCTGTAAGTAACATAAAACAATGTAAACCTAAACAAGACAATCAAAAGCTGCTTTCATTCATTTAGAAAGTACATTACATTATATTCAAGCCTTATCATACATACGGTTTCTTTCATGCGGCTTCTACATACTCAAAAGAAGCATTAAGTCTAAACAGAAAAGTAAGAACATAAGCTCGTATAATAGACCTAGTGCACACTAAACATAAACGCTAATAATAAGGCAAACATCATGCCATGGCACCTATTAACTATAACACTAAATAACTAAGCAAACTTAGTGCGCTTCCAAACAGTCTCAAGTTCAGGAATGCCAGAAACCAAAGGTTCTGTAATTCTGACAGAAGAAGAAGATGCGGTGCCCATTGCTGCACTTGAGCGGCGCTTCATCGGAGCAGAGGGTGGTACAGTAGGCTTAGGAATCTGAAACCCTTCAGATGTCGGAGTCACACAGTCTCCTTCAGGAAAGCGATCACCTCTAGCAGCTAATCGTTCCTTGAAATGATAAAACTTAGCCTTTAAATCAGAACAAGCAGCACCCTTCTCTGAAGCAAGGCCGTAATTAGCATCTATAACCTCAAGGTTATACTGGGTGACCAAGTAATGGACTGCTCTTTTAGCTACCTTTTGTCTTGCAGCTGCTACTTCAGCACAAGGATCACTATAAATGCATTCCATACCAGTTCCATTGTGAGGGCAAGACACAGTTAGCCAAGCCACAAATCCCAAACCTTCAGCCCAAATAGTCTCCAATGGACTTACCTCTGCTCCCGTTTTTGTAACAACAGCACCTAAAAAGCCAACATAATTCATCGTCACATGGACAACATCCTCAGCTGTTCTCCTTCCTAAATTGCCTTCAGTTATAGGCATCTCTAACCCTTTCTCACGACATAATTCAACAACCTTATGCTTATAAAGTTTACTACACAACTGATACATTCTTGCTCTATCAGCTGTGAAATCATTCACCCGCACTCCATAGTGGCCGATCATTTTCTGTACAGCTTTTTGAGCTGCCCTTTCCTGTGACTCCTGAATTGTATTAGCCTCCCCACGAAAGAATACAAATTCAGATTTGCCACACTCAGTCTTAACACGAACAAAAGCATTGTTCCTATCCTTATCTACATAACCATACACTGGTTCAGGGAAATTTAAGCATTCAGCCACCTGACCTAATAAAGGTCGAAATGGAATGGTAATTTTGTTTGGATGAATGGCCATAACCTGTAACCGGTAAAAAGTAGCATCTTAATTAAAGCAACACAAGCACCAACTAATCAAGCACACCTAGCAAATTACAAAATCTACCAGCAAATATTATTTTTTGTGTATGCTTAGACATGTGTTGCATTTTCATTTTATTTCTTCAAGCACACCTATTTTATAGTCTTCAAGCACACCTAGCAAATTACAAAATCTACCAGCAATGCAACTAAGAAACCACATACACTCAAAACATTCAAGCCCAAATTCATCAAATAAACTTACTAATTTTAGTATTGCGCAGATTCACCACCACAGCTAACCCAAGATGCAGCTTCCTATTGTTCTGTTTTATTTCATCAAGAAGAGGGGGGCAAAAAGGCAAAAGAAAACACATAAAACACCCAAAAAAAAGCAACATAAGCAACAACATTTAAGCTAAATCTTCAAAAATACAACAATATTAGCAAAAGTACATAAACTAATTAAGAACTAAACTATAACCTGTAGTTCATATTTCAAGTTAATTTACATTCCTTTATATAGTCCAAAAGGTCAAGTACTCATTTAATCCAAGAATCACTATGTCAATATAGAAATCTGCTTATATAACTAAGTTTCAGTGAAATATGTTCCATTATCATACAGTGTTCCCATCAAAATTAGCCAAAAGAAAACAGCCTCAGCCAAAGTTTCATAGCACCAACCTTTTCTCATACAGCATATGAAGAACAACAAACAAATACATACAAGAAATAAGAGAAATATGTGCTGGTATAAAAGGCAAAAAAATAAACCAAAGGACACACCTATACATATTTTAATTAAAAAAAAAAGTACATCACAAAAGTATTTTAAGCCTTGAAAATAAAATATGTTCTCTACTCAGTATATCTAAATGCAATAATCATTCTAGCAATTTTGCAGTACAACCCAAACAGCTGGCCACATAATTCCTTTTGCAAACACTGTAGACCAACAGTATCCAATCCAAACCAATTTTCCTATTGCAATAATTAATCACTAAATTAACAAATTGCAATAACTAATCACTAAATTAACTAATCACTAAATTGCAATAACAATTCATTAAAAAAAGCCCAGACCAATTTCCCAATCACAGTAATTAAACACCAACTTATCTAACAGCACCATAACCTCTACCACTAACATAAATCATACAAAATTAAATTCCAAAATAAATAGCAAACTAACACAGCCAACCATAAATCAAAGAGAGTTTAATTTCACAGGGGAAAAAAAAGGAGAAAAAACAGAAAACCCACCTTATAATAATCCATAAGCACCATATATAAAGCAGCAACAACCATCTCCATTGAACAATGCTCTGCAAGAGAAGAAAAAGCCATCGAAATATGCTCTGGAAGAGAAGAAAACGCAATTAACAAATAAATTGGCTAATTACATCAAAGATTATTACATCAATAAAGAAAGAAATATGGTTCCCAAGAAGCATAGCTGTATACGTGGCCAACAGCAGCTGACAAATGTACACCAAGCAAGGGAAAACGCGAAAGGACAATCCTACCCCTAGAATTTTGGTGCTCCAGCAAGGGAAACTAAGGGCAGAGGCGTAATTTTACTGTTCCTAATGAACAGTAAAATTAGAAGCAATTCGGGTGCAACAGCAAGGGTGCTTCGGGGCTTTTTAAGAGTTAGGGATTTATCAAGCTTTTATGGCTTTTCATTAGTAGTGTCCTTTAGACTTTAGTAGTTCTTCTTAAAAATTTACAATAAAAAATAATACTAGTATAAAACATGGAGTATTGAATTGGGCCAAACCGAATAATGATATGGATCAAACCCAATCCAACCCAATTTATCAAGCTTTTATGGTTTTTCATTTTTTTTTATCTGCAGAAAAAGGGAAGCTCAAGCTCTGCTCAACATATCAAAGTGAAGCATTTGCAATGGCATTTCTCTCCATTTGAGTAATCCTTGCTATTTGTTGCCATTTCTCTGGTTTGTTCTTCTTCTCCTTTCTATTTATAGATGTTTTTCTTTTTCTTTCTTTACATTTTTTTTTACTGATTTAGTGTTTCTGTTATCAACAAATATTGCAATTTGTTCCCAATTTTGCGTTTTATTCACTGAATTTTGTGGCAATTTCTTGCTCTGCAATTGAATTTTGTTACAAGGTTGATTAATTTCCTGCTCATTTGGGAATTTCAACTTTTGCAATTTTGTTTATTTTTTCTAGAAGTATATTCGAGCAAATTATGCGCTGAAATTACATGAATAAATCAATGTTTATATGAATTAATGTCTCTGTTTTCATCAAATACTGCAGTTCATACCCAATTTTGCTTTCTTGCATTGAATTGATGTATTTTATTGCTTTGAAATTGAAGCTATTATAATGTTGGATAATACTCATCTGGGATTTATATGTTTGCATTTGAGTACTTTGTAGAAATAATCACAGCAAATAATGTTTTGAAGTTACAGGAATAAATAGATAAGTAAATCTGGAAGAGGATGGCTTGTAGCATATCGTCTTGTGCATTTCTGGTATCATCAGACTTGTTTCGACCTCGAATGAACAAACCCACTTCGCTTTCATGGTCTTCTTCTATGCCCCAATTGAATCTTTCACTCAATTCCAGACCTAATTTGTCAAATTCCTTTCCCAAACAGGTACTATTTTTGCTTCATAATTCCTCTTTTAAGTATGTTCGTATGTATGTGCTGTTGAATTCTCGGGTTGGATTTAGTTGTCTCATTGCTAGTTTAAATTTATACGAACAATTTCAACTATTTTCTGGTGGAGGTAGAATGTTTAGCCTTTTCTTGAGTTCCATTATATATATGGTTTATACTTTATTCATTTGTTGTGCTCTTCACTTTCTAGCGTTATTGTTTTAATGTAGTGCTTCCTACTTCCTTTCCTCTTGTCTCAAAACAATTGGAAATCAATTAACCTATACTAAAAGCGAACCTAAAGTGACACTTGTCACGATGTTATAAAAAATTTTCCCGCCTTTTCATCTTTCCTTCTTTTTTTTTTTTTTTTTTTTTTTTGCCAAATTTTAATGACTTCCATTTTATAACCTACTATAATACTTATTTCCATTTTGACAACACACTTAATCCAATCATACTCAATTTAAATTTTTTTAATTATTTTTCAACATATATTTTATATACTATAAATCTTTTAGTTACAAATATACTAACATAGTTTAAAATTAAGATATTGACATATATCATCATCCAAGATTATCATAATATTATTATAATTTTTTTTCCTCCGACTTAAAATTTATTTTAATTAAAAATAGGAATAATAATTTTGGTAGGATACTTTGTATAAATCTTACAAATATACATAACGTTTATAAGAACAACTGAACAAAATCATTTTATTATATTATGCTCCTCCGTTATTTTTATATAAGTTATGGTTGAATTTGCACATTTGTTGAGACACAACTTTGACCATCATATCTTTAATTAGAGACTATTATTTTGTTACAAATATTTTTTTTTTGGATAAATTTGTTGAATTAACACCATTCTTTATAAATTTTGTTGTAAAATTTAATTATGACCGTGCATGGCACGGGATTTAACCTAGTTTGATATTAAAAGTTAACTTTGATGTGGATTTTTTTTGAGATGTTGTTAGCTAGTATGTGTGAGATTATCATCTATGTTTTTTGATGTGGGAATAAGCATTATAGTAACAATATCAAATGTGGCCTTTCGTGTAAAGACTGGAATAGAAGTATGCTTGAGAATTTGGTTTACATTTTAACTGTGCTTATTGGACTAAATGGATTTGTCATGTCACACATATACAAAATGAGATCGTGTATCTTCATCCTTCCAAGCATATGATATATGATTCTTTTAGGAGGAGGCTAGTCATTTGGATTCTTTTGCATTATACAAGTATATATTTTGGTTGGATTTTCTGCTAGTCGTCAGTCAGAATGTTGTGCTTATCTGGTTGAGAAACAGCGAGTTTAATATCTTCTTTTGATACCAGCCCGGTTTGATATTTAATCAGAATGATCGATTTGGTATGCATTCTCTACTAGCAGAACGTTAAACAATTCTGGCTTAGAGAAAGAAAAAGTCTTTAGCTATTAAGGCAACGATGAGTACATACTTTTATTGAGTGAACTATAGTTGAAGTTGGGTTAAGGCTTTATTGATGTCGCATATCTGAGTACCATGTTAGTTGACTAATTGTTAGGCAATTAGCTGGATCATGATGAAAGTAGATGGTGTAATTGTGTTTGCATTAATCTTTCTAATATGATTCTGCTGCCAAATCTCAAGGTGTATCATTGTTACTGAGCTCAACTTTGTGTGAGAGACATATACTTTCCTGTTCCAACAGTTTCTTGGGACTGATGTATTCTTTTGTACTTCGTATTAATCTATACTTGTTCTCAATGAAAGCCAAAGACATGTCACTTGTAGTGGCCTTTTAATCCTACATTCTAAAATATGCAGCGGTTGACTTAGATTTTTTGTTGTTTGAAGAAATATATGCTCTTTTCTCATAAAAAAGGTTTTATTTGCCTTTTCATTTTCCCACCTGAATTTCAGTTATTTATGTAGGACTTTGTCGTTCAAGCAGCCTGGACCAGGAGATCTCGGGGAGAACCAAAGAAAACCGGGAGGAAATCATGGAAACAACGGACTGATATGTACTTAAGACCTTTTCTGCTGAATGTTTACTTCTCAAAGCGATTCATTCATGCTAAAGTAATGCACCGTGGAACCAGCAAAGTGATTTCTGTTGCCACCACTAATGCCAAGGATCTAAGAACTACCTTGCCATCTCTAATTGATAATAATGCCTGTAGAGTGGTGGGTAAGCTCATCGCTGAGCGATCAAAAGATGCCGATGTATATGCGCTGGCCTATGAGCCTAGGAAAGATGAGCGTATTGAGGGCAAGCTTGGCATTGTCCTAGATACCATAAAAGAAAACGGGATCATATTTGTAGACTAAAATTTCAATTATTTAGTTATGATGTAGAGCAAAATTATGTGCTTCATGGTTGCTTGCTCAAGTTAATTAACATTTTATTATTTTCTATTATAATCCACCCATCAGAGGCAATCTTCAGGGCTTCAGATGAGTTACTGCACTGAGAGTCCAGTTAATTTTTTGCTCATTACTCATAAAAGTGTAGCCCACAAATTCTTAAATAAAAAAAAAATAAAAAAAAAGAAAAAAAAAAAGAGAGAAAATCTCTAAATCAAGTCATTACTATTGAAATGTGGCAATATACTTAGGGATGAACTATTGCAATTGAGAATTTAAAGGGGTAATCTTGACTGTCATAGTTACTTGACAACTTCGCTTAGCAATTTAGCATCATAGGCCATCTTCAATCTTCAAAGTAAAAATGATTTTGCATTTTTCTATATCATAATTTCATAGTTGATGCCATTAATCAACTGCAGAGCAAGTGAAAATAGGCTACATATTCATGTAGAAAAAAATGAGTAAATGCTCCTTGTAAGTCATAGACTTGTTCCGAGCAATAGTAACAACAATCTTAGAAGAACTTGCAAGGAAGAAGTCACCTTGCCAGGAGCCATTCTTTGTGAAAATTACTAATATCCATTGCCTTTGGTTCAAATAATATTGACATCATGACAAAATCTGTTAAGCAATGAAAAAAAATCTGCAGAAATATCTCGTACTGCAAGAGTAAGGTACCGTGATCAACTACAATTCCTAGTTTCTAGCCAAACATCAAAACTTCCAAATCATTGTTTTCTTCCCCTTCCTTTCTTTGATGGCTGAACCTCCATCTGTTCTTTCCCCGTGACTTCTGCTATATCCACTGCAGAATACAGAAGTGGAACTTAATATCAGCAAAATGTGACAAACAAAGAGCAACCCTAAATTGTAAGAAAATCATAAATGGTAGCAAGTTGCCAAGTAGTAACATCTTTGGTCTACAATGATTTCATTTTTCTGTATACTGAACACTGCTCCCTTGGTTAATCAATCCAACACATATAATATCCAATGCAAAGTGTGTGTGTGTAGGGAGAGGGGAGGTCAATACGTGTATGGTCAAAGCACAATAATATAATTAGAGATACATACTCCATCAATTATTTCAAATATCACAGTTATCTTCAGGGGATTGCGCCCCTTGGAAGTTAAGAAATAGAACAGAAAATGACTAGTACCTTCAGGACCTCGAGCCATCAAAGCAAAAAAAATATTGTTAAGCTTCTCCATTTTCTTTGCATCCTGTGCTTGGTCAGTCTTAAACTTGAGGCACTAGTAAAGAGATCACAAAAGCAAAAACAAGGCTCAGAACAAGGATCCATGAACTAAGTCATAATAAATGACAAACACTAGAGAATGAGGTTCACATTCACGAGTCAAAACAAGGATCCAGAAACTAAAAACAGTCAGAAAAATACCTAACCCCTCCCCCTCCCCCCCCCCCCCCCCTCCTTTTTCTTTCACTGTGTACTTCAAAAGTACCTCTACAAGGTTCGGTGCGCACCATATGCATAAAAGACCAACTGAATTACCAGGAGATCATGTGAAGTGAAACGCATGCATACATACAATGCTAAAAGTGTAGCTACTAACGTATTCCTACCATGCCAATGATACAGCAATTAAGCTACACGAGCCGCAGTAGAAAGAAATAACAAATATAATACCATAGTCAACATTCCTTATCACTTCAGTGAAAAAATCCCCTAAACCAGCCAATTTAAAAGTGGTAGTAATCAACTAAGGCTGGTAACAGCAGACAGCCAGATTATTTTTTTTATTTTTTTTTTTATCACATCTTACATATAAAGTAAATCATCATAATTAAAAATCAATTTAAGCAACATTTGTCAACTTCTGGAGCATATATTGTTAACCACTTCTTATTGCTCAAGCCATGCACTGCAAAGAAAGAAGCTGTTCTGCTAAATAGGTCAGACCCTCTATAGACAAAAGAGTATCAATTATAAAAATTAAAACATGTCCAGTTAATCTCTCACTTCAATATATCTTATAATTGCACCCTTCAAAAAACATACCTAATACCTTAAGTAACTAGCCTTAACAAGACTTGATATAATCTAACAAAGTACTACAACATAACCCCAAAAGACATCATCAACATACTAATAGCTTGATCTCAATACTATAACCCTTCACGGTGATGTTCTCGTTAAGCAGAATTGAGTTAACCTATTTCAATGTGCTATTTAATACTAGTACAAATTACTTTGTAGCAAAATGCAGTATAGAATATAATACACCATATTTCTAATGCCACTAACTAGCGTAAAATGCAGTTATGACCTTGTAAGACACTTAAAAAATCCAAAACGGCCCAACACTACACTAGAAATTCCTAAATCACCACACTTTTACAGAATCTACCATCTGCAATCTGCTGATCAATTCTACTACCATAAAACCTTTATCTGCTAATTTTCAAACAAGCATCATATCGATAATATCTTCCATCCAAAACATTTTCTAAAGACATCACTTCTATCATTCACACAGTCAAATTGGGACCAGATTAACAATAAAAACCCTAAATTTCATCATTTGCCCTAATCTACACTCAATTGGCACATTCTAAGCTTCAAATCCAGATGGGTATTGAGCATGATCATTCAAATATATAACAAAAACCACAGAAAATTCAGAACACTGCCATTCTAGCTAGTTCAGAATCATTGCAAAAAGGGTGTAATTCGAAATCTAACACAGAAAAACACGTCAAATTCCCAAAAAATAAAAAATTAAAAAAGCATGAAGAAATCGAGCAATACCTCCTTATTATCTGTAACTTTGAGAACCAATTTTCCATCACAATGTCGATATTTCATCGAATAACGAGTCTGCATTGAAATGAGGATTATACTCAAAAACCCAAAATTTAACAAAATTCCAACAACTAAAAATCGTGAAAAAACAAAAAGATTAAGATTGAATGATGGTGTACAGGACTTACAGATTCAGGATCGGCGCGAAATAGTTGCACAGATCGCTCGACGAATTCATCCCACGAAGTTACGTAGACCATGATGAAATTGGAGAGAGAAAGTGAGAATTTTTCGAAGGGTTTTTGTGATTTTGTTTTCTGCAAGTCGTTTGCAGAGAAGACAACAGTAAACGTTTGTATTAGGCTTTTGATTTTGGGTTTTTGGAGGTTTGCTTGTTTTTCAAAGAGTGATGTTTATTGGAATTTTTTTTTTTTTTTTTTTTTTTTGTAGATTTGGGTAAAGTTATAGTATATGGAAATTCAAGTGGGAAAAAAAAAAAACTCATATATATATATATATATAAGTTTTCAAAATTAATCCGTATTTACATATTTTAACTATGATGAGAAAAGTATCTATCCAAAATAACTTGTATTTATTTTAGAGATTGAATATTATACAAAAGTCGTTAGTATTAACAAAATCTAATCTTTAATTGATATCGATAAAAAAGTGTATTGATATTTAACTCAGGGTTAGTAATTGATTGCGCTTGTGCAAAATAGTCACAAGCCATCATTGACTAAGCAAGCCCCATTAGTGCGCGTTCCACCTCCTCACTCCTCACAACTAGCTCCACAAAGCATGAGATTTGGACTAGTTGTCTAGTCTTCACACCCTTACCTTGGACACATTGATGTAATGCTATCTTTTTGTGCAACCCAACACAAGTCAGGCTAGCTTTTTTTACAACTGGATCATTCACTACAAAAATGCAATATTATTGTGAAAAAAATAGTCAATTACTCATTGAACTACATTCATGATTCTGTACAATGTTACAGCTCATAAATAATGGCAACTTTTTCACCATCTCTTTATATTACAATTTCTCACTATAGAACAATTACAAGCAAAACCCCTTTCTTTCCTCCAAAAGCCTATAGAAAAGAAAGAAAAAAAGACTGCGGGGAGAGGGGGAAGTGTTGAAAGGGATCATCCTGCACATAAGATAAATTCCAAAAAGAGGAGCTTCTTTTTGTGCCAAACAAGCAAAACACTGATTTTCTTCCATTATAACAGTTTGATTATAAATGATGACGTTTCATTGCAGCACAATCTGAGCAGCAAATTTTGCAGAGGGCACTATGTGACCTTGGCTTCTTTAATCTACACCAGGATCATACTAAGACATTAGTATGAAATACAACAATTTTCATGTAGGAGTTGCAGCACATTCTGGGTCTATTATCTGGCTTTTGATCCTAGCTGATTGGGCGATGAGCATATTGTGAACCTTCTGCTTCAGCTGCAGTAAGAAAGTATATGAGATGGCTCTAAGAATCTGTCAATCAGATGCAACAAGAATTATAGAAAAAGTAGCATAGGAAATGAAAGGAGCCTAAAGAATAATAAAATTTGAATGACCAAGGTTAAGCATATTGTCTCTCTATATTTTCCACCAGACTTGTTATTTGATCTTGACTGTATGTAGAACCTAAGCACGGACAAAGTTATATATACCTCATCGAGACCAAGTCCACTCTTTACAGATACACGAATGGCTCCTTCAGGCCCATATACCCTATATCTTGCCAAATCCGAATTATCAGCAGCCAAGTCTTCAGTTATGAAGGAGGAAGGGGACTCAGGCAAAATATCACATTTGGAAACAACATCAATCCAAAGATGATTGCTGAATCTCTCCCTGATTTCCATGTACGTTGTGAACTGCATAATCATCAAAATCAAGCAAATAATTATCAATCACTAATTGGTAATGGAACAACTTACATACATCCAAGGAATAATTGAACTCTGAATCGAATAAAATTGGAAAAGAAGAGGGCATCCAAAGTAAATTAATAAATGAACCATTCTATGCTCTCCGTCTAAGCTTGTCTTCAGACTAAATGCAAGTCACTTCTTAAGAAAAATAATATACCTGGTCTGATGCTGAAGTTCCACATTCACCTGTTAAATCATGAACATAAAGTACTGCTGTTGGCAAATGTGTGAGGACTGCAAGAGTCAGCTTCTCCAAATTGTTCCTCTCCTCTTCAGATTTTGCAAATGGAAGCAATTAAAAAATAACTCCTATATGAGCAGTTTAAGGAAGGCAAACTCAAGAAAAAGGTGGGGAATTCCAATCATTTTGAACAGTGCCATAAGCTAACAAATAATATAGCACAGCATGAGATTACTGAACAGAAGTTTAAGAAAACATATGATTTTAGCACCCCCAAGTACCGATTTCCACCGTGTGAAATGTAAAGTGAGCATGCATATTTGCAAGCTCTGAAACAATCAATCGAAACCATGTACTCTGAATATTAGATTTTTAATGGTCCTCGACAAGTAGACGTACATTCATCCAGGCATTTAGTCTTCTACCACAGACAATTTAGGCTCTAGGAAACACGTGGTTAATTAGCTAGTAAGATTAAAAAAAAAAAAAAAAAAACGCAATAATGTATTCACATTGCCCAAAAATTTCATTTTCATGGCCAAGGAGCCTAAAACTGGTCTAGCTTAATTCCTTCCCAGTCAAGTTTGAGTCTATACTGGTATATTTTTACCTAAATCAGTCTAGTCTATGTCTATACGGGTGGTTACTTTTTATACTTTCCAAAATCAGTCTTTATGCCTATACAGGTTGTTGACAATATTTTCGGAAGAAACTAAGCTATTTTGGATTTAGAAGAAGAACCGTCTAAGACAATACAATAAAAAAGTATAAACAGTCAGAAATAGGCAGACAAGTCTATGTTAACAAACAAAATAGGCCCAATACTAATCATATTTGGTGCTAAAAGAGTAAAAGCCATCCTATTTGCAGAGTTGTCTCCAGTTTGGCCCTTGCTTATCCTCATACACATGGTTTTGGACCCTTCTTATTTCCAAAGATAAACTTCTCATAAACCACATGGCTTCCATTAACAGACCATAAATATTTTGTCTATTCTCATTCACAAATTCCAATGTGAAGTTCAGCAGAAATTATAATGTAGGGAGAACGCAGAGCATAACTTCACTCACCATCTAATCTCTTGAGTACACCCGGAGTGTCTGTAACCTTTTGAAAAAAATAAAAAAATTACTATGGGAAACAATATTATAAATGACAATTTAACATACAACAAATACATTACACTTTTGTGTAGACCTGAAAACGCTGATAGTTCACAACAATATGACCCATCAAAATTCCCCTGGTTGTGAATGGATAGTTACAAATCTGGAGAAAGAGTGAGAAAGGATAGTTATTTTCCACACAACTTAAAAATCATAATTCTTTATGTCTCACTCAACAGCAATAGAATACCTACCATACAATCTACACATAGACACATACTAAAGAGCTTTGAAGAACAGGGCTAGGGCACGCATTTATTTTTAATTAGAGTAGGAAATATCCATTAACTAAATACACCTAAACAAACAATGGCAAAACATGTAAGTTGTATCTTTGGTTCAAATCACGAGGTAACTATCTGCTCTTACCCACACATTTGGCGCATGCAGATAGCTCATTAGTCTATACTTTAGGTTACACAAATCATATTTTCCTCTTAAACTTGATGTCAGTGCTTTCCTTCACAGTTCACACTGAAAGTTCCGCTCCAGGACTCAAGAGCAGGGTTTAGAAGGGTGCACCAAGGTGTTAAACAATAATGTGGTTTAATAGTCTATTTCAGCGAGTTGTATAGGTACAAGTAGAGCTGTTAAAAACTGACCCGACCCGAGAACTCGACCTGAACCGGCAATGATCTGAACCCAACCTATACCCGGACAATGGGGTGAAACTAGTGACCTGTAACCTGACCTGAACCTGACCATATGTTAACCGACAACCGATTTGATTCAATACTTTTGAACCCGAACTTGCTCCCGACCTGAGAGTAACTCTCAACCGATTTAATCCGACCCAACAACAATTTGAACCCGAACTAGTACCCGACCCAATTAGAACCTGTACCCGAATAAAATTTATATGCCTTTTGTTCATCTTATATACTGGTACAAATCTGTAAACCCACAATCCGATTCACCTTTATACCTTTTGTTCTTTATTACTCATATATAGGTTTAATAAAATCTTGATAAAGCTGATCAAATTATGGAAGGCGTAATTATATAGGTTCAACTTGAGCACATCAATATTTATTGGAACTGAACTTGAACCAAAACCCAACTCAACACTAACTCGAACCCGAATGTACCATTTATTAACCCACTCAAACCCGACTCACACACAACCCGAACCTGAAATTGAATCCTATCTGAATTAGGCTCGAATTGAACCCGACATATATCCGAAAAGGTGAACGATCCAGAATAAACTCGACTGAAATTGACCCAAACCGAACTTGAACCTGATATGAGGCTAGATTGACCCGACATAACCAGATCCTAATTTAACCGAGACATGATTTGACTCAACCCAAATCCGACTTGAATACCCGAATCGACAACTCTACTATAATACACGAAATCGAAGCGATTTAGGAGGTGTCGGGAGCTAGTGTTGGAATTTCATGGAACACTACGGGATGAATCCCGGGATCATATAATATTGTGTGGACCCATATATGACCATTATCCGGCGACGTAAAAGCCCCGTGAAAGCTTATAGACAATACAAGAGGCATGTACGAAAAGTCGAAAACGGGTAAATTGACCATTTAAAGGCAAATTGGATGGTTCCACCCACCCAATTAAACTCTCGATAGTATAAGGGACCATGGTAAACATCTCAGCAATTTTTATTTCCGGGAGAAAAAAGATCAAAAAATTACAAAATTGAAGGCTATATAATCCACAATTTTTGAGGAACTTTTGAGGTTTCGGGGCCCGGTGGCGAAAAGTGTTGAGACCCTAAAGCTGTCCTTAACCGAAAATGATCTGAACCAAGCCTGTACTCGAACAATGGGGTGGATTATAGCCTTCAATTTTGCCACCTTTCGCCACCGGGCCCCAAAACCTCAAAATTTCCTTAAAAAGCGTGGATTATAGCCTTCAATTTTGTAATTTTTTGTCTTTTTTTCGCCCGAAAATAAAAATTGTCGAGATATTTACCATGGTCTCTAATACCCTCCAAGAGTCCAATTGGGTCGGTGGAACCATCCAATATGCCCTTAAACGGTCATTTTACCCGTTCGCAACTTGCACCGATTTAGTAAACTTTAGCCTACCGCGGACGTTTATGACAACATATAATGATCATATATGGTTTCAAACGACATTATATGACCCAGAGATGTATCTCTTAGGGTCTCAAGGCTTTTCGCCATAGACCCGTAAACCTGAAAATTTCCTTAAAAAGTGTGGATTATAGCCTTGAAATTTGTAAAAATTTTTGAGCTTTTTTCGCCCGGTAATAAAAATTACCAAGATGTTTACCGTAGTCCCTAATAGCCTCCGGGAGTCTAATTGGGTCGGCGGAACCATCCAATATGCCCTTAAACGGTCATTTTACCCGTTCACTACAACTTGCTTCGTACACTTAGGCCTACCACGGATGTTTATGACAACATATAATGATCATATGTGGTTTCAAACGGCATTATATGACCCTAAGATGTATCCTTTAGGGTCTCAAAGCTGTTTGCCATCGGGCCCCGAAATCTCGAAATTTCCTAAAAAAAAGCGTGGATTATAACCTTCAATTTTGTAATTTTTTGAACCTTTTTAGCCCGGAAATAAAAATTGCCGAGATGTTTACTATGGTCCTTTAAATCCTCCGGGAGTCTAATTGGGTCGGTGGAACCGTCCAATATGCTCTTAAACGGTCATTTTATCCGTTCACAACTTGCAGTGATTTCGTAAACTCAAGCCTACCACGTACGTTTATGACAACATATAATGATCATATATGGTTTCAAACGGCATTATTTGACCACAAGATATATTTCCTAGGGTCTCAACACTTTTCATCACGGGGCCTCGAAACCTCAAAATTTCCTCAAAATGCTTGGATTATTATAGCCATCAATTTTGTAATTTTTTTTTGACCATTTTTCATCCGAAAATAAAAATTGTCGAGATGTTTACAATGGTCACTAGTACTCCCTAGGAGTCCAATTGGATCGGTGGAACTGTCTTATATGCCCTTAAACGGTCATCTTACCCGTTTAAAACTTGCAGTGATTTCGTAAACTCAAGCCTACCACGGACGTTTATGACAACATATGATGATCATATATGGTTTCAAACGACATTATATGACCCCGAGACGTACCCTTAGGGTCTCAAGGCTTTTCGCCACCGCGCCCCGAAACCTCAATATTTCATCAAAAAACGTGGATTATAGCCTTCAATTTTGTAATTTTTTTACCTTTTTTACGCCCGGAAATAAAAATTGCCGAGATGTTTAGCATGGTCCCTAATACCCTCCAGGAGTCCAATTGAGTCGGTGGAAACATCCAATATGCCCTTAAACGGTCATTTTACCCGTTCATAACTTGTAGTGATTTCGTAAACTCAAGCCTACCGGTCTACCACAGATGTTTATAACAACATATAATGATCATATATGGTTTCAAACTGCATTATATGACACCGAGATATATCCCCTGGGGTCTCAACACTTTTTGCCACAGGGCCCCAAAACCTTAAATTTTTCTCAAAAAGCGTGGATTATAGCCTTCGATTTTGTAATTTTTTGACCTTTTTTCGCCCGGAAATAAAAATTGCCGAGATGTTTACCATGGTCCCTAATAGCCTCCGGGAGTCGAATTGGGTCGGTGAAACCATCCAATATGTCCTGAAACGGTCATTTTACCCGTTTACAACTTGAACCAATTTCGTAAACTCAAGCCTACCACGTACGTTTATGACAACATATAATGATCATATATGGTTTCAAACGGCATTATATGACCTCGAGATGTATCCCTTAGGGTCTCAAGGCCTTTCGCTACCTTGCCCCAAAACCTCAAAATTTCCTCAAAAAACTTGGATTATAGCCTTCAATTTTGTAATTTTTTGACCTTTTTTCGCCTGGAAATAAAAATTGCCGAGATGTTTACCATGGTCTCTAATACCCCCCGGGTATCGTGGAACCATCCAATATGCCTTTAAACGGTCATTTTACACGTTCACAACTTGCATTGATTTCGTAAACTCAAGCCTACCACGTACGTTTATGACAACATATAATGATCATATATGGTTTCAAACGGCATTATATGACCTCGAGATATATCCCCTAAGGTCTCAACACTTTTTGCCATCAGGCCCTAAAACCTCAAAATTCCCTCAAAAAGTGTGGATTATAGCTAGAACTGTCATAAACTGACCCGACCCGAGAACCCGACCTTAGTGAACAAAGATTTGAACCCAGCCTGTACTCGAACAATGGGGTAAAACTAGTGACCGGTAACCTGATCTTAACCGAAAACCCATTTGATCCAATACTTTATGACCTGAACCCGAACCCACCCCTGACCTGATAGTAACCGTCAACCGATTTAATTAGACCCGAAAACAATTTGAACTTGAACTAGTACCCGACCAATTAAGACATGAACCCGAGTCATAAAAGGTTTAATAAAATTTTATATACCTTTTATTTAACTTATATACTGGTATAATTCTGTAAACCCTCAATTCGATTTAATAAAATCTTTTGTTCAGCTTATATAACTTTTGTTCTCTATTACTCGTATATAGGTTTAATAAAATCTTGATGATGCTTGATCAAATTATGGAAGGCGTAATTATATAGTTCAACTTGGCCACATCGATATTTATTAGAATTGAACTTGAACCAGAACCCGACTCAACACTAACCGGAACCCGAATGTACCATCTTGTTAACCCATCCAAACCCGACTCAACACAACTCGAACCTGAAATTGAATTGAACCCGACCTATATCTGAAAAAGTGAACGACCCATTATAACTTGAACTGAAATTGACCAGACTTGAACCTGATCTGAAGCTAGATTGACCCAACATAACCTGATCCTGATTTAACCCGAGACCTAATTTGACCCGACTCAAACCCGACTTGAATACCCGAATTGACTGCTCTAGGTACAACTGTATAAGTGGCAAAATCTTTATGGCATTAGGAAGTGTGCCTCACTTTGACAAAGTGCACTCCCCATTTCTTGTACCTAGGTTCTAGAGCAGTAGAGCCTCTGTTGCCTCTGCACACCCCAAGTCATTTCGAACACCACTGGAATAGTCAATTAGTTTTCTGCTTATATTTTAAATTTAGAACAAGTACTAATTGCAACAGAAAGAACAAGAAGAAACTGGAGCACAAAAGTTGTAATTCTAAAAGCAGTCATTAATCAATATCATTATAAGCACTCTGAATACCTCAGGTTTTCCTGTTGATAGAATACGAACTAAAGATGATTTTCCAACATTAGGGGCTCCAACAAGAGACAGTGTTGGAGTTTCCAGATCAACCACTGGCATAGCTCGTAATGTCTGCAAAGAAACATGAATCATAGGGGAGATGCTAGCAGCCATTTATTAGCATCAATGCACAAGGATCCAGACATACATTATTCATAAAGATAAGGTAGAACCACATAAATCAGATTTGCAAGGGTGTGAGAAAAATGTAGAAGATTTTGTCCAACATTTAATAAAAGAAGCACTTGCTTAAATAAGTTATGTAAAAACCCCAACAAGCACCGAAAAGTTTGGTTGAATTGGTTGGAAATAATTATAAATCCAATGCATGAGCAGACCTGCATGGCTCCCATAGTGAGCAGTCGCATCTCTGTTTTTAAAGGCAAATTTTGAAAGAAAATGAGAAGAAAACTCATAATACATCCAACAACATACAAATATATCAAAAGGTGAAGGTAAAATATAACAATAGGAAATTTGCCAACTAGATGTGTATTTGCATCCTAATGGACCTGCCAGTCAACCATTGATTCCAAGGTGAGATTATCACAGTTCAGAGGGGGTAAATATACTAATCAAATGATCAATTGTCAACCAAGAGTTTTTAAAACTCCATTGGTCCGACACAAGTCTGATGACAGATCAATAATCAAAGTCTTCAACATTTACGTATTTGAGCCAAGAGGTTTGCATGCAGAGGAGTTGATAACAGAAAACATTTAGGAAGATGAATAACCAAAACACGTATACACCTAATCACTAAGGGATCATAGTTTCATACCTTGGCAATATCCAGCAAATCATCGACGGCCTTTCTTTCACGGTAATAAGTTTCTTCCACTCTTTTCATACCCTAAATTTTTTTTAAAAAAATGCAAGAACAGCAACTTACAAACTTGCTTGCATGACAAATTATATTTCAAGTACTGGGTGTCATCGTTACACTGTGCTACAGCTGCATGTACTGAGGAATCTAGTAACGACTTAAGAAAGATCACTACTAAAGAGGAATTTAGGTAATGCATTGCTATTCATTAACATCAGTAACCTTGGGGGGGGGGGGGGGGGGGGGGGGGGGTTACTCTGTATACTAAATAATAGAGCTTTTTACAGAATTTTACCAAAATTTAAATAAATGACACAAATACTCTGTATACTAAATAATAGAGCTTTTTACAGAATTTTACCAAAATTTAAATAAATGACACAAAGAAACTACATTTTTTTATATTAGATTCGAAGATGTGACACCAAAATTATTTTTTGAACTTTTTTTCAAATAGTAACAATAGCAAAGGATTATTAAGTGACAAACAAATATGGAAACATAACTTTGATAACTGATATGATGTTTTTCTAAAAGGTAATAATAGGTGACAGGAAGTTCAATGATGGCCATAACATAATAGGGGATTCCTTGCACAGCACAACCAGTTGCACACAGTACATACTGTAGTTTAAAACTTGGAACACACGTATTTACCTCATTCAACCGTTCCTCTGCCTCTTTCTTTGTCAACGACTGCAATGCACAAATTTCAGTATTATTTAAGTTATTCATAATTTCTTACGAAAAGAAATAAATAAAAAATATAAGGAAAGGCATTAATGATGAATAAGACAAAGTTCTAATTAATAACTAATCAACCTTGGCACAAAGAGAAGCATGTTCCTTTCCAACAGATGTAACCTTCTTTCGCAGATTGTTTACCTTCAACAAAACCTGCAGAACATCAAGGACCCATGAGCAATAAAAATGCTAGCTAGAGAATAAACTACAAACATAGAGTCCAAATTATCACAAGCGGAGTTCTACACTGATATTAGGAAATTACTTTTGAATCAAATTCAATAACTAGAAGGCCACCCAACAGACAAAAAGATTGATGATGTTGTGCACTTTCACTGCCTAAGATGTCAGAATTAAGAAACTACAAATAATGTTATTCCATCAGTACCCGTCCAATGTACAAAGTAGACTTTCCCAAAGAAAACGATCCTCTATAAAAGCACAGCACCAGAATTCCTCAATTATAGTCCCTAGACTCTCATTGATATCTTGAAAGGCTATCCACTTATCCTTGACTCTTTTATGGTTTATCCTGATAGAAGATTTCAGTGACTTGAATTCATGAACAACAATAATAGGAAAATTGACATAAGTGTATCAGTGAAACATCTATATTCCCCTATGCAACCTATGTAATTGGTTATCTATTCTCCAAAAAATCTCAGTTCATCTGAAATTTAGAAATGTGAGGAAAATCATCATAAAAGAACATGGCAGGTACACTCTACTCTAACTAATATAGGGAAGAAAATTCTGAAGAATATTCCTCCTGCAGAAACATCAATCCAATCCCTGTAATTTTCAGGAACAAGTTCTCTCCTTCATAAATTAAACTATTCTTCTGCTTTTACATAACTCATTATACAATAAAGGGGCCTCAAAATCATTAATTTGAACATCGTCAATTAGAGTCAATACCAATTGGTCCTAGAAAGTCTTAATTACGGATATAGATTGAGCTAACTGCATACAATACTCTTGTAATAAGTTCTTTACTGCACTATTAATATCATATTACAAGAATTAAGGCATTCTCCCAAATGAATTCATGTTCTCAACAAATTTAAAGATTCATAGACACATCTAGCAACAAAAGTAATACCCCGAGTGACAAAAAAATTAGAGTAAATATCAAAACTTAGTACGGAGTAGTTACCTCTTCATAATTCCCATCTCCAAGCGTCAATTCGATAAGGGAACGCTCATAAGGATGCAAATGGTTTTTGTTAGGGAAGTTTTCTGTATAAGTTCTAAGGGGAACTGCCAATTCCTAAACAAACAAAGAAAGTAGATAAACTGTAACTAAACTACAACTTGATAAAAATAACTAACTAAAACACGCAAACAACATAACAAATCGAAAATTTTACCTTCATCAGCGCGTCAAGTTGCTTAGCACCCCGGTTCCTCTCTCGCTTAGCAATATTAGCAATTCCTGTCAATCACAAAATCAGATTTAAGTCCATTAATCCCACATAAAACATAAATATCAAAGAAATTCAATCCAATCACATAAACAACCAATTACCCTTTGTAGCTGAAACCTTCTTAGCTTTCCTTATTGCAGATTGGATAATATCAATAGATGGCATTACCATGGGCAGCTTTTGAAAAGCACCTATACTTTCGAATTTCATGGTTTCATTAACCTAATAATTTTCAAATAGCAACATCAGCTACAAACATCAAACATGACAATATTTAGAACAGAAACAAGAAAAAATTAAACTAAAAAATATAAAAATTACCTTCAATTTAATTTCTTTTTTGAATTTGGTATCAGGAATATAACTTGCACCCATAATTTTTTCAGCAGTAGTGGTCTGTATCTCTTTGCATAAACACAATATAGGATAAAATGCTCTTTGCGGTAATTGTCTAGAACCTGCTAATTCAGAAACATTGCAAATTTCTCAGAAATTGGAACAAAGTAATAAAATTGGAAACCCAGTAAATGCAAAACTAATCAAATGAATTTAATTTATTTAATTAAGCAGCAAAATAAAAGATTCCCTCTTCATTTTTATGCAAATTAGTATAGAAATACCTAGACTATGAACATTTCAATTAAACATTAAGGATTAAAAAGATTGTACTTTTGATAAATTTGGTAGTCCCGAATAACAATTTGTTAGAAGGAATCCGCCATAATTCCAGCATATTGGAAGCTCCCATCATTCTTCTAATGGATAGCGATAACGCTGAAAAAGAGGCTTCAATTGTAACAATATTGTGAATATGAAAGTATTATAAATTTATAATATGAAAGAGAAATGTTATTGAATTTCCAATCAATTTGGGGAAGACTAAAGTTGGGAGCTGAGTATGTTTACCCAGTGTAGACCTTCAACTGAGACTCGCAAAAAAAAGTAAGGGATGGGTGTATTGAGTATTGACTATTGATTCAATGTACTACTCCACATCATCTTCAAGTTAACTTATACGACGAGCAAACCTAGTTAATCACTAGGATACCGAGCATAGCTTGATCTATAGGTAAGGTTTGAATCTCATAATTATGAGGTTGTGAGATCAAACTTTACTAGAGAAGTAGAGATATTTTGGGATAGGGATTTCCTTATCCTTTTCCCCATACCTAGAGTGTCTAACCCGCTAACTCGGGCTGAAAAGACCTATGAGAGTTTCGAGCTAGGGTAACCATGGGTTCGGAGGGATTTTATTTTATTTTATTTTTTTTTTTTTTTTTTGGTCATTCAATTGCTAAATTAAGGGTTAAACGTGGGTTAAGGGGTAAAAGTGACATCATAAATAGTATAAAGTGGATTATGGATGAGTAAACGAAAGAATGAGATTATGTTGAAATCAATTTGTTGTTAACATATTTATATAAGTTCAATTAAAAATTTAGAATTTATGAACATAATTTTTTGTGAGGAAACATTGATGATCGGTTTTAGGGTATGTTCTGATTTACTGAACTGAGTTGAATTGAATTAAATTGATTGGAGTTGAACTGAACTGAACTGAATAGAGCTGAAATGAATATTTTATGAGAGAAGGAAATTAGGAGCTGAACTGAAGTGAATTGATTGGAGTTGAATTAAACTGAACTGAACCGAACTGATTGGAGCTAAACTGAACTGAACCGAACTGATTGTAGCTGAATTGAAATTAAGCTGAAGAGAACAGACCCTTAATATGATATGAGTCACATGACCCCACATACATCATTTATCAAGTCATGACGACACATGGCAATAATGATGACACGTGGCATGATTACAGTTATTTCCATGGATTTTAATATATATATAATAATGTTATATATTCCTTTTATTTATTAAGTAAAAAAATTCATTTATTTTTCACAAGATTAGAATATATATATATATATATATATATATATATATATATATATATATATATATATATATATATATATATATATATATATATATATATATATATATATATATATATATATATATATATATATATATATATGATGTAAAAAAAGTGACATCCGAGGCAACGCCCGAACCACTACACACACTAACTATACATATAGTCGAATATAGAGCCTGTTCACTTCAGCTTAATTTCAGTTCTGTTTAGCTCCAATCAGTTCAGTTCAGTTTAGTTCAGTTCAGTTCAGTTTAGCTCCTAAATTTCTTCTCTCATAAAATATTCATTTCAGCTCAGTTCAGCTCCAATCAGTTCAGTTCAGTAAATGTGAGCAAGCGGACAAGCCCATAATTGTTAAAATAAAGCAAGAAGTACATACACGAACTAGCATCCCGGGGCATCGCCCGACACCCGGGATACACACTAGTTGTTTTTCTTAATAACTGCGTAAAATCAACATACGTAACCGTCAATTCGAAACTAGTGGAGTAATTGTGTATTAATTGATGTACATTTATACAAATAGGTCAGGTTACATCAAATAATCGACACCTAGTACAACAAATACATAATTAATGATATAGAAATACTCGTTCCATATTTATTCAATACGAGTACAATATACACAATCATTTCTCAAATCAGTAAATTGATCACCAAATAACTAACAAAATTCACATCCAAGTTGACTTGAGATAATACAACATAATTCACATCTAGAACAATTCCTAATAATAATCTGATTTTAATATAATAACGACTTGAATTGAAAAATGATCCGATCTAAGGTGGCTCTAACCCAATGATGACTCGACTTAAATGATTCAAAACCAAAAATGATTTACCCTAAAATGACTCGAATTCAAAAATTACATGACCTAAAGTTAACCATCTCTACCCAAACCGAAATAACCGATCAAACCTAAACAAACCCAAGGCTAGATATGCCTCGACATATACTCAACCAAAACAAAAATACATAAATATTGAACCAACTCCACATGACTCGACCTGACGACCTTTAAAGGCCAAATTGACCGGTTTTGACCCGACTTGTAATAGATAATTAAGCTGTTGTGTTCGTTCACGTCAGCCAAATTGCATCATACTCATTGAGCAATTACTTACTCTTTCAATTTTTGTAGTATGAAAGTGCGCTGTAGACAGTCTGAACCGTTGCAAGAGATAGAATCAAAGCAGCAACATTCAAGGAAATCGTCGTCCAAGGAGTAGCGAAATAGTTTTTCTTAAGATCATGAATATACCTCCGCCAGCGCGACCGATAATACTTGTTAATCTTGTCACACGAATCGTGGAAGTAAAAGTCTTGAATGACCACTTGCTCGCAGATTTCCTTAAAGAAGTCCACCACATGCTCCGCTCCTCCTAGCTCGTTTGTTATGATTTGCTTTCCCTTGAGTAGCTTGACATCGTCTTTATTTTCGATGAGGCAGTTCATTAGGTTTATGTAGGAAGCAATGAACTGCCCTCCTCCGTGGAAGCAATGCTCGAAAGCCATGAGATTTTTGAAGAGAGAATCACTCCACTCATGGATTCGAAGTTGGGGAATCTCGAGCACTCCATTGTCAAAGTTGAAGTTAAACAAGCCGCCGTCTTGTTTAACCCTCAACTTTATTCCAACATCTATCAGGTTTGTCACATTAGTGTCGATGAACTTCGCTTTTCCACCAATACAGTCACCAGATTGTACTTGTCCATTTCCCCCGGGAAGATGAAAAATATGAAGCAGATGTAGCAGATGTTTGTGTTGTTGCGAGGGTGCAGCTTCTCGGTTTCTTTCAGAGCTGGAACACAAATCTTCCTTAAAAAACTCGAATGTCAATCCAGCAAGTACATTATTTGGGAGCGAATTACGACAGCCTGCAACTGATGCTAGAGTATTCAACAGTTCTTGGAGGACAAAAAGCGGGATTTGGTTCTCTAACAGCGCTAAGTCTCGCCTCAGGGTTGAGATGATCCAGTTGGACTGGAAGATAGGATCATCATTTATACAAGTAGCGTTATTAGGACGGGACAACAACTTACAGTCACCTAATCTAAAAATGCCACCCTTTTTGCCGACCTCCCAGTAGTATCTAAGGAACAACTCAATGATAAAGCAAGAATCAGTGATGAGAATTTTGGATAGGTTTAACCCATCAATAGAAATATGTTCGGCATAACAATTTTCGGCTTGAGACTCGATTTCAATCATCTTACGAACACAAGCCTGCAGCACTTGAGAGTAATCACTCCCACTTCTAGACAAAAGAGCAAATAAGTAAGGGAAATTCCCTGTTTCTCATGGTGAGAAACAAAATTTGTTTCTCATGAGGGTATTTTCGTGAATAAATCAACAACTTTTTCAATATTTTGGGCTCCACAGTTGAATAAAGTTGAAAAAGTTGTTGATTTATTCACAAAAATGCCCCCATGAGAAACGAATTCGTTTCTCACGGTGAGAAACTGGGGCTTCCTCAATAAGTAATTTTGTTTATGTTTTTCCATGTAAGATAAGCTGTTATTACCGTGGTGTAGCGGACCGATGGATATGAGGTGAGGGGTATATGCTTCCGGATTCACATACCGGAGTCTCTTGGGAATTCGAAAGATGCTCCATTTTTGGATTTTGTTAGACACTGATTTCAGCTCCTCTTCCAAACACCTTACTGTTTGCTCTATTTTTGCCTCCATTATTGTTTCCTCTCATTTAAGATCTAACTTGATAAGATTATTTTAGAGAATCACCCACGACACAATGAGGAAACAATAATGGCCGCAAATATAAATGTTTTTCGATAGTTGTGGATAAACATAATAGAAAATAACACCACAAATTTCTCAAAACGGCTATTTCACCAAATACCACTGAGCAATTTAAAAATTCACCAAATGCCATCGGACTTTTCAGAATTCACCAAATGCCACCCAATTTTTTTAAAATTCACCGAGTGCCATTAATGACTAACGGTCGTTAACTCCGTTAGTCATAAGGGTTAATCATGACACATGGTATGATATGATTGAACAATTTATTTTAATTCATAAAAATTAAAAAAAAAAAACAAAAAATTTAAAAAAAAAACCCCAAAATTATCCCAGCCACCTACCCAACCACCGCCAAACCCTAGCCCCTCCCCTTATCTCGCCGGAAAACGGCCGGCCACCACCTTAACCACCAAAAATCGGCCGGCCACCACCTTAACCACCAAAAATCGGCCGGCCATCCCTTTAGCACCCCACCTGACCCACCGCCGACCCCCAAAACCATCCACGCTGCCCGCCCCGACCCCAAACACCACCAACACGAGCTTTATTCAAGCACCCTCTCCTTTCCTCTGTCGCCAAAATCACCCCTCCTCCTTTTCCCCACCCTCGAAATCAGTTGTTTCGACGGTGGGAGAAGGGAGGAGGGGCATTTTTACTGGAGGTTTTCGGGGTCGGGAAGGTTGTGTGGGTGATTTTTGGGGTGGGGGATGCTCGTGTTGGTGGTTTATGGGGTCGTGGCAGTTTGTGTGGGAGGTTTTGGGGGTCGACGGTGGGTCAGGTGGGGCGCTAAATGGCCGACCGGCCAATTTTTGGTGGTTAAGGTGGTGGCCGACCGTTTTCCGACGAGATAAGGGGAGGGGCTAGGGTTTGGCGGTGGTGGGTAGGTAGCTGGGAAAATTTTGGGATTTTTTTTTAATTTTTTGTTTTTTTTATATTTTTTATTTCTTATGAATTAAGATAAATGGTCCAATCATATCATGACATGTGTCATGATTAACCCTAATGACTAACGGATTTAACGACCATTAGTCATTAATGGCACTCGGTGAATTTTTAAAAAACTGGGTGGCATTTGGTGAATTCTGAAAAGTCCGATGGCATTTGGTGAATTAGCCGTTCTCAAAAAATAGATTATAACACCACAAAATCTAAAACTTTAATTATAATAATTAAAACCCAAAATTTGGATTTCACTATTGTAAACACCTAAAAATGTCTCCCCAAACCAAACCCAATGATAACAACCTTTCACCGTCATTATTGGTCGGATTGAGTATTTAATCTCGGGAGTTTTAAAATCGATAGTCAAAACTATCACTTAACGGATTCTTGGGTGGATTCTGTTAGTAGGATTCACTCTAAATACGTGTCTGTAAGCGATTTGTTTCAAAAAATAAATAAAAAATAAAAAAAAATAAAGAAAAAAACCCTAAACCCTAACCCAACCCATTCCCACCACCGGAACCACCTACCTCAGCAGCCGATAGCCCAAACCCAACCACCGGACACCCTTGACCCCACCAAAACCGCAGACTCCACTACTTCCCCGGTTCCCCCCTCCCCTTTCCCAAAAACCACCCCGGCTCAAAAAACTAACTTGACAAGAAATCGAAGTACTAATAAATACTTGTAGTTTTTAGTGAGAGATTTGTGATAGTTAAGGAAAACTTAATTTTCTATCCTAGAGTCCATCAAATTAAATTTATTACTCTGTACCTTTTATGAAGGTTGAGAAAATGTTGTTGATAAAAGTTTTTGTAGTAAGAAAAATCTAATATATACATATATAAAGGAAATTTTTTCCCCGAGTTTTTTGAGAGCCACGTAAGATTTAATTTTTTTAGCGCGCCATGTAGGATTATAAATTTAAGTTGTAGCCAATTAAATAAGAGATTAATAATTTCTTTTCCAATTAAATAATTCAAATGCCACATAAACAAAGTTGATGAATGAGATTTTTTTTTGAGAAACGACGAATGAGATTTTTAAGTTTAAATTAATTAAATACAAAATATTATCTTATGAGATTATGAATTTTATCTAATATTTTAAAACTAATTTAATAACAATTTTAAACACATAAATATGAAAAATATTTTTTTAAAAAAAACAAACAAACCGTGCATCGCACGGGTTTCATCGAGTTAGTATTTATTTATGTACCCCATACAGTCTGTAGTATTTTGAGTTTATCTTAATGTATTTTTTTTAAACAATAATTTTTTTATATTACTACTATGGAATACTAATAAATAATTTATAATATTATGATATCTGCCAGCATGCATGTGTATTTCTCTTGAATGCTCCCCCTTAGAAGCTGAAGCTCAAGCCATTATGTTTGGGCTTACTTTGGCGATGATGCGGGATTGAGAAGGCTTGAGGTGGAATTTGACTCCCTTCATCTTGGGAAGATGCTCCAGGGAAGTATAAGGGAGAAGTCAGCAACTCAACTTATTGTCCTTGATGCTATTAGCTGCTTGACTAGTATGTTTGAGTCTTGTAATTTTGATTCCTGTCCTAGAAACTGTAACAAAGCAGCACACCTCATTGCTAATTTAAGTCCTCTTTGGACGACCACAATGAGTTACGTGTCTTAAACTCTTAATGGAGGACTGTACTCCCGATGTATGGCCTGCTATTCTTGGTGACGAGGAGAATATCTAATAAATCATCTTTTGCTGCTTTAAAAAAAAAATACGGAGTATTCAAAATCATACAATTATGACAAACATGTCCATAGAGGAGAATAATTTTGTGGTGTGATAAACTGATAATCCACAAATTTGTTATTTTCTTAAAAAACCTTATCATCATATTTATCCTCAACGATTGAAAAACATGTATATTTGCGGCCATTATTGTTTCCTCATTGTTTTGCTACATTAAATTTCTTAAGACACGTTATATGTTTTGTTGGACCTTGTACAGCCTCAGCCCCCATATTGGAATCTATCCTAACGTCGCCTTACGAATCGTTTGACTACTTGTATCATAAAGTCACTATCATTTGGCTGTTTGCTTTGCAATAATAATCACGATAATTGTGACTTACCAGGAGGTTGGGTAACTCACTTTCCATATTTTACTTCTAAATTTCTGTTGTCTTTTAAACAAAGAAGTGTGTCCAGGCCGGTACACACCAATTACTCCTCCTTATCTAATTAAAGTCATTACTAGCTTTTGCATAATGTTTTATGCTAGTGAAATAAAACTAGTATTTTAATTTGTAATTAAATGAATTAGAAGATTAAATATGTTAATTAAAAATAAAATGAGAGGATAGTATATTCTTACTAAAGTCCGATGTAATAATAAAGTAGTGAAAATATCCTTTGGTATTGTTTGAGAAAGTTCCATTTGTTATTACTTAACTTCCATTTCTACTTCCATCCTTTAAGTTGTAACTTGCTCAAACAATTTTACGCGTATGTAAGATAACAAAGTAGGTAAGTAACTTCCATTTCTATTTTTTTTAAAAAAAAGGTAACTAACTTCCAGCCTATGTGTTTGCTGATAATGCCTACACGTTTGTTGATAATGCCTACGCGTTTGTTAATTCTACGCGTTTGTTGATAACATCTATGTGTTTGTTGATTATGCCTACGCGTTTGTTGATAATGCCTACGCGTTTGTTAATTCTACGCGTTTGTTGATAGCATCTATGTGCTTGTTGATTATGCCTACGCGTTTGTTAATACTACGCGTTTGTTGATAGCATCTATGTGCTTGTTGATTATGCCTACGCGTTTGTTGATAGCATCTATGTGCTTGTTGATTATGCCTACGCGTTTGTTAATACTACGCGTTTGTTGATAACACCTATGTGTTTGTTGATTACGCGTAAAACATCTTTGTTTTTAAAGAGGGCCAGTAGGGGTAACGCAATGCTACCTAATTAACTTTATTTTCTTCATATTCGATTGGTACTGTTAGAGAGCGAATGCATTAAGTAATTGTTGTACGTGTATGTGTTTAGTTTTATAGCTGCAACTCGTTTGAAACTTAAATTCCGAAGAAATTTGCGTTGTAGAAAGATGGCAGATCTAGTGAGAGAAGAAAATGGTTGTGCGTGGGTAGCGGCTTTGAAGGAAGAGATGGATGCAGCAGTAGGTATAGATACAAATTATGCTCGGAGTATCTTAGCTTCAAGGGAAGGCTGGGAAGCCGATACAAGTTCCGAGCATAATTTGTATCGGCTTCCCTTGAAGCTAAGATGTAGCAGTCCCAGTGAACATCCTTACACTCCAAGCCTGGTTTCGATTGGTCCCAAACATCATGGAGATGCCAGATTTGCAAGCATGGAGATCCAAAAGTTGCGATACTTGGCTAGCTTTCTTACAAGAAATGGATCCGGTTCTTCAGAAAATATTCTTATGGATTGTGCTAAAGTAGTCATAGAGCAACAAAGAGAAGTACGGAAATGCTACGGACCTATTTTATCATCCCAAGAACCAGGTGAGATTGTGAGAATGCTGCTTTTACCATGTTTTATGTACTAATAAGGAAAATAATTGACAATATTTATCTTTTTGGGTAATGTTTTAGGGCTTTGTTTTTCTTTTGGCTTCAATAATGTTTTTTTTTTCTTGTTTCATTAATTTACAAGTGTTAAAAGTCAGTCCGCATCAGATCGAAGAGATCCAGATCAAACTATTGGTATTTGTTTGGTAACCAGATACCTAATTTACGAGTGTTAAAAGTCGGTCCGGATCAGATCGAAGAGATCCAGATCAGTTTTATGCAAAATACAATTTTTTTGTTTTGGACCGGCCTGGACCGGTTTTTTTTTTTCTTCTTATATATCATAATAACACAATTTTGTGAATTTCTTTCTTAGAGGCTTAATTATTCATACCAAATTAGGATGACCATTATAAAAGAATTTCCTTATGAACTTCTCCTCACATCGTTGTCAGTTTTTTCAGATTGATAAAATCATTAAAGGCTAATAAATTCATATAATATAAGGGTTAATAAATCTAGATAAAGTAGGTTTAGATTACACAAATAAATTTTTATATGTGGCCGGCCACTATAAGGATTGCTTCGTTAGTGTAATAGGTGTTAATTGGTCAGTGTTAAAGGGGTTACTCAGTCAGTAATATAGGGGTTACTTGGTCAGTGCTTTAGGGTTACTTTGTTCTTTTTATAAGTGGGCACACGGTGTGGCCTGTAACACACAAGAAGGGCTGAATCAAAAAGATAAATAAAGTAAAATTCAGTTTAGAGGAAAGTCATTTTAATTTTCCACAATTTTTTCTTCACTTTATTGTTTTTCTACATCTATGCATCTTCAATTATTCTGCAATCATTAATTATATATAGTCCACGCTCGTAGCCCAGGTTTTTTTTTATAGGGAAATCATAAAATTGAAATTTTTTCTGTGGAGGCGAATGCACCATGCTTGGTGCATCCAGTGTTCTTTAAAAAAAGGCGGAATGAACATTTAGCTATTCAGTAAAGAACATATAGTTGTTTTGTAAAGAACATATAGCTATTTTATAAAGAACATCCAGTTTTATATGTTTTTTTTTTTGTAAATCTAAAGAACATTTGTAATATTAGTAAAGAACATGATAATATTAAAGAACATTATTCATATAGTAAATGTACATTTGGTATAAATGATCATGTATGTATATGAAAATGTACATTTTACTGTATTATAATGTACATTGTATTATATTCTAATGAACATATATGTTATAATGTTGGTTACATGTTTTATGTACATTGTATTATTTGCATCATATAAGTATATGAAAAAAGAATATTTTACTGTATTTTAATGTACATTGTATTATTTGGATCTACAACTTTTTCTAAATTTGTTTATTTGCTTGCTTTCTTCTTCCAAAATATATTAATCGGTTGATCTTCTTCAAGAATTTCATTTTATTTCTCATTGCAACAACAAAATTATATCAAAATCGCAATTAATTTTCAATAAAATCAAATATTACAATTTTCAATCAAATTTATAAAAAACAAACACTCAAACTCAAAATAAACAAGTATGAATGTCAAATAAACAAGTATAAATGTCGAATTTGGTCTTACCTTTCGTTTTTATTTGTCATCTTGAACAATTTTGGGCTCAAAATTTCAAATTTCTTGAAATTTTGTTTGAGGTTTGAGGAATTTAAATGGGTTTGGAGTTTTGTTTGGAGAGAGAAAGTGAACTTTTGGTAAAAAAAATTGAATTGATTTGTAATCAATGTATGGTAAAAAAAAATAATTATAGTACTATTTATCTATTTCATTATACAAAATTTCTTTTTAAAAAAATATATATACAAAATTGTTGCATAAAAAACTGATGTACATTATAAATGAACACTATGTTCTTTTATGTATAGGTCCATGTACATTATAAATGACTACTATTTTCTTTTATATGACCATGTTCATTAGTATATATCTGAATGTTCATTCCGCCTTTTTGTACTTTGGAGCGGATGCACTATGTGGATCGTGCATCCGCCTCCACGAACCAACTATTATCATAAAATTAAGTAGATCTTAGGGAAGAATGTGGTATTATTTGGTTGGCAAAATCACTGAAATCACCCTTCCTAGAAAATTGAATTCTAAATGAAGTTGCTTGTCTAGATCATAGGTAAGCGGAAGTTTTAATTACCATTCCTAGAAAATAATACATCGAAAAAACCCCTTCTTAGATTGGCTTTGCCCCCATTTCCTAAGGTTTGTTGTCCCACTTTATTAGCTATGTTTTACTTACCATTGCTATATGAGCCACTAAGATAATTGCGCAAGATTTAATTTCTTTGTACGGATGATTAGTATAATGGTAGTACCATAGAATTTTCAGTATGTATACATATGATTTGATAATTATGAGCTAATGTTGAAAGTTATTCTTATTTCTCAAGGATCTGCAGATGACTTGGATAAAATTCTGCTGGTAGACGGATGCTTCATACTGGAGCTTTTTATAAGATGTTATGAAGGTGATAATGGAGGGCTTGATCATCCCATATTTCAACAGAATACTGATGCTGATGATCCGCTGTTGAACGTATCTTGGACACAGAATGTTCTCAGGCTTGACTCGGCTTTGTTAGAAAATCAGATTCCTTTCTTCATCCTTGAAACTTTATTTGGTAGAATTGCAGGGTATGAGCATGAATTGCCAGAAGACTTTCTTGCAAATATGGCACTCGATTTCTTCAAACCATTGCTGCAGAATGCCTGCTTCATTTCAACACCAATTCAGAGTATTGGGGAATCGCAAACCCATCTACTACACCTTTTATTGAACACCTACAAGATATCGAAAGGTAATGACACAGTCATCAACATGGAAGGTAACAGCACATTTCCTTCCATGGCATTTATCCCCAGTGCCTCAGTACTTAAAAACAGTGGCATGATATTCCAAGTGGCACCGGAAAAGACTCTGCCAGATATCGAGTATGCCAACTTAGTTTTCAAGATCCCTCCTCTGCATTTGACTGATTGCACAGAATCCTTCTTGAGCAATCTTATGGCTTTTGAGTGTTGCCTGGAAACCGATCCGAATATAGCATCATATGTAGCTCTGATGAGCCAGTTAGTCCAGAATCAAGAGGATGTTAATTTGCTCCAGGCCAAAGGGATCATCATCAATGAATTGGGAATAAACGGCTTAGGTGTTCCAAATATGCTTCAAAGGTTGGCCACAAAGAATATGCCAAGCAATTTTTGCTTTAAAAAGCTGTGCTATCAAGTGAACAAATACTTGGAGCGCAGCCACAGCCTGGCTGAGATATTGAAGCGACAGTCACGTACCAAGTTAGGAAAAATCAGATTAATGATCGGTTTTTTTATTGTTTCTTTTGTTTTGACAACGCATCTCCCGCCAATTTTTGCAATTCCGCTCGTTCCTTTATTCATTCTGTCCATAGAATGTGAAGATAGTATAAAAAAGTGGAAAATTCTAAAGGAGAAAAATGCCTAAAATTTTCAAATATCTCAAGGACAATTGAAAATTCTGGTGTTTCGCCCTAAAGTTTTGTAAAATTTGGCGTTTGGCCTTACCTGAAAAAAAAAAACGACTTTAACTCTAACGATGTGTCCGATGATCTTGCCCTCGGTCACCCTCGTTACATGCTTAACAAAAAATATACTCCATCCGACAACAAAAGAATGAGCATAAGATAAAACATCAAACGTCACACCAACAGTTAGTTGGTTGTAATTTGTAATTACAGATACTAGCGTATGAAATTTACAATGTAAGCATGCAGTGAGGCAGGCAGAAGAACGCCAAATCAACATATAAAACCAATCTCATAAATAGTTAAATACAGAGTACGGAGTACTTAACAGCGCTATGATACACTAAAAATCAAGGCACCAACTAAATTGCACACTGTCATCGGACCCATGAAACGGACTCAATCTCATCCCTTGCAGCCTTGTATAATTCAAGCCTCTTGGCACATTTTTGTCTCCTCTCCATCAATGTTGGGTCTTCATCAAGCATCTGTCCAAGCTGCTTAGCCTGAAAGCAAATGGTATCAAATATTTCAGATTCATCCACCTCGAACCAATAACTCAGGAAGTACGACGGGAGTAATACTCAGCCAATATAAGAAGAGATCTTGGGCGGGTAAACTTGAATATATAAGGTCTATCTCTGGTCTGAGCTACGACTGCAGGGAATTTCAGACTTAATTTCATAAGTAATTCAGTGAAGATTGCTATCGGTTAACTTGGCCAATAACAATATAAGTATACAACATTACCTCATGGATTTTTCTGCACAAGTACTCCATGCTATTTAAACCGTAAATAATAAATTAAACACACAAAAGTGCACATGCAGGAGTGTAACAATTTTTCCATAGCTACAACGAAGCTTTCAGCACAGAATCATGAAATGCATACATGGAAATTTTTACAATAAATAAGAACACAAGATTACCTCTCTCTTGCCAACTTGCGTGTAAAAGAGATTCAGCAATGAGTGTTTAGCTTCCCTGACCTGACAATGAACAGCCGCCTTGGGGATGGTGTTCTTAAGTGTATCTGATATCATATTTATATACGATGAAACATTTGATGCTATTCTTCTAAAATGCCCCTCATTATATCGATCCACATTTGGGGCTACTGGATTTGCCCCTTTATTCTCCATTTCCTGAGGAAGTTTGCGGAAGAAATCCACAGTCAGGTATGCAGATTCCATGTCCACTAACCTAATAACTGTCTTCCTGCTTTCATCACGGAATCTCTCTAAGGACGCATAACAAGCTGCAGCTAGTTCAGCTTGCAAGGAAGGGAAGCGCTTAAGTTCCTGTACATTGAAAGAAAATAAGTTCAATGATCCCATAAAAAAAAAGAACCAGTAAAATCTAAAAGCTACAACATTATAAACTCAAATCTCACCTGAGTTTCTGAAATTGATTTCCTTACAAGTTCCTTTAATACAAAGTGAACCTGTACAAAAGAAATATTTAGAAAATAACAAAAAAAATATCTGAGTTAATATTCCTGAGCTTCTCAAACCAATTGTGTTTGACAGTTGTGACAATGAGCAGGAGATAGATAAAGACAATTGATGAAATAGAAATGCAGAACAGATAGCACTTACAGCATCAACGGAAGCTTCAGCAGGGCCTCTGAAATAATTTAAAGCACCATCAATCAAACGCCGGTAACCTTGCTCAGGGGCTATGAGATGAGGTTGGTAACCATCAGCCTCGGAGACCACCTTCTTAACATTCGGTAGAGACAAATATCGATCAAAAGGCAGCTTTTTCAAAGCAGCAGGGAGCTGATGGTCAAAAACACCATATATTCGATCACCGCCAGGACGCCTAAAAAGAATGTAGGCACCTTAAAATAATTATATGAGTATAAAGAAATTTGAAATCAAGGATCAGCCATTAACACAGAGAACCTAGATTTCCAGGGAGATGAATTATAATTATCCATGCAAAATGTGTAGTAACAAGTACAACAAGTGGTAACACATATATATCCATAAAAAGATGGTAATTATTAAAGCTTAAGAGCTTTCAAGCGTGAAGTTATAGAAAAATAGCGAAAACAATAACTTAAAATTCCTTCAATTCAGCAAAAAATGCACATGAAACAAAGTTAAATTATAAATTCTGGAGAGTAAAGAAAGGAGCATTGTCACTAATTCAAAACTTGTATGAAGGCAGGGGAATTACCCTCCATCTAGATGCTCCTTGAATATCTTATCAAATGCACGGCAAAGTTCCAAGATAGTGTATAACTGGGCCTGAAATACAACGTCTGAGTTACTGAAGAAGTTTGTCTTGATACGTTTTACTATCATGGAAAATTAATTTTGGAAAAGTTACTCACCCCAGCATCAACACCCACAGGTCGACCAAGACGATCCAATTCTGCTTCTAATTCATCAATATTTTTGTTTATCAATGAAATTATACTCGGGATACGGGCCCTAATTACTGACTCCAAATGCTTTGATAAGACAGAGAAATCATTTGTCAGCAAATACAAAATCAAACCAACACATAACTGCCATCAATTCATCAAGAATAGAGTGGCCCAGAGAATTATACCTGAGAAAGCATTTTTGCAAGATACTCAGACCCCATTCTACTAACTAAATGTGAGTAGTCAGGGCTGGTAGCAAAGTACTCACGCTCCTTGTGCCTTGCAGCCATCATATCAGCATTTCTATTGATATCTGCCTGTGAACGATTCACTACACCCACCCAGGGGCGTTGAAGTCGATAAGATCTTCCTTCAAGAACCTTGTACAATGAAGGAAAGGGTAAAAAATCAGAGTATCAATCATACAAGTATCACACATTCAAGTATTTAATTTAAGCCTTTACATGATGTTTTAAACAGGCAAGAGGAAGGGTTACTACAACATAAAGCATGATTTAAGAAAGTGGTGGCTTAAACTCTTTTTGGTCCCCAACCCCCAATAATAAACGCAATTTCCCACTATTGAGGAATCCTTTCACTATCAGCTAACATTGTAAAACTCAGTCAAAGTGTTATTCATGTCTTTGATACTAAATAGTATGTCACTTAAGACACCACATAAAATTGACTTGTTGAACCATTCAAGACTATATTGAGGTTTTCTATACTTTCACATTAATTTCCAAGGATTACATAGCAAGATTAGATACATAGGCTTTAAGGCATAGTAGTAGAACCGTTGAGGAAAATTCGTGATCTAAATAGGCAATACAGCAATACACACACCAGAAAATTCCTTCTAAATTTCAAGTTACTTCTTTTTTCTTTCAAGGGGATTCCTATTCGAAGGGAGGTAGACTACTCAAGACTTCTGTAGTTCATTTATAACTGAACTGAATAAAAGTAAGCGAGTTACAAAATAACCAAAAAAAAAAATGAAGAAAATGAATAAAGGGGATGATTTTTAGTTTTCAATAAAACTTAAGGAGTACAACTTTATGTTCGGAGATTTTATAGAATTTATTTGAAAGTGAGAATTCCTTTTTTTTTTTTATTTGTTTACAGTAGCTACTTGAGCCAGCTATATCTATTCAAGGTGTTCAAATGATAAGATAACTTGGATAACCAAAGTAACAAAGAGAATCACACATGGTAATGCGTAATCCATACGCAATAGCAAAAATATAATTTTATTGGGATAATTCCACACAGAACCAACCAGGCCTATGTAAAAGTATAGTACCAAGAACTAAATATATATTACAGTAAAAAAAAAAAAAAAAAAATAAGTAGATCCAACCCATTAACTTGGTTTTTGGTTTAACCAGGAACTATATAATGAACAGGAAAAAGAATTTGAGCTAAAGGTAACATACTTCCAAGGCATTCGTCCCTTTATCCATCAGATCCAATTTTGTTAGAACACCGAAGGTTCGATCCCCTAGAACATTTTTGTTAAAAACTCATCAGGACAAAGATATTAAGATGAGAAAACAATTGGTAAAATATAAGCACATGTAAAGAAAAATCAAAGTACCATTGGGATCCACTTCTTTAGCAAGCTTCATGGCATCTGATGTTGCTATATCTTGATTTGCTGGTGATATTGCCAGAATAATACAATTGGGCTATAAAAGAAAATGCTAGAACATTAGAGTGACAGTATACTACTTCATTCAACAACTCCAAACCAAATACACTTACCACTTTGAGAGCAAATATATCACTCTGTCATCCACACACGTAGACTCAAACTAGAATCCTCAGTATGAAAAGAAAAACCTAGTGTGGGGCTTGTTGGAGGAACTTCATAACTAGGAGATTTGGAGAGTGGGTCCTTGTTTCAACTTAGGCATTTTTTCTGAACTAAAATACAAGTATGGATATGATCTATTTCAAATCCACTTTTAGTTCCCAAAATGTGTTAACCAAAAACCCACTGAGTAATTCAATATGTAATAGCCCCCTCCTCTAAGCTTGTAAAAGAAATCAAAGCATACAGGAATGTAAGATTCAAATATTGCATAGGCATAGATGCTTTATGATTACAAAGCAATCCATAAAATTAATAAAAATATAACTTGCATGGTAACCATGGAGGTGGACAGAAAGGTTGTAATTACAGGGTCTGGATGATGAGTAATCAGAATATTATGATAAGAGTACAGACATGACCAAAAATAGAGACACGATGATGAAGTTGGTAATTACCTTCTCAACATATGTTCGAACCATGTCTTCAATGTCTTGGACGATACTCTCAGGCTGACCCTCTGGGATTAAAAACCATTAATAAATAAATAACCCAACTCAACAACAAGCTAATAAAGATATACTTAGATATTCATATATATTCCAAAAAAAGCTGGGAAGCTCACCTACAGCAACCTTTGTCAAACCAGGCAAATCAATGAGGGTCAAGTTGACAACTAAAAAAGCAGTGAAAACAGTGAGTAATGTTAAATAACACTAGCAAAGCACAGCATAAAGATAGGCCAATTCCCGCATAAGGGACAAAAATGATGTAAATTAACTTTTTTACCATTAGGTGAATAAATGCTGAGGTGAATGGGAACGGGTGATATCATTTTCGACTTTCCAGTTACTCGGTCAGTTTCATCTTGAATCTCCTTACGAACAAGGGCTAAAAACGAACACACATTAAAAATTAATATCATTAAAAAAACAACCTTTGCACAAACCAGTGTCAGAGATGGCAAAACAGTAATACTAGGTAACTAATTAAAAAGTGCAAAGCACATTTAGCAAAAACAAAAGGTCATGTCAAGACACTCTAAATCCTAAAATTGAAAATATTAAAGTATTTTGAAAAATTAATGATCAAGTAGCAGGAGTATACAAGAGTTAGAGTATTATATTTACATATATAATGGATGTACAATATATAGTATATTTAAACTAGCTACTTTTTTAAAAACGGTGCAAATAATGCTACAAGGATTAGTAGAATTTTTAATTTTACAGCTTAAAACAAAAGTTAAATGTGGAACTCCTATCAGTATGGACTAACCTCAAATCATTTACTAATCAAAACAAAATG
Source organism: Chenopodium album (assembly GCF_948465745.1). Lineage (NCBI taxonomy): Eukaryota > Viridiplantae > Streptophyta > Magnoliopsida > Caryophyllales > Amaranthaceae > Chenopodium > Chenopodium album. The sequence goes on from NC_137858.1 coordinate 6,334,340, forward strand.
ACGAAGACATACGAAGCGACTCATGCTTCAATTCTACTCTTTCTGTCTCTAAATGTTACTCGTAAATTATAAACAAATCAAAAGTACATGCTAAAGAATGAGAATTACAAACCAAAACAGTAAAACCATTAACCAACGAACACTGAGGCAAGTGCAGAAACTCAACAAGAACAAACCTTTCATCATTAACTAATCAAATCAAAATTTTATTACACTAATTAAATCATATTTCAGTTATAAACCTTAAAACAAACAACAAAAGTAAAATCATCTTAATGGATAAGTTATACTCCGTATACCAAAATCAGTGAACTGACGCTTCGGCAAGTGCAAAAACTCTGCATATTCTTGCGATCCATCCTCTGTCTTATGCAATTGCAACACCAACGGCCTTCTCGTCACAATTCCTACCACAATATTTCAAATTCACAACCTTCAAACTCAAAAAAATGAAAAAAATAACCATAAATTCTCCTTAAAAAGAGGAATTAAAAAACAAACCTGATCCTCTAGGAAGAAAATCACGGCCAACAATACTCTCAAGAACAGAAGATTTTCCAGAACTCTACAAAAATTACAAAATTATACAAAATTCAACAATCAAAGTTGAAATTAAACTGCAGAAATTCATGAAATTGAGTCCGTACTTGACCACCGACGACGGCAACAGAAGGAAGAGCTTCCCAGAGAGAAGAGAAGGAGGAGTCACCACCGCCATGGTCGCCGAGAACAGTACAAGCTCGTTGAATTCGGTTGACAAGTCCAATTAAACTCTCCATAGTTGACATCTTTGGGAAATTGAAACCCTAGAAAATTGAAGTTTGAGTGTTGAAGAAGAAGGTTCTGGTTATGGTGGAGAAGTAGAAATGGAGGAGAGAGAAAGTAAGTTGGGGATTTTTGACACGGTGAAGAAAAGAGGGAGTTTGGAAATGTATTGTAATAAAAATATTATTTTTTTTTTAATTTAATGTTAAATTGGAGAAAATATAGGGGATAAGGAATGAAAATATTTTGGTCAGCCAATGTCTGTTTTTTATTTATTCAATTTAAATACGTAGTGGAATTTTATAAAAATCTGCCGTCAAAAAAAAAAAAAAAAAAAAGAATTTTATAAAAATCATAAAATTCGTAAAAATGGTACTCCGTAGTTTGAAGTCTTTGAACTTGGTTTTTTTGAAGTTTCAAATTTTGAAAGAGGAAAAGTCGGGTCCCCACCCCACTGTTGGTCTCTATTCTCTTGCCTTCGGTGCCGTTGGAGAAAGCGCGGTGAGTAGCTAAGCTGATGTTCTCCCTCGAATTTTTTTTTTTTTAATTGCATTTTCTTTTTGGACATTATATCATTAACTTTTATTTTTTTCGTCAAAAAAAAAAAAAAAAAGTTAATGCTCGGGTTCAGATTTGGCTCGAGACCTCAACGAGTTAAGCCTAAGCTATCCTTGGTTGGCTCAAAAGGTTGTGAATAAGCTTGAGTTTTTTTATATTATTAATTTTTTAACTTGATTATTTATTAATTATTATTAACATAAACTTTATTTCATATATTTTTTTTAAAACATAAACTTTGTTTTGTACAATATTATTCACAACACAAATTTGCATTTTCACTAAGTGTTGGAGCTTTTCTTTATAGTTTTTGTTGTTATTTATGTAGAAGAAGGCCAACGAAATAAAGAGAAAGGTAATAATCCCTCATCGAAAGAAAGGAGCAAGTGATAGAGTATAAAAGTTATAAAAAGCAAAATTCAATTGTCTTTGAAACAATGAATGTGGGCACCATTAGAGCCTAGCTAATTTTGGGCTTAACAATCCTTGATCAAGCCACAAGCCAAACTCAATTTTCCCAAACTTGTTGAGCCTGCCTAGGATTGGTCTCGGCTCGACTAGTTTATACCCCTTATCATTACCCACACTTATGTTGACACATATAAAAAGCGATTTTTTTCCCCCTACTTGATGTCAACTAGAAGGAGAGAAAGGTTTCGATCAAGCATAACATTGTATAAAGGTAGATAGTAAGCAAGAGAGAGATTTGGGAAGTATAATAATTACAGTTAGCAAAAGAATTAACGAAAAAATAGTGTTGACAAAAAAGGATTAGGAGCAAGAAATTTGAACCTCCTTAGTATTGATATGTTTTTATTCCTCACCCCATTTCTCTAAGAGAAAATAAACAAACTTTAGAAAGAACAAAACAGTAGCTCAATGGCAGAGTTGTTTATCAATCAAGTTTGCATAGAGCACCTCTTTTTGTTTTCTCCATCTTGTTGCATTGATGAATCTCAAAAGAGATTACTTTTTAAATTCCCTAAAAACTTGAATGTTCAATATCCTTCATCCATAAATAAGCAGAGAATATTTTGGTGTATTTCGTAAATCCGTAACACTGACAAGAATACGCTTCCAGCCGAAGTTATAAGTTCTACATTTAGCAAACATCATCTTCAATAACATTGATAAATATACGTAATTTGACAGACATAAAGTTACAGGAGTTAGCCTTTTAGATGTTATGATAACCAATATATTTCGTATTACATACAACGTGCAACCATTTGTGTCCTGACTGTCCTCTACAATTTAAAGCCATAGTCCCCTGAAAACGGACTTGGAATGGAAACAATAATGGTGAATAGAGCCTGACCAAAACGGGCGAATAGCAATACACTAGAATATAAGCAACGGATAAGCAGCAAGAACTGACAGTTGCCCCTTTCAAGCAAAAATAGCTATTATATGTGTGATTTGTGTCTATCAGAGAAGATGGCAACAGTGGCGGGGGACGGAACCGCTTCTCTAATCTCAATACAACACGCATTTCTCCTTTCACCCTTATATATGGTTTCAGATCTACTTGTACACTAAAGTAGGGTATTCTGGGTTCCACATGTTGTTCTCTACATATTCTAGAAGTTCCTCCTGCAAGGCAACAATAAATTTCAGTTACGATAAGAGTCTGGATCCCAATTGAGTGGGTAACATGCCAGACAACAACGACTTCAAAAGGAAGGTAGCAAGTAACAGTTTCTTGTGACCCAGCTACCAGATACAGGGTTTCAACTAAAACAAATACATTTATAAGAGCATAAATCATAGGCATTCACAATATTATCTTGGGCCAATTGATGAAATGCCTGTTAGTATGATAAACTTTTAAAAATATAATAAGTTTAAGTTTGTAATATTACCTCATTTAGTTTCTGGAGTTCCCTAACATCCATGCCACGATAGCCTTCTGCAAGGTCCTCTTCTAAAGCCTCCTTCACTACAGCTGCTGCTACTTCCTTAGTGATGTCGCGTATTCTGCACCGGAAATAGTGTAAATAGAGACGCTATGTAATTAGAATTCTGAATTTCTGAAAACTAAATGCTCCAAAACTAACCTCGATGTTGAAGGAAAGATGACACCATTGAGCACCTCTTCTTCAGTCATATACCCAGCTAATCTGTGAATCAAGGACCAATATCAGCATACTCTACTAAGAATTAACACAGTTCTGTGTTTCATAGCATGCTGGAGAAAAATAGAACCCCTATTTTCAGTGAGTGTGTAATGAAATCAATCAAACAACTGAGAGAAGCATTTCACCTCCTTAGTAACATATTTATTCAGTTTTGTCCGTCTACAATATACTATTATACCACAAATAATCTCTCCTCGACATTATTAGCAACGTGTGATATGTGAAAGTTCAGTTTTAACTTGCTAACTTTAAAGTGGCCTATTGTAAAGAGAGAGACTATACTAGAAATACAGCCACAAAATTTTAAGAGGAAATGGGCACTAATTTCATTTACAGGTACTATGAAAAGAGCGTAAAAATCAATTTCTGCAATCAGGCTTCAATGGCTAGAGATTGCAGTCATGAGCCAAGTCAGGACATCTTTCATTCTCACTAACAAGTAGCAACTATTGCTGAAGAGGTTGAGAACTTTAAAGAACATTTAGTAATGAAGCAAAAATGAGCTAGCATCCACATTGCAGTACCTTCAACTGCATTTCAGGATCACAAGGACCAGGCTTGACAAATGACTTCTAGGAGCAACTAATAAGAAACCATGCTAATACATTTTTTTTTTTTTTTTTTTTTTTTTTTTTGCTACTGATAATATGTGATCAGATTCTGCTAATATGTTGATCTAATATGATTGAAGTGCATACGCCAAAGAAGAGAAACAGCTGAGGTAGGATCTGTGGTCTACAATTAGGCAAAGGAGAAATCATGATAATCCATTGCACATAAGCTTTCAGTAGAAACGTTAACACTTACCGCTCCGCAGCAGCCTGTAACATGCCATCTGAGACTATCTCAGAGCCCGAGAGAAGGGTACCTAGTCCTATCCTGATTGTTAAAAAAAAAAAGACATTAGTAAAGAAGAATGAAGGAGGCAATTTATATCAAAAGCTAAGTGGAAACATACCCCGGAAAAAGGTACATGTTATTTCCCTGGTTAACATGACCAGTCTTGCCATTTCCTACCATATTAAAAATTGTTCCATTAGAATTACTATACTCCCTTTTCCATTCTCTCAGAAACAATAAAACTACAGTTTTTGGGGTTTGGGGGACCAGGGAGGGGAGAAAAAGGCATACGCCAAATAGTGAATGCATACCAAGATCCACATTTTGGAATGGGCTTCCACTTGCATATATGATGTGGTCACCAACTATAGAGAACGCTTCTTCAGGGGTGCATTCAGCTGTCATTAGGAAAATATATATTTCAAAAAATAAATAAATAAATAAAATAAAATAAAAAAATGCTGAAGAAGAGCTGAATATCACCATAAAGAAGTACAAGCATACCATTTTTTGTAGGATTTGACATAGCAAAGATTGCAGGCTTTGTTGATGTTGAGCCTTTAAATGCTTCCAAGACCTAAACCACATTTAAGGTTTGGGTTAACTTTCAATCAGAAAGTGTGCAAAAGTTCACAGCTAAACACAGCATAGTCATATTTCTAATACAGAAAAGAATCTTTTTTCAGAAGAAAATATTGGAAAATTCCCACAGCAACTAGAAGAATGAGCCAATCGCACTATATTAAAAAAAATCAATCAATCAATCAATCAATCAATCAAAGCCTTAATCCCAAAAGTGGGGTCGGCTAACATGAACCAAATTTGATTATTCCGTGTAGTCATCAACATAAATCTTTCTCCTCCATCCCTTACGATCCAAAACTTCATCCTCACGTAAATCCATGCACTTCATATCCTTCCTCACTCCTTCCAACCAAGTCATCTTTGGTCTCCCTCTTCCTCGTTTAATCCCTCCATGGTCCCACTCTTCCACTCTTCGCACCGGTGCACCCTCGGGTCTCCGTCTTACATGTCCAAACCAACGCAGACGATTTTCCCTTAATTTATCTACAATGCCCGCCACACCTACTTTCTTGCGAATAACCTCATTTCTGATTCTATCTCTTAAAGTGTTTCCACACATCCACCTTAACATGCGCATTTCCGTAACCTCCATCTTTTTAATATGCTCTTTCTTAGAAGCCCAACATTCTGTACCATAGAGCAACACTGGTCTTATGGCAGTCCTGTAGAATTTTCCCTTCAACTTTAAGGGAATGCTGCGGTCGCATAACACTCCCGTGGCCGCTCTCCATTTAAGCCACCCTGACTTAATCCTGTGGGTCACGTCTTGATCAATGTCACCATTCTTCTGGATGATCGACCCTAGGTACTTAAAACATTCACTCATGGTCAAATCCTTTCCATCCAAACTCACCACTTCATTGCTTGTCCCCCTCTGAGTGCCAAAACGACATACCAAATATTCAGTCTTACTCCGACTTAGCTTAAACCCTCTAGATTCCAACCTTTGCCTCCATTGCTCCAACTTGACATTAACCCCATCCTTAGTCTCATCCACCAAAACGATATCATCTGCGAACAGCATACACCATGGAACCTCATCTTGAATTGGTCTAGTTAATTCATCTAGAACCGTTGCAAAAAGAAAAGGGCTTAATGCAGACCCTTGATGCAATCCGATTGTAATAGGGAAATCTTTTGTCAACCCTCCGCATGTCCTCACATTTGTTGACACATCCCGATACATATCCTTAACTAGGTCTACATACCTTCGTGGGATACCTTTCTTCAACATTGCCCACCAAAGTATCTCTCTTGGCACCTTGTCATATGCCTTCTCTAAATCAATAAAGACCATATGAAGATCTTTCTTCTTTACCCTATAAAACTCCATCATTTGTCTTATCAAATGGATTGCCTCCATAGTAGATCTCCCAGGCATAAAACCAAATTGGTTATCTGAAATGCTTGTGCATGCCCTCAACCTTTGTTCAATCACCCTTTCCCACAACTTCATAGTATGGCTCATAAGCTTAATTCCTCGATAGTTAGAACAATCTTGAGCGTCTCCTTTGTTTTTATAAACCGGGACCAAGGTGCTCTTCCTCCAATCTTGTGGGATCCTTGTAGCCGTCCATATCTTGTTGAAAAGGTTTGTTAACCAATCAATACCAATCTTACCCAAACACCTCCACACCTCTATCGGTACCCCATCAGGGCCAACCGCCTTCTTAGGTTTCATCTTCCTCAGTGCAATCTCCACCTCTACTCTCCTAATCCTTCGCACATACTCCATGTTGATTTCTTCATCACTCATAGAGGTATCTCCTATCACAACTCCATTACTTCCATTAAATAATTCATCGAAGTACCCCTTCCACCTGTCCTTGATGCCCTCCTCTTGCACTAGGACCATTTGGTTCTTATCTTTGACACACTTCACCATGCCAATATCCTTCCTTGCCTCTTGTCTTCTCTTTGCCATCTTATAAATGATCCTTTCTCCCTCCTTGGAATCAAGCTTTTCATAAACCTCCTGATATGCCTTTTCTTTTGCTTGGCGAACAGCTGCCTTTGCCTTACTCTTAGCCTCCTTATACGCTGCAAAGGTTTCATCACTCCTACATTTTCCTAAGGCTTGATAGCATTCCCTTTTTTGCTTAATTACTGCTTTCACCTCTTCATTCCACCACGAAGTATCTCTCTGTACCGAAGTTCTTCCCCTTACTTCCCCTAAGACCTCTTTGGCCACTCTTAGGAAACAGTTCTTCATTCGTAACCAAGTCTTGTCCGGATCCACCTCTCCATCCCAATCCGCTTCTTCAATTACCTTTTCTGTAAAAACCTTAGCTTTTGCATCCCTTAGGGTCCACCATCTTATCCTTGGTTCTTCTTGTCTAACTTTTTTCTTCGCCTTCTCTTTCAGACGAATAGTCATTACCAATAGCCGGTGTTGGGTGACCACACTCTCCCCTGGGATAACCTTACAGTTTATGCAACTTTGTCTATCTATGCTCCTTGTGAGCAGGAAGTCTATTTGAGTTGCATTTGCTCCATTCCGAAAAGTTATCAAGTGTGAATCCCTCTTCTTAAACCAAGTATTAGCCAAAATTAAATCATATGATTGGGCAAAATCCATAATAGCTTCACCACCGGCGTCCCTCTGCCCATACCCAAAGCCTCCATGGACACTCTCATAGCCATCTCGGCTCGCCCCAACGTGCCCATTTAGATCCCCTCCAATATATAACTTCTCTGAGTGGTGGACACCCTGCACCACCTCGTCTAGGTCCTCCCAAAATTGTCGTTTCTACTATATTAAAAAAAATGAAAAGTAAAAAAAAGCACAACTTCGTACACAAATTGACCAATCATTTGATAACGAAAACATACAATGCGAAATTTTTATTTAACAACAAATTACAAATATGTAACTTACTATTGGAAAACTTGTATCCAAAGATTTTCAAAATACTGATTTTATTATGCTTAGAAATGTATTTTGTGAAAGAATTAATGAATTAGTAGTCATATTTAATCATATATTGAATTGATATTGCTGGCTTATCAGATGGTCACTATCTATTATCTGGATGCTCTTGAAGTCTTGAGCCAAGACCAACATGTCATTAATTACCATATCAGATCTAATTCATTGTATCCGTAACCGTAAATGGTGCTCAATTTTTTTAACTCAGAGTGATAGAAAAGGAGAGAAGAGAGGAAACAATATTCTTAGCAGGAAAGAAAAACTAAATCACTTGATCAGTTCATACCTCTCTTGAGAACAGACCCCCAACCGCAGATAATCCAAGAAGTACATCAGGTTTAACCTGCCGAACCTGTTTCACGTATGATCAAAATGTAAATGCATCAAAATCACGGAGCCAAAAGTCCAACACTTTTGGTAAGTTCAAAGAGCATAAGCCCTTACAAGATCTAAAATTAAAAAAATTAATAATTTTTTTTGCTTTGCAAGAAAATACCACAAATTAAGTAATTATTGTAGCTTTCAAGGATAAAATTTTTGACTTTCAAGGATAAAATTTTTGACGTAAGAAATAAGTCATCTGAATCAGATGGAGCCCAACTGTATGATTCTATTATGCTTTTCGATCAATGAGATGAAGTAAGCTAAGTGTGATGATTTTAACAGGATCAACAAAAAGTACAAGTTTGCAAGAGTCGCATATCTGTGTAAACAAATTGCACACTCTGTAACTTGTAAGTTGTAAGCAGTGGGGCAGAAGTTCACTAACCACTTCCGCCAGGCTTGCCCCTTCCTTCAACCCTTGGCGATTAATTTCATTAGCCTTCCAAGCAAAAGGGCGAACATCTGGATCTATATCTTCGCGCTCCTCAGTTATTAGTCCCTGATATGCACAATAGAGCACCTTAGTCATGATCAATTACACAGCTCTGTTATTAAGTTAAAGCTAAAGCTCTTATCTTTACAAATTGAAACTAGTGCATAACTCAGTGACAAACGCTCCTGATTATCACCAAAGCGGGAAAACATATAAAATATAAAGTTCCAGAAAAATAAAGGCAAAAATATATTACCTTCTTACTCATGGACAGGAAATTAAAAACTTATCATATCTCTAAAAAAATTTAGGGTAGAGATAACAGACTAAAGGTATATCCAAAACAATTAAAGGATTTCAAAGGATCCAGTCCCTCTGAAGTCTGAAAATTCGGCGGTAACAATCCCTTTAAAGCCACAGTTAATCTAGACATCCAAGGTTTTTTTTTTTTTTTTGACATCCAAGCTAATACATCACTTTCTTCCTAAACAGCTTATTCTGTATTCTATTAATAAAAATTATTTGTTCATCAACAAGTCAAAGGTGTTGAATTACTTGAATCTGCATGAAGTGCCCAAGGAATGCAGTATACTGTCAGACAAAACATAATTGATTACACACCTTGGCATCAACCACCCAGAATTGGCTCCTTGCACTTTCATAAGCAGACTCATTATTCCCCAACATCCTAGCCATTGTTTTTCTAGCAGCATTAAGAACACCTACACCTGCACTGTCAGAATCAACAAAACCAAAATGTCAGTTGCTGGACAAATCTCCATATGTTGGCAGGAATCATGAGTTTATTGTTCTGCACACCGTAAATTTAATCTTAGCTGCAAAAACAGACAAAAACAACTTAAACAAGCTCAATAATTAGAGTTTCATTCAGATATAGGAGATGAAGAACAAGAACTAAAAGATTCTAAAGCATAGCAAAACCAAGACAAGAAAAGAGGAAACACCCATCCATTTCCTTATTCATTATATTCCCTCTAGATAAGATCTCTGACTTCTCATTTAGGACATGTTTCAGAATTTAAGCTAACATTCATTTCCTGCTTGGAATCATGAGCTCTTAACTCCCTGCAATCTTCTTCCCTGGCCTTTCCTGCTAATTTAAACCAAACGCTACATGAGATACTATTGGGAATTATTCATGAGAACTCTTTGAGACAGCCATACTCCACTCTTCTACAAACAAGATCCTCCGAGCCCACGATACATGCAACAACTTTGAAGGTAATCCCCTCCTTCCCCCCAATTCCCCACCACCCCACCCCACCCAACCCCCAAACCCCCCCCCCCCCCCCTTTGCAGGTAAAATAAACAAAAAAATTATATAAAAAAGAAAATCAAACATAGAATACAAAGGACACCAACAACAGGAGTAAAGATGCCAACTTGCAGTTTATATTTGAGAAAAAGACTTAAGAGAGTTAATAGTTGACATAACATCCATCATACTAATTTATTAAACATGCGAGACTTAAAAATTAGCAGATATTGCGGGGCAAAGTTGAGTGAGGAATTGAGAATAAAAAACGTTAATCTTCAATCATTACTCATTAGGCAGTAAATAGTTTTTTTTTTTTTTTTTTTTTTTTATTTATTTTAATTTTCAGTTAGAAATATTTACAAGCTTAGTTAAAAGGAATCTACACCAAGTCTAGAGAAAAGGCAAGACAAGAGAACCTTCCAGCTCCGGCAACAACAATCTTTTGTTTAGGAAAGTCAATCATTGGCCTTCCTTGAGCCCTTACAGCTCCCAGAAGCCCAGCAATTGCAACACCTGCGGTCCCCTGTTTCCAATAGAAAGAGAATCAAGCATGTTACTAGCTGTTCTCGTTTTTCAAACAAAAGACAATCAAGCATGCACTTCTGAAAAAAGAGATGGTTGGTAGTAATAGCCAAGTATTAAATGAATTTTGGTAAAGGCCATGCAATAAGATAATCAATTATCAAAGTCCCAATTTGTTAATTTGGTATCTATTCTAATTTTTAAGACTATAGTAACTTCAACGGCACAAACAATGACAATCTAGTTTATCAAAAGATACTTAAGCTTAATAAGAATCTATTTATTTGAGTCCATCTTATTTATGGCTAAAATTATGTAAAATGAATTTATCTATAATATTTACAGGTTTGAAACTAATTTAAGATTAGCACCTACAAAGAACGCTTACATATTCACAATCATCCAAATTTCATTCCAGCCTAGATTAAATATGGAAATTAACATTCTTCAGAAGTTCAAGTCACATTAACTTCAAAAGAGGAAGCAGATTTAACCAGAAATAATTGCAATCTAACTACTACAAAAGAGGAGAAGCCTAAGGCAACAGACACGATCAAACCTATAAAAAAAATAAAAATAAATAAAAAATAACCTCAAAAAAAAGGGAAGAAAAAGCACCTAGTGAGGAGGCTTAATCCTGCCTCGAAAACCGTAGTTAAAACATTAGGCATGAACTATAATATCTGCTTACAAAACGTATTCAAGTTTCCTATATGGGTGACTCCAAACTTTACACAAGACCTTGTTTGTAGTAGCATACAAAAAATGGTGATCGACAGGAAAAACATATTCTGAATATAGCATATAAAACCAACGTGACGATATAGACTGATACTGAAAATTAAAACTAGTAACTGACTTAGACAAGGTGAATGATGATATATACTGAGTGGAAGAAGAGGAATGTGTCATATATTTCAGTATATATGCAAAATACAGACCCAGCCTTAAGTAATTGATTGCTCATGTCGTAACTTTTAACATAGCACATGAGCATCCTAAAGTTGAGCCACCATCAACTTGATTGCTCAATCAAAAACTCTTTCCAGAGAACCTAACAAAGAGCACTTTTATACGTCAAGGCTGTATGACTAGAAATAACTAAAGGCTGACCAAAACTTCAAGACAAGGGCTCCTCAGCATTTCAGCAATCGCATGTGCACATAGAATCACTTTTATCCAGGATTTTCACAAAGCCAAGGAAGTGTGCTTAACAAGAGCCTGATGCTATCTAAGTTGTCATCCCCACTTCCCCTTTCTGGAAAAAATAGATGAACAAATATATAAAACCAATACTGTGGTACTATGATGGAACACAGAAAACAAGAGGGTTACAAAATGAGACTTTTGGGTTCAAAACAATCAACCATCACACAAAATTCTAAGGTAAAGAGCTGAAGACGCAGCCAGCAATAATAGCATACTTATACCTGTACATCATCATTGAACATTCTGTAATTATGTCTGTATCGCTGTAACAACTTGAAAGCCCATTTGGTTTGGAAATCTTCAAACTGCACAAGAGAGCATGTGGTGGTGAAAATGACACAGAAAAATAACAGAATTCCCAATGCTTTGCAGTAGCTTCATAGCATAAAGAAACTGACCTGCACAATAACATTCGGCCAGCGTGTATAAACCGCCTCCATAAATTCATCTATGACTGCAAGATAATCCTCTCCATCAAGACGGTTTTCTTGCAATCCCAAATCTGCCAATAAGAAGTATAGATCATTACACTTCTTACATTCAAATCACACACTTTGATAAGTACATAGAAAAAACACCCTTAAAAAAAATAATAAACAAATGTTGTTGGTAGGGTCTAAGAAGGTTTGAATGTATGCAACCTCACCCTAACCAATAAACTCCAGTCAGAAGGTAGCACAGAAAAAATAAATTAATTATCTAAAAATTCTATAAAAAAAATATATCCATTTAGAGAGGAAACTATGTTTGTTAGTTAAACTAGAATTAATTACTGTAAATAAATCCATTTAGAGAAGAAAACACGTTTATCAGTAAAACTAGAATTAACTACTGTAACCTTACAAGTACAGAGAATGATAACGGCAGCAGCAAAAAAGTGGTAGTAAAATAAAAAAATAAAAAAAATAAAAAAAAGTATATTTGTACTACTACTACTACAACAACAAAATATCACCGTAAAGATAATCAGCAGTGACAAAGTTCACTAATTTGGAAAAGCGGTAAGTCTTCACAGACTTGCTAAATTAGATCGCTTAGGAAGGAAAGGTGTGAGATTTATAACTTCATCCTTTCCTTTGCAAATGGTTGGTAGATACACCCTTGGTTTGTCTTTGAAATCAATTGTGTCAAACATAATCAAATACCAGTAGAACTAACCTCTCTACATTCTTTTACAAAAGCAGCGAGCATAAGACCTCCTTAAGGCCTAAACCCCACTATAGGAGGAAACCTAGTGAAAAGTACAGTGGTTATTTTATGAAATATATAATACTAAAATTTTCGAAAAGGAAAGTCAATCCATCATACTCATTCTAAAAGAAAATATTTGAAGATCATAGCATGGTCATAAGGCAGAAAATATTGGTGAGCAGCGTGAGATCTAACAAATTTCACCAAAGAAGCAAGAGCCCACCCTTTCAAACATTGACTGTGAAAGCATTCACATGAAGAAACATAGGCTACATTCAGTACACCATGTAAAAACAGACATTAGATGTGAAAAGACAGGAACATGATAAGCATGTTTACGAGCAAAAAATATCATCTCAAATGAACTGAGGCTGATAAACTAAATTACCAAACCCCTATCCATGACAGGATTTATATTCTTACATTGAGGGTCCTTAAGGAGCTTCTCATTATTGGTTCCAACATCAATCATCACTGGTAACACCTGCCCACCAAAAAAAGATCATTAGAGAAGGGCTCACCTCAAAGAGTTGGGACTGAAAGAAAGGGTAATATATGCTCTACAACAAAATCATCTCTCAAAGAAGCCTCCACCAGCAGGGCTGTGATGTGTGTGTGTGTGTGTTGGGGGCGGGGGCATAGGAAAATCAATCTACACGCCCTAATTTAAAAAACTGAAAACCTATTGCACATATTTTTCAGAGAAGGTTTGACCGTTTGAATAAGATGCCTACCAACCCATAAGGAGAACAATATTTAAACAAAGCATTCAAGAAAATTTTTGAATCACTTTAGAGTGAAATCTTGCTCAGCTACACGTTTAGAATCATCTATATTGTAAGTCTCACCTGATAATGCATATAATGACACATGAAAGTATGGAAGTGCTGATTTCTACAGATTACCTCACCTTAAAATCTCTACTAGATATAGAAAGAATCATCACAAGTATTCACAACAAGGGATCAGGAGTCATATTCAACCAAAAACAAGGGGGGGTGGGGGCGGAGGGATTCCAATCACGAACTACATCAGAAAGGGACATAACAAGAAAAGCCCCGCTAGCGTGAGGCATGAACCTAAAGAGAAACTAAATACGATGATAATGTGAAAATAGTTGAGGTTAGAGATAAGGGGAAAAAAATGGTGAGCAATTTGATTTGAAAGCAAGATTCAGAAGCTAAACTATAGACATAAAAGGGTGACATGACTGATGACTCAAAAGTCAAGTAATTACTCTTTGTGGGTTTATCCCGGCAGCAGCAACATATAAATCTAGTTTTCCGATTGCAATACCAATGCCCTGAATCCCTAGATCTCCAAGCCCCAAAATTCTACTACCATCAGTCACGACTATCATATCAACCTGCAAAACCAGAAAATTATATCAGCATAAAGCCAGGAGAACAAAGGTGGAGAAAACAAGTGATTTGGATCATCAATTGCTAACATAAAAAGAAAAAGGACAGAAATCCTATTTTCAGCTTAACTTTGGTGCCAAATTATAAAGATATTCATATTATGCAGAGTATCACAAGTGTGTTTTGACATATATAAGGTAATTTGAAACAGAATACATTCTAGCTGTATTCGGTAAGCTGTTAATGACAGCAGTTTGGTTCTGAAATTTGTTTTATGATTTTCTTATAGTAGTAAGACTTCAAATTTTACAGGTTAAGCAAGAAACTGGTGCATGAAAACATAAAATTAGGCAAATCAAACATTAGTTAGAGTTGATCCTAAAAAAGAAAAGAAAAGACATAAGAACTGACATAGGGCTAGAGTCAATATCATAATTAAAAAAAAATAAAAAAAATAAAAAAAAAAATTAAATTTTTTTATTTAAAAAAAAAAAAAAGAAGAAGAAGAAGAAAAATGTTCACTGTACTGGAGAACTATCTATACAAAATAACGTTTTGGATCATTTTGTTTTACCTGATCAGCAGGCCAATTGTATACCATTGACATCATCTCTCCACGATCATCAGCACTAAAGTACATTCCTCGCGGCCTTCGATACAACCCGCTGTAGTTCTGGCAAACAAGACCAACTGTAGGAGTGTACACAATAGGAGCATATTCTGCAATATTTGCAATCAAAACCTGAACAAACAATTAAAAGACTGTCAGAACAACTAAACATATCTAGACATTAACCAGATACAGCATAGATTTAGTTTTAGTTTGGCATGCTTCTCAAACATCAAGTATTCGGGTGTCAACTTGAACAACCTTTGCACGTCAAGTGCATATCCTAATATGCAAAATTTTACATGAGAACACCTCTTTGATAAAGTTCTTAAATAACAGTTTCAGTCTTTACTAAAGTGATCAAAGAAGTTGAGGGGCCAAAGTTTTCTTAATTGAATAGGCCAAACTATATGAAGTGGTATATTCAAGAATTGAAATTACGGAGGAATCCCAACAAGGAATAAATTTGTCGATTACATTTGATCAGCACACTAATCACTACTGTCCACAATCTAGAGGACTATGTGGTTTCGCTAAAGTTGAAGGTGTACATAACACATCGAGGCATTAATGCTCCGTATTTAAGTAATTAAACAATTTCCAGGAAACTTATTTCCACTCAAAAGAATTCAGCTGGAATGGATGATTCAAATTTCAACAATAGTGTTGGATCTGATCATAACTGAGTTATTAAAATAACCTGGACAAAGTCAAATCTAGTAAAAATTCCAATTGAATTAATTCAATTTCACCAGTTCATAGCTCTCAAGACAAAGTTAGGCAGCCCTAAAAAACTATAAAATGCATCAATCTTTTCTATGCGAAACTTGCAAGTCTTGAATCATTAAATGCATGGAAATACAACAACAAGAATAACAAGGGTACTCACTCACTTTATAGTACATTGTCTCATTTCTGTCATGCAACCGGTTGAGTATTCTCCATTTTGCTAAAGCATAGGGATCAGATGGTCCATCCTTCGTTTGCTTTTCAAGCCTCCTTAAGTCAGCCACTGTTTGGTAACAGTAATTAATAACAAGCATTTTTCAAGCACAAAAAGGCATCCACAGCAAGCAGTACCCAGAAGCAAATTGATGCAAAATGTTTTGGACAGTACATAGGATGTAGCCAATTGTTGGTGTCTTGAAGAAGTAAACATGAGAAATAAGGCTTATAACTAATTTCCATGGGTGGGATGCAAACAGTATACTTAAAATCATGATTCAAATATTAGAATCTTAGGATTCATGTATATCTATACGGTTCGATTCACGATTCTACCTGATTTTACATATTTCTCTTAACTGGCGAAAACCTCACATACTTGAAACATGCCTACAAAACTACATTTTGCACTTTCCAAAAACTGCATTCTTATTTGATGTGACAAGGGAAGAAAGAATCACCAAATTACCATACCATGTAAATGACAGGAGCATCAGACCACACAGTGAAAAGCTATAATCATTCAGCTATAATAGAAAAATACACAAACACTGAAATGAGAAACTAATAGAGGGATAGATACTAACTAAATCGGGTAATTTGCTGCTCAGTAGTCATAACATTTGGAGGAAGAAGTCCACGAAGATCAAGCCTATCACGTTCTGTCATGGAAAATGCAGTGCCCTACTATTCAGATAGTCATATCACAAACACAATTTTAGTCAATCGTGAAGAATCGCAGGAAAAATGTGCAGCAGATTTGACAAACGAAAAAGTAATAGCAAGAAACTTCACAATTAGATCAGAATCAAGTAATTACATGATTACATCTTGTCAAAAGAGCAAATCCATATAGTCTTTGACATCTCGTGACAAATCAAATACTAAGTTATATAGTTTCTCATGATCTCACTATTCACTATAGCTAAAAAAAGGTACATGCTCCCCTCCATTTAAAAAATATAGGCCCGTATAACTTTTACTTTATTTATGTTTCATAAAATTAAGGCAATGTTATCAATATCACCTATGACCTATCTTTTCACTTCTCACCATCCAATGGAGTACTCTTGATTTGTTCTATCCACCTTGAAGTTTCTCAAAAGAAGTCCAACTCACAACTTAAAGAAAGATGCGAGTATATAACTTCAGACTAGTTTTTGGATAAAGGTTTTTCAGGTAAAATAAATTGAAACCTAGATATAATGATATAGTAGTCAAATGACCTCTCTTCTTCTAGACAAGAAATTTTCTTAATATATACATTGAAACCTGAAATTACCTTATTCATGAGATGAAGAAAGTTCGTGATCATCATTACATCGAAAACAATATAACTAAGTTCATTTTTCAAATGTATCTCCTATATCAATTATATAAACTTGTTGCACTTCCTATGTCAATCAATTTCATTTCACTAATACTACATCTCCGCCAGCTAAAACACTAAATCAACCTTCTCTTTCAGCTAAATTCATTCTTCCTATGTATCTCCCGAACTAACTCTGTCTCCCGTACCATTCCAGATCATCAGAATTTCCACAATCTTACTCCTCACTAAAACAAACACATCAACAACACAAGTAATTCAAACTCTTTTTTTTCTATCTTAAACAGCATATGAACAAATGAAATTCACATTAAAACTTCAATAAATCAGCTACAAATCACAAAACACAAGCTAATCACACTTCAAAACCTAATTCGATCAATCAAATTTCACAAACAATAATCAATCAAAAATCAAAAAATAAAATCCAAAAAATCGCGAAGAAAAACGAAATGAGAGAGAAATAGACCTTGTTAAACCAAGGATCATGAAGAATATCGAGACTACGTTTGTTAACAATAGCAGGACGATGACCTTCAGAAGTAGTGAACGATCTATGATTCGAAACAATCGCAATTTGATACTTCAATCGTTTGATCAAAGACGATGTTAATCTACTACGATTACAAATCACCGACATCGTTAAACTTGAAATTCTTCAGAGAAAATTCTGCAGAAATTTGAAATGAATTTCAACGGCGAAGTTTCTTCACTGTTGCTGCAGCTTCTACTGGGGAAGGGAATTTTATGAGATTGGTAGAATCTTTCCTAATTGTTTGGGAACAAAATAATGGTGTGATCGTTTAAGTGTAAGTCAGACAAGGTTCTTTATTTTGGGAAGGTGGACCCCACTGATATTGATAGAAGTATTAAGAATGTGGATTGGGCTAAATGGCCCAATCGTATTACAATATTCTTATTCTTCTTAGAGATAGACCAATTGGGTAACTGTAGATTGCCAAGATAAATAATGTACTAAGGAGTAAGTACCTCTAGTGTTTCCCACTCCCCAGTCCCCCTCCTGCCTGAAACTTCAACACTTTTTATTTTCTCCGTTTCATAATAGTTGTTGTTTTGATGTGATAACAATCACATCGAACGAGGTTCACTTCTATAATGAGATAAGACATTCGTGGGAAAAAAAATATATGAAGTATTATTTGATGAATATCATTGAAACCTAAAGGTTAAAGTACATTGGCAAACATTTCAAACAAATTAAGTATCATGCGCTCAAGTGTATCTAATTGGTAACACTACGTGTAGGTTGGATACTTGGATGGGTTAATTAAAGTTTTAAAAAAGGTTCCATGATTTTGAAAGTTTTTTTTTTTGTTTTTTTGAAAGAAGTCCCAAAGGACACTAAATTTCATTAATATAAGCCATACGGCATCTACAATTGACGATGAACGATAATGAAAACGAATTTAACAAAACCAAACAAGAATTAATCGGGGAAGGGCTAAGAATCCAAATACATAAATATAACAATTCGGCATATTCTCGATTCGTTGTCTTATACAACTTTTTGAGTGGATCCGTCGTCGCTTCACAATTTTGTAAGAAAATTAATTCTTGTGCTGATTCCGTAACCCGAATCCGAGCCCTAATCAATAGTAGCCCCGCACAACCGGAGACCAAATTAAGCACAAATAAAACCTTGTCTTTCGAAGGAGTACGAAAAACTTTGTCTTTCGAAGGAGATCGAAAAAACCTTTCGAAGGAGATAAACCCTTTCTTTCGAGGGAGACATTATTGTAACCTAAAACAAAAGGCTTAAAAGAAAATAAAGATTGGGGCTTTCCACCGGTGAAATCCGATGGAAGCCCCTTGAAAATTGACAATGGAGACTAGGTTTAGGAGAGAGAAGAGAGAAAAGGAGGCTAGGGTTTTTTATGATTTTGAAAGTTTTTAAATGAGTAAAAATTAGGAAAAATTAAAAAGAATAATCAAAATTAAATTGTGTGGAAAAAAAAAAAACCCTAATGCACTCAAATATAAGGAACGTGAAATTAAAAGGTCAAGAACCATTGGTTCAAGGTTTATCGAGATAATCTATATTGAGATTTAGCGGATTTATTTTTAAGAATGTTTTTCATATGCCTTTGTAATTGGCATCAATTCCTCCAATTTTGTTTGGAAGATCATATACATCACACATAAGAAAATTATAATCTTTGTTGAGTGATAATTGTCATGTTTAGACTTAACCTGTAAACCAAACGTTAGATTTGGAAATTCTGTCATTAGACTCAATTAGAGAAGGTTGCTCAAGCATGATATCTTAGCTCAAACAGAGTAGCACCCAATGCCCATTTGTTGAAACCGATAATTCTTTTTACATGACTTGGCTTCAAGAAACAAACTTAATACATAAGTCATTTAGCTTAAACAAAATAGCACTCTATACCCATTATGTTGAGATAATTCTTTTTTTTTTTTTTTTTTTGAAAATTATGTTGAGATAATTCTTGTACATGCTTACTCAATAAAGTGGAGTCACTTCATGTTATTAATCAAACTAAACATCTTTACGGGTAATCTAATTAATACAACCTCGAATATAATTATATTTATCTATTTACATACCCATTACATTGAGATAATTATTTTACACGCTTACTCAATAAAGGGGAGTCGCCTCCCGTTATTGATCAAATTAAACATTTTTAAGGGTAATCTAATTAAAACAACATCAAAGATAATTATATTTATCATTTACATAATCATCTATTTCCTTCACATACAAAAGGTGTGAATCCAAATTTCCCGACAAACAATAGTAGTTTAAAAGAAGTAGCATTCATTGCCCATCATTTCATTTGTTTTTATATTAATTTTTTTTTTTTTTTTTTTTAATTGTCATAATACTACCCACGTTTTTTTTTTTTTTTTTTTTTTTTTTTTTTTTTTTTTTTTTTTTTTTTTTTTTTTTTTGTTGTTGTTGTTGTTGTTGTAACTTTGGAATATTTTACATTTCTTCTTTTCCTTTATTTTCACCATTTAATCAACATCTTTCTTGTGTAAGATAGCCTATTCACTCATTAATAAAATCTATTACATAGGAAATTTACCTTGTCATTGAATAGAAGCAGCAAAAGTTGATATGATACATGTTTATTCAAACTAGTTGTTGGAGCACGCGCGATGCGCGTGCTCCCCCAACGGCAAGATAAGTGTGATGCGCGATTTTTATTTTTTTGTGAAATTCACGCTTTTGTGTAGGCGATATAGATATAGATGGAATGCAATATTATACATGTTGTTAGCGTTTGGAACTTAAATGGTAGATTCGGTTGCTCTTGAAATTACGTGATGTGTACTTTAGTTGACTTGGTAAATGTGTATTAGCCAAGACAATGATTTTGAAGTACACATGTGGCCTAATTTCATATAGAGTGACAAAGAACTATATACTGTCTGTTTGCAGCCCCTTCTGTTTTTTGGAATAGAATAAACTACACATGTGGAAAAGCAGAGGTGCAAATGCAAGTCTTGCCTTTCTATGATTTTCTATAATTAGACTTTGGCTAAACGATGCGCAGTGCAGAGCCAGGGATATTAGTTATGTATGCTGCATTAATTGTCATGATAGAGAATCTAGAATAGTAGTAGTTTTGGTTTTGCATTGTTATAAGTCAAGTGTGTTTCAGCTTTGTAATTATTGAGAATCTTATGCTTAGCAGAGTCTGAGTATGTTTGCTTTGTTCAAAGGGTAACATTATTACATTTGCTATGCATCTTTTGATCGTCATGTGTTGTCTTGTATTGGGAAATCTGTGTATATAATAGGCTGCTATTTGTGGCAGAAATGAGTGTACATTGCTGAATAATGGTATGGTTAGTAAGGTTAGCATTTATAATTAGATATGGTAGTGTTTTATTAGAATTACTATGCTTTGCTGAAGTTCTTTGCAATTTTTTTATTAGGCAATCGTAGCTGCTATAATGAAATGGGTAATAAGTATTGATCAAGGGAATCAAATTTCTGCAGTATGTGGTTTTTTTTATTACACATTTTTCTACTTAAGCCTTTTTTTAATGGTGTTCAAACAGTGGTGTGCTGAACTTCATATAGCTCGAGAAGGGAATGTAATCATTGCTTGCTCGCTAAGGAATGGTGTTAATATGTTTTACGAGGAGCAGTGTATTATTAGTGGTGTTGGTGCAGTGGTTGTGTATCGACGAGGATATCCTCTTTTATTTGAGGTTATGCTTGCACCGAATTAAATGTATTAGGATAGAATGTGTCGAGGAGTAAACGTTTAAGGATCTTTCAATGCAATAATGTAATGTTACTATGCTATGTGATAGTGTAGGTAATTAGGTAATCTTGCCTTTGTGTTTAGTTAATGAAGAATTGTGCTTTCTGTAGGCGCTCTAAAGTGCTCTGGGTATGCTTTTATGTAATGGTTGGATTAATATGACTTAAATGTTAATTGTGTTAGCTTATTATATATTCAGTATATGTAAATTCTTGTTGCTTTGTTATATTCTTTGAATGGGATTGGAATCTATACTTGTGAGAGGGACAAAAAAATGGCATTTCACTAATAATGCATTTGTGACATACTAAGCCTATATAACTGATGCTAATTATATGCATGTAAAGTTCTAAAGTGTAGGTGTAGGCTGTAGCTGTGTTGTCTATACAAGGTCTGTAAGCTAAAGCGATTTAGTTCTTTCAGCTGTACCCAAGCTCTATTTAAGATCATAATATTAGTAGAAGAACTTGTTCATTATTTTCAGTAAACAAAGAAGATAATGCTAGAAAGGCTGTCTGAGTTTATAGGAGGTCAGTATTTTAGTAAAGCTAAGAGCGTGTTAGGAACCATCAGAATTATGGTTTGAATGTTGGATCTTCTGGTTCATCCTTATGTCTAACCTGCATACTTTGTGACCCTGAAAAATGTTCAGTTTCTAAACCTGCCTCAAACAAGCAGTCCATAATTATGAATTCTTCTTTTACTGTCAGATTTCAATAAGAACCAATTTGCTGCGATACTCTTTCTGCCTCAAGGAAAACTCCTCTTATTCTTGCTGTGATAATCCTTCTTGACTTGTTACTATACTTGTTATGATTTGTGCTATTTGGTTCTGCAGGAACACGAAGCATCCGTTAGAATTGCGGTTTTTTTGGGTTGAATTTGAGTGATGTATTGTTTATTTAGGTTGATTTTTTATATTGCTAGTAGCATTATTGTCTTATCTGTATTGATACGAAAAAGGGGATCAATTGGTTTCAGAGAATAGTTTTTCAATAGGTAATTTTTCTAACCGTATAAGCATGTATTAGGCAGTGTGTGTGCTATCTGGTGTGTAAAAGAAAGAAGTAAAGAATGTGAATAGGTTCACAAAAAGGAAAATGCATGAGAATGGAAACAGTAACAGGTATATCTGAAATTTGGATTCTGATATAGCTTCTTTGTTCATTTCACCTTGATTCACAAGATATAGCTTGTAACATCAAAAAGTAGTGAACTCTTGATGGTAAGGTAATAATTGGAACAAGGAATTATAATAAGTTACTTCATATATAAATAGGTATCCTTATTTAGGGATACAAGCAAGTACATATTATAATTCACTTACGATATTCTAGGCTTTAAACTGCCATCATTACTTTATACATATTAGAAGATCCAAGTTCTACTAAATAGAGTGTCAAAGACACTATTGTTGATGCAGAGCAGTCGCTATTACATAATTCAAGTACTATATATACATGTACGATGTTTATAGGGAACACACGATGTCCAAAATGTTCCTTTTAAACATCCAAAAGCTTCTTCAACTTTAGCAAACTACCTTATCCTAGAGATTCATTAGTACTAAGATTCTTTTAGCGGACAATTCATAGTCTTTATATATTTAAAGCTGGCTTCATTCATATTTTTTTGAGGATGCCTTCAGATTACTCGGTGTCTTCAGAAGTTTCTTTCTCAGTAGATTCTCTGAACAGGGCTGTTCGGAGCTTTTTCCTAGGAACAGGGTCTTCGTCTTCTGAATCTTGCATCCCATCTGCTGAAATTGGTTCCTTGTTCTTGGCGCTGCTGCGTGTGCGCGTCAGCTTGTTCCATGTAGGCAGCTCAGTCTCTGAAGCCAATGGCTCTGAAATTGTAATTCCTTTGCTTTGTTGCTGAATTGCAACATCAAAACAATCCTTGTCAAACGCCTGAGAAGCAAGGCTGAATTCACGGAGCTGTGCTATTTCAGCAAGAACCTCATCACTTGCTTCTGTATTCTTCTGGCTGTAATTAGCATTGCCGTCTGGGGTAGAAGGAACAACTGCTTTTCCATGAGCCTTACTTAGGCTTGGCGAGATGTTGAAGTCTTTGCTGCTATACGCCGCAGTCTCATTGATGAATGCCTGGTCTGCCCTGTGTGCCTTATCAGGTGTAAAGGGAGTCTGATCCCTGTCTAGAGCAGCAGATGATGAGCCTAGAACTTGAACTTCTGGCAGTGCATCTTCTACCTCAACAGCCTTCAAAGTCCATAATAGGACACTATTCCTGGCTAACTCCAAAGTTGGAGTTACCTGAATGAAGAAAGGCTTTTTTGACAGTGTTTCGTGCACAGCTTTGAATGCTTCCCAATTTCCCTACAATTGCAAGGCTGTTATGTAAGAATAAATCGTGCCACAATGAATTCACACACTGTCATATGGATTACATATAAGTCAATGCTACTCAGGTAAGCTTTTTTTTTGGTGGTTGAACTTGAAAGGAAATAAGTAAATCAGTTAGGTTGCATATGACTTGAGTTCTGGTATTTACCAAGGACTATGCAGTGACACCATGATTAAGAAAAACCTATTTAGGGTCGATGCATAAATTAAGTTTAGGCAGAAACATTATAAGGCGTTCCTTGGAAGGTGATCAATGGTTTGTGAAGTTAGCACAGCTCAAGAATAAGAATAAGGGGAAAACAAAACCGGCGTGCATCATTGTGATTAGCAAAGGTGTATGACTATAACAATTATAATCTCTATGAAACTATTTAGACTAAGCTGCACTATAGCAGCACAGAAAGGAAAATCCAGAGTTTAAACACACTTGTGAAGAGCGAAAGTGTATATAAGTGGTATCGACACTTACAGAAGTTTTCATATTCCAGATTTCAGAGGCTGTCATACGGAAAAGTTTTTCTGTATCGTCGCTGAAGGTAGTAAATGCCATCATTCCACTGTCATCGATAACTTCAAACTTGAAGGTAACCCTGCAAGCAAGCATATGTAAGTTAAATGCACTTTTATAATATATTTACAATATTAAGTGTAACGCATGTATTTTTGTGGGATCATACTTGTGAGTTGCCACAGTATCTGCTTTTTTGCATGAAATGCAAGGAAAGTGAGTTCCCAAAGCAAGATGTGTTCGTTTCCCGCAGCTAAGACATCCTATGTATGCATTTACTCTTTGCAAATCAGCATTTGGTATAGTCACTTTGATCCAAGCTGTTTCATCTGGAGTCGCATTAGATGCCTGCATGAATGGCAGAGATTGTATATAAGACGGTTCGTGACAATTCTAGATTCTGAAAGTGTTACTTGCTGTGGTTCTTTTTTTTTTCTTTTTTTTTCCCCTGAAATAGATGTAGGGTAAGGGAACATTGACGAAACCTTTTTGCTTCTTAGTTCAGCTATTGTCACAATCTTTTTTTCAGTGCCTGGATATCGTACATTAAGAATCCTTTCCTGTCTGTCTAGCAGCACGTGGTGATACAGCTTAACCCTGAAACAGGACATAAGACATAATAGGATGTTTAGACAAACACCAATTAACTATAGAAGCATAATAAAGCAGCTGCATTAACTACCATTCGCGAAGTATGTCTGCCCTTTGTCCTTTAGGATTCATAATAATCCTAGTAGACATAGTCGTATTCAGACTAAATCCTGTAAACAAACAAGAAATAGGTTAGATATTTCATAATTGATGCTAATTGCCATAACTAAAGCAAAAGAATTAGATTGACCTCTTGTATGACGGGTTTTCAGTGCAGTGAATCCAACGACATTGAATTTTTCAGCCCAATTACTCAAAGCATTACAAGGTTTTCCAGTAAGATCATTCCAAGCAGAGATTGTCATAGCATGGTCTTGGCTGATTGATTATACATTTGATGGTGTAAGTTATCTAAGGAATTTAAGTGAGTGAAAAGTATAATATCAAACTGGTGTGTGACAATATTTCGTTACCTTGTGTCAGTAACAGAGATCTCTCGTACTGGACTATCACGTCCACGAATGTTAGGTATCATTCGTGGAGCTTCTTCAACGAACAGGACCACACAAACTATATCTGTTTTAATCAGGAAATCGAATTCAGATAATGTGGGAAACAACATTATTTTTTCTGATTAGCATAAAACCTATATCTTTCATTTTAAAGATGTATAATAGGCAATACCAAATCTGGCATTTGGGTCAGGTGATCTTGGAATGGTTGATAGAGGTTGATACTTAGGCTCGATTGGACCACTTTCAGGATTCAGCCGCTGAATAATAGTCTGCTGTCCAACGGTCATTTGGTAAGGGAGCTCTTCCAAGTTGAAGTTGGCTTTGTATTGCTCATCAACAGCAGTTATAGGAGCCTTAGAAATCTCGTACTGACCAGATAACTTAAGAACGTCTTCATATGCTTCGATTTGGTCTCCAAAGAGAGCACATCGCATTTTGTTTTTCTGGTTATAGATTAAGGGCATTAAGCAATAGCAGGGTAAAAAGGTATGAATATGCAGCTTTGTATATAATTAGTTATTAATGCGTGATACAGGTTAGAATAATAACAGGTAAGTTCATTACATGTGCCAATGTAAAAGCGAGTTTTAGTGAATGAGTTTAGAATGATATGCATAATCAGAATGTGAGCATTAAAAAAAAAAAAAAAAACAAACAACAAAAATGTTACTCATTCATGCTACAATGAGGTAAGGCTGTTTTTTTTTTTTTTTTTTTTGCTTCTGTTGCTTTTTTTTTAAAAAAAAAATGCTAGACTCACAGTGGGCAGTTTTTAAAATTATGGAGAAAGAGAGCATATGTTTGCATTAGGCTATGTCATAGACTTGGCAATAGTGAACGATATCATCTCTTTTTTTTTCTCTTGTTCTTTTAAAAGGGAGAAAAAAAACGCCTGCGATAATCTATACTTCTAATATTCATAACTAAACTGCAAAGGCAGGAACAATAGTAATTCAATTTGCAGCAAAGGGCAGTTACTGCAGCTTAATAGTATGATAATAATGTACTATATCTATTTTTCCTAGAAGATCATGTATATTCATATTATGTCTAAGCAGAAAACAGTTGAAACTTGGTTAGACATATTATAAGAAAGTATACTGTAAACAAATGCATGGGTTGAAGAAGATCAAAAAGTAATCTGGCTAAAAACTCAAACAGGAAAAGTGATCTTATGAAATAAGTTTTCGCTTATATAGCTACCGTATACAAACTCTACAACACATTTTTTTTTTATGCCACGAAGCTCAAATTTATGCACTACGATACCATCAACTAAACCAATTTTTACTTAAGTTTAGTTTAATAACTCAATTCTTGTAGCATGAGAATAATCTAGTACGATACCATCAACCGATCCAATTTGTACGTAAGTTTAGTCTAATAACTCAATTCTTGTAACATGAGAATAATCTAGCATACTTTTTTTGGGATAAAAAGAGTATCTATATTTAGCAAAAACAAAACATAGCCCTAACACGATGCTTATCTGATAGGAAAATTCATTTGCTATAATCTAACAACATATCTATATTTCTGTAAGAGACATGATTAATAGATACGCTTACCTTTTCATCTTCTAAGATTATCGTCTGAAAGATGACACCAGGCTTCTTAGGCGAAGGTTGAGGCCTTCCCTTTTCAGTCACAGTAACCTTCACTTTGTAGTCCTTGCTCTGTGCAGTGAGTTCGTCTAGGTAAACAGGTTCCAGCTTCATCTTAGGCGGTGTATTCATTGTCTGTAAAACAGATCATGCAATACAACAATAAGCATACTGAATACAGATATATTGCACAGTGTAGATGTAGATCTAACATGTCAAATTATGCTAGAGCAGAACACATAGCTACAAAAATGTTTGTAAACTCTTGTAGAAGTCAGGTGCAAAGGAAAGACACACACTGATGTATTTTACATGGAAATTTTAGGAATTTCCTTTGCCCTACAGTTTTTGAGTGAAGGGAGCACTTCATTCATAACCTATATGCATGCAGAACATATGAAAAGTGAAAATAAACAGTGAAACACTTGCTAAAAGATGAGACATCTATTGTGAGCATGTGAGTGCAGGACAAGAAGGGAGAATTCTAAATTTGAGTCAGCATATATACAGTACTGCCATTGTAGAACTGAGCTATATCATAACAATGGAAAAAGAATTGTATTAGTTAATTTGTTAGTGTTATTTTTTTTTTTTTTTTCATAGAAAATCAGTTCATGAGTGCATGGACAGTAACCATTGTTGCTATTAAAATTATAAAAAGAAATTGAGGGGAAAAAGAAGGCAGATATACCATGCTAAGGAATGAAAACGAAGGAAAAGATTTGGTGGTTTAGAAGGCAGAAGCTAATTTGGTATTTATAGGAAACGTTGGTGAGGAAGTTTTCCTTGCTGTTTGTAGGGCTACACTGTAGTAAAAGGGTGATTACTGTTCAGTTCTTTTTTGGTGTACAGCTAGAGGTCACTTAATTTTACTAAGGTAATTCCTTCCTTATGTAATAAGCAAATAGTAAGTAGATTTTTTTGTGGTTAAGGCAAAACTGATTCTTGGGTAATGTAAAATATCAGATTTTTTGTGTGGCTTAAATAAGAGTAAAGTACAAGGCATATATTTAATTAATAAGTTTACCATGAATAGTAGCATTGACTTGTACTTTAGGTATCTTTTCTATGCAATGAGTTGGACTCCAATTCTAAACTTAGTGGATATATATATTTTCATGCAAGAGTTGTAGCATTTCTGTTTTTAGTTTGGGCTGGACTATACAAGGCCTTTTTTTATTTTATTCTAGTAATAAGCCAGGCCCAGAGTAAGTGGCACAGGAAAAAAATACTATTGATAGGTGCTCAAATGTGCTATAGTTTCTGTTGCATGTTATCTGTACCTAGATGCATCACACATTGTGTTATGTGTATAGTACTCTAATTATATAGCTAATAATATACAACCGACTACTATTCAAAGCTACACATTTTGACCTTCTTTTTCCTGGAAAAACAAATATTGACTTCGGAATGCTAGTTTTAGTCTATTCTAATATAGGTTATTTGTACCTCGAGCCATTGAATCAGTGCGACATATATGAGTAAGAAGGGCTTACATTGGGCTACTGCACAGGACACTATACATCTTAAGCCTCTACCAGCGACGGGAAACAAATCACATCTGTTACGACAGAAGTAAACAAGAAAAGGACATCAGAACCGCTGATTATAGTGCAGAAACTAACTTAGGGTTTGAAATCCTATTATATTGTGCATTGTATATAAACAGAAAGTAATTCCATGGATGTGAAAACAGCCGTCTGGAGGAAAATGGTGAAAGCAGTCTGTTTTATCTCACTGAATATGGCTTTCAGCAAAATAAAGTTTGGAAAAGAAAGAGGACTGTAATCAACTATCTTGGAGGGATAGCTAGCACAGCAGTGCATAACTCCAGAGATGAGATCATCTTCCTTGCTGCATCTAACATCACAAACAAACAAATAAGCAACCATTAGAAGGTTAGTGCAGCAAAAGTAGACACTGACAACAGGTTCAGCACCACAAGTTTTTGCTACTTATATTAGCATATGTAATTACAGGTGATACAATATGAGGCTATTATGATAGAAAATCTATACAAATAGGTCGTCAATCTGTAAAAGAGCATGCTCAAAATAGATAGTGACAATGCACTAAGTGAATGCATAATAATAATTGAACTCATGAATACGTAGGCCTACAACCTTTATCATAACATGTTTATAGGAAAACAACTGCTATAGGTGAAAGCATCTTATGCTTAAGTTTTTTTTGTTAGCGCCTTCTTTTTCTATCCATTATTTCTTTTATTGCTAGCCTTTTTTGTTCTTTCCTGGTCTTTCTATTCCTTGCTTTCACTCTCGTTCTGATAGTCTTACCTCTTAGAGTTGAAAGAAGTAGGATAACATTTGGTGTTTCCTCTGGCATACTCAGATATAGGGAAGAGGGGAAAAAATACGAAAAATTGAAGTCCAATGGAGTCTTCAGCTAATCAGAAATCATTCACAAATCCATGTATGTTGAATGAATGCTAAGAAATTACCAGAGAAGATCTTGGAAGAGCAGGTCCCTCAAGATTAGTGATGTCAAGTTTCATCACTTGCTTCTGTTCTGCAACACCTATATCACCATTTTCTGCATGAACGTTAGGGAAGGCAGCCAAAGACTTGTGTTTCTTGAACCCCGCTATCAAAAGCTCATCATGTATTGTGAAAGACCCCGTGTGCTAAGCGAAGGATTTGAAAGAATTTATACCTGAACATTGCAAAGCATGGGATACTTTAATGATTATGTATGAAAAATATATACCTCAGAAACTGAAGGACCAACCTTCCTCTTTTATCATTAGATCCATCTTCTTTGAAATAGCTTCAGGCCATTCAATAAGTGTCATGTGCAAACCATAATCCATACACGATTTTTGTAAGTTTTTTGTTTGCGCTGCTGCAAAATGGCAGTTAAGCTTCCATCAACAGGTATTACAAAGTGAGTATGCATTGTCATATAACCAAATAATGCAGTAGCTTGATCACTAAGTAAGGTATCCATAGTCTAAGTACCTGAAGACCAATGGCTCCTGTTAGATGCTTAATAGATGAAGTGAGCTAATAATACATGTTATTTCCTATATTATACTATAATTCTTAATGTTATACGTCAATTTTCATTTAGTTTGTCTCGTAGATCTTATAAAGTGTACTGGACCACATAAAATGCAGGCTCAACAAATCTACAAACTACTAACCTGAATGACAGAAGAAAAGCAAAATCCAACAAACTTCATTAGCCTATGCAGTTATAAACTACGCAAAGCGGAAGATTATCTCAGAAATAATGCAGATCTGAAGAACATTGATTGTAATATGATGCACAGATTAATGAGCTAATTGGAAGGCTAAACACTCAAGAAAGAAGCACGTCTATGTTTATTGATTGAGATGGTCAAATATTACTTTGGCATACCTATAAAGCCGTACTAACAATAGACTGCATTCGTGCGATATCTGACCCGAACAAGGCAACATATCAGGCACACTGTTCTGTATAGCTTTGAATAAGCATCCCTGTCATTGAGCACATTAGCAGCAAATGCAGAGCTAGCAAGGTAAGTGTAATAAACCGTAAGGTAAATCAAGTGTAATGAAAAGGAGCTAAAATATGGTTAGTGCGTTGAATTAAGAAAAGCAATAAACAAACAATGCCATATTCGGTCTAAAAAGCACATTCTAAGGTGCAAGAAATAGTAGTATGGTCATGTGCAATACAGCAAGCTCAGCCTCCAATAATAACCCAAGCAGCATCAACAGTGTAAAAGATTAGAAGCGGACATGCTACAATGAAACTAAGGCAACCAGCAGACAAAATAATACAGTTCTCTTGTGAATGCATGGTCTTTTCCCCTTATATTTTTTTTCTTGATTCATCATGGTTCCTACATAAATTATTGTTGTTGGGTACATGAACCTGAGGGAGCATCACATTGTTATGTATATATGAAGACTGGGCACCTGCAAAAAAGTAACGTAATAAGAAGGAATAAAGCAAATACACATATACTAAGCTTAACTTATGAGTGAAGAAGTCACTTACCATCCTTGTTCATTCCAGGAAAGCGCATGTCTATTGCACCTAGAGATTGATTTTTGCTTATAGGCACTATCAATTTGGAACTCATGGAACTGCACACATGGTGAATATCAGCTAATCTTAGAGCTAACATTCAGAGAGTAATATAATCTAGCTAAAGCACTTAAAATGCATAATTTAGAAAGATACAGCTATTTTAAAATTTGGGGCATGCACATTTGGAAAGGTAACTGTCAAAAATAGTATACAAAGCCAATGTGAACTATACTGTCGATGAGCAAAACAATAAAAGTATAGCCTACCTTTAAATTTCTTATCGTAAAAGTTTCACAGTCGTAGTATGCATTCATTTGAACTTTGTTTCGAACAAGGAAACAGATCAGGCACGCTGCCCTACATCAGCATCAATAATACCTGCTAAACGTAAAAGTGCATAAGAAACAACATTCTTGATGGCATTTGCAGAACATTCGCTTCCTGCATTTTTCGTAAAAACACGAACATCTTTTGATTTCTTGGCCCGCGATAATGCAACATAAAGCTGCCCATGGGAAAAGCACGGGCGTGGAAGATAAATGGATACTTGGTTTAGAGTTTGCCCTTGAGACTTGTTAATTGTCATAGCAAAGCTCAATTTAATAGGGAACTGTTTCCTTTCAAACATAAAAGGGTAATTAACAGAGCTAGAAGGCCTTAAGCTGATCCTGTGTATAAAGACCTCTTCTCCTTTATAGTGGCCAACAGCTATAACACACTGAATTACATTTGGGAAAAACTTCTTGCAAATTAGCCTGGTACCATTGCATAACCCTGAAGATGGGAGCAAATTTCTCAACAATATAACTGGGCAGTTTTCCTTTAAAATAAGTTCGTGAGGACTCATTCCACCAGGGCATAGCTTGTTAATGAATTCAGTAGGATATATACTACATGTATCATTTAGAATTGCATCAAAACTCTTGTACGTTACAGCATGTCCAGGGAATTGCTCAATCATGAAGGTGTTAATTGAATCCACATCATCATTCATGGGCGTTAAAATTGCCTTGCGAGCAAAGACCTCACAATCAAACCGCCCATGGGCAATTTCAGGAAATGTTGCTGCTGTAACAGATGCTACTATTTCTTTGGAACTATCATCGCACTGTACGATTTGTTCTGGCAGCTCGACAAAGGCATTTTCTGATTGCTGCAGTTCACCGTTACCCAAAGCAAGCAGAAAAGCAGAATATAATGGATCTTCACGTGCTCTAATGTTCTCCGTCAATCTAAATCTTATAAACTCGGGCCACAGATACGAAGTCACAATGCTTGTTTCAACTGCTTCCTTCATAGTTTTCCGAGGGACTACTGGCAAAACTTGTCTAAAATCTCCTCCAAAAACAACAACTTTCCCTCCAAACAACAGCTTATTTCCACAGATATCTTGCAATAAAAGGTCTAAAGACTCAAGATTCTGTTTTCTAGCCATTGAAGCCTCGTCCCATATTATCAAAGTAGTTTCCTTCAACAGTGCTGCTAAGCTACCTTGTTTTGGAACATCGCATGCTAAAGAAACTTCGTCATTGATTGGGATCTTGAATCGGGAGTGAGCAGTTCTGCCCGAAGGAATATTTGCTGCGGCAATTCCCGATGTAGCTGTAGGCAAAACAATCTTGTTCATTTGTCGTATTTCTGCATATAGCGCATTGTAAAGGAAAGTTTTCCCTGTACCACCAGGCCCATCAATAAAGAAAGCTCCGCCTTTCTGCTGTATAACATGTTCCATTATGCTTTCAAAAGCAGCATTCTGTGCAGCATTCAACTGTGCACGACAGCTGAGGCAATCTGCTGGTATCGGCGCATCAAGAGCATCTAAAATGTCTTTTGTGCGCCTAAACTCATCACTAAATTGAGAATTTAATTCCTCCAGACCAAAAGATGCAAGAGATTTTCCCATGGCCTCAAGGTGCTGTTCTATTGCTCGGGCTGTAAGCTGTTGTATTTTCCATGGCTTATTTGGAAATCTGTGAGAGAAGTCTTCTGCAAGAGAAGAATAATACGTATTCCATAAAGCAGCAGGATCATTCGGTTGACAAAACAACAACACCGTAGCAAAAAGGCGGCGTAAGGCAGCAGGCATATGAGTCTCACAAGCCTCTGATAATGTTGAATTAGCTACATCATCATCTTCTACAAGGCCAAGCTTTAAAGCAGCTTCTTGAAAAGTCGGGCATAGACACCCATTGACAGTACATAAATCTTCAAAAGACTTAGGACTTTTCACATTTAACAAGAGCAATCTGAGGAAGAATCGTTCACCTTCTGCAGGGAAAACAAATGCTAATCTCCCTACTGAAATCCTATTTTGGACCCTTTGTTTCCACTTTTTGTCACCTTGATGCCATGTGTAATGCTCACAAAATTCACCGTACAAATACCCTAGTCCATGTTCGGACGCAGCATTCATTGCAAAGAATTCAGTTAGTTGAGTTCTTGACCGCTTTAAGTCTGAAACAACAGAACGGAGCCTTTCATGAGGATGAATGTGAACAGTCTGCATATTAGGTAAATGAACTTGGAGGGGTAAAACTGCAGGATACATTTCAAACAAATCAAAACTGAATATTCTCCATGCAGCTTCACAAGGGGATACCCATCTCCCCGATTGGTATTGGTCAATTTCATCTACAGTCTCACCAGTAGAAGGCACAACATTGTATGAAATTCTAGCATGCCCTTTATATATATACTTGTATAAATACTTAACCGCCTTGATCGTCGAACACACTTCAACATTTAGATGGCAATCAAACAACAAAGAAAGATAGGGATTGTAAGGAATGACCCATTGGTTGTCTAGCTGTGCACTTCTTATGGTTACCTTTTCTCCAGTCTCTCTTCTACGGTAGATAGGATAACCATCTCTATTATTAGTTGTTTCATTGCAGAACGGTTTAGGATACTTATTCTTACAACTGAGCCTGGAGGCATCCTTGCGCATACATGGGCATTCTGGGTTCAATACCCCGCAAGGGCCATGCATCATATGCGCAAGCACAATTTTTCTTAAGCTAAGATTAGCTAGATCAGGTATTTCAGCACAAACAAAACGATCATAATCATCTGGAGACTTCAACTTGTATTTAGGCTTGAGAATAATTAAGAAGTGAGCGTGAGGCAAGCCTCTTTTTTGAAACTCGATTACATATACCATTGCAGCAACTTCTCCAAAAAATTTTTTCTCCATGATTTCTTTCTTCAGTGCGAGTACTTTTGCTCTGAATATTCTAGCAACCAAATCCGGCCTATCCTGTGCTGTCTCACCATTAGCAAGCTCAGCCTTTATTTCTGGCCAATTAGCGTTGCAGGTAATGGTAACAAAAAGATCTGGCTTACCAAAGCGGTGAACTAAAGCCATAGCATTTAGGTACCTTTTCTTCATATCCCGAGGCCCACCGATATAAGTCGGAGGTAAGATAACTCTACGGCCAACATTATGGCCAAGAGTTTCACCGGAATCCAGTGAATCCAAGATACCCTTATATAGATCAGCTCTTATCGATTCCTGGTTGTTCCGAAAGTAGTCAAGCCTTGTATTTTCAATCTTAACATACATATCAACTATGTATTGCTGAAAACAGCGGCCTGCCCGCAAAAGCATGTTATTCGGCCGAATCTGTAATTTATACGCATAGTATTCTCTTGCAGAAATGAACTTGTCTGCCCTAGTGTTGTGCCTCTTTGCACCTGTATAAAGCAGACCGGACTATAGTTAATTAATGAAAGCAATATTAAGATCCAGAATACTAACACATAACCGAACATATACAAGAAAAGAGAGTTTACGTGTTTCTTCCTCAGCTATTAACTCTGCAGCGGTATGGACAGCACAAGACATTATAGGATCAGGAATTGAGTCTGCCGCTCTCCTATTTGGATGAGAATTCTTTTTAAGCCCTTGAGTCCAACCACATTCTCCTCGAGGGAACAACAAAGGATACTGAAGAGGATCATAACAACCATAATTATGGTAGATTCTATGGGACTCGTTAGATTGTCCAGTTACTAATATATGAGGACCCAAAGTTTGGCTAGACGAAGCATTCTCCGGCCAAATCACAGCAACATCATCAACAGAAGGAGCATTATAAACACGCTGATCAAGGACTGGGTTTTTATTAAGAACGATTGTTGTGTCCGCATGAATGCCTCTGTCCCTTAAAGAGCGGAAGAACATAGCATAAGGATTTTGCTGGGATACATGCATAAGGATACTAACCACATCCTCTCTTACTATAGGGAAACAATCTATCCTATTCTGCGCTTCACGCTGCCCATCGTAAAAATACAATTGCAGATATCTCGGACTACTATCATTAGCCAATAAGTGAGGGACAAAATGGTACATCTGGCCATGCAATTTGAAGACATAAATCCCTTTGTAAGTACTTGCATAATAGTGACCCCCAAGAGAACTATATGCAAACAAATTATTGTACAATCTAGCATATTTCCTGAAATGCACAGCTATTTCGTCTTTTGCAGTGAACAGGTAAACAAGCTCAAAAGGATACTCAGGTGCAGCTATTTCTATGTCCCCATTTCCACAACAAAAATGCAAAGATTCAAACATAAACTTCTTCGCTCCACATTTATCACAGTAGGAAGGTTCTGATAGTGTGAAAGGTGTTGCTGGTAATAGGCGGGTTGTAGCAGCAGCAAGAACATCTAAAGCGAACACAAATATAGCCAAATAAACACAGAAAGGCATTACTAACTACAATGATAGGCAAGCATATACTAATTATTTCTGTCCAATCCTCTCACCTTCTGTAGGACAGCGTTGTAAAACATTCTTGGAAACAGCAGGTGTTGTTTTGTGAACTTCACTGCAAACAGCGTAGGCTAAGTTATTTTGCCAGCAATACAAACAAGTGCAACAATATTGGCAAGCATAAGAGGTCACCACTATCAGACCAAATAGCCACGTGCACAATAGCAAAGAGCAACATAAGTGCACTCAAGCAAGCAATAGCATGTACCTAACTGGCTGTGATCCAGACAGTTGCTGCATACATTTCTGCCGCTTTGATGTTCGTCGTTGTCTAGACTGCACAGCACACTGATTGTCCAGTAAAGATGGGCTGCGTGCAAAGGCATAGTTAATTTGTTTTGCCCTTCCAATGAAAACAGTAATGCTAATCCTAAACAGTGCACCTCTAATAAATATATATACCTAGCACCTGCTGGTTGTGGCGGTCTCTGTGTAACTCTATTTATTCTGCTACAAGACCTCCGAGATAAGCGAGGCAAACCATAATGGCAGTCTATTATGCAACAGTTAACAATCATTCGACAACGCAAAATATGCTAGCACAGACATTATAGAACTGATGCAAATGTAAAAGCATTAGCCTAAGACAATACCCATGGTCACACTCTTAAGGCACTCCGTAAAAGATAGGATGTAGTAAACGTTCCAAAACGCAGTTGCCGATGCAATCTGCCAAACCAATAAACAGAGTATACTTCTTAATGAAAGAAAGGATAACCAAAACACTAAAAGCTGTACGAAACAATTAACAGTAAAGCATTAATAGTTCCATTCATCAAAAGAGGCCATATTAGGCAATACATCAATAACAGCAATTTCATTACAGCACAAAGGACTATCTGTCCATGATACTTTCATACCTAATAAGAAAAAGCTGACTAATACAGCATAAGCACAACATAGATTCTACATACATGGGCCTAAAAACGTAAATCCAAAAGGTACCTAACCTCACAACACATAACTAATCAACCATCTAATTAATCCTAGCACATTTGTAGATGGTTTCTAAAGCCTCCACATCAGTAACAAGGCGTTCAGAAGTCTGGACCTCAATGCCACCATTAGACGGCTCAGGCATACAAGTCTTTCGCTTATTCGACAGAGGCGGTGGAAGAGCTAGGACTGGAATCTGGTTTACTTCAGCGGTTGGTGTGACACATTCAGCATCTACTACACAAGTAGCTTGTTCAGGTTGGCTGGAAGGGCGTTCCAAGCACTCAATATGGCCTTTCAAAAGCAAATACTTCTCCCTTACTAAAGAACACTCTTCACTGATCTTCACAGCTCCACCATAGTTAGCATCAACTATCTCTAGGTTAAACACAGAAGCTATGAAGAAGCATGCTTTCTTCGCAACCCTTTGCTCAGCAATGGCTTTCTCAGGACAAGGGTCACTGAAAATGCATTCCATGGAAATACTATTATGAGGGCAGGTAACCATGACCCAAGACATATAACCATGCCCTTCTAACTTAGTAGTTTCAATCGCAGTCACAGTAACACCGGTCTTTCTCACTAAAACCCCCAGAAACTGTGCAAAATCTACCGAGACATGAGTGTCGTTAGATCCTACAGCCTCTCTTGTGCTGCACTCGGACCGTATACGACTCAAGTCTTCTCTGTCCTGCACTAATTCAGCGCATCGATTCTTATATAACTTAACACACAAGTGATACATCTTAATGCGCTCATGCGTGAAATCAGACACCCGAACTCTAAACCGGCATATCAATCTCTTCACAGCCTTATGCGCCGCTCTCTCACGAGACTCTTCAACTGAACTGGCATCTCCACCGTAGAAGATGAACCGCGCACGGGAATTCGGCTTATTAACCCGGACAAAGGCATTGTTCTTATCAGCATCTATGAATCCATACACCGGAGATGGAAAATGCAGCCAAGCGACAACCTTTTCCAAAAGAGGCTGAAAAGGGACAAAGACTTTGTTTGGACGTCTAGCCATAACCTGTAATGGCAAAATCGATGTTCAGGACAGAGTACTCAGAACACAGGGTTTCACCTCCTAAGGGACACCACTCAAATCTAGCTATACCAAAGGCAAAACTCCACAATAAGCTTTAAGGTAGGCAACAAACGGAATAGCAAAGCAAAGCGTAGTGCCATTGCATACAGCACACAAAAGATAAACACATACCAACTGAACACTGAACTCATACGCACTAAATTATACTATCAGCTTCATATGCACACTAAAACAAAGCACCACCATATAAGGCATTATAAACTGCCTAAGGCATGAAATAAATACGTGAGAGAGATGCTAATTACTACAGAAGGCAACTTAGCAGCAGGGAATACAACACATGAGAGGCAAGTACATAGCAAACGAACACTAAACCCATACACACCCTACTCACAAGCTCAAATGCACACCAAAGCAAAACATTTCCATATAACAAGGTATCATAAGCTACTTAAACCACAGGTTAAAGGAATCATAGGAATTACCTTGACAGACTTTCTAACAACGGCAGAACAGGATAAACTCCGACAACAGACCAAGCAATAAAACCAGCAAACCTGTAATCCAACAACAAATAAGGGCAAACACATAAATCCATCTATCTACTTGCTGTATCAAACAATTGATT
The DNA here is from genome assembly GCF_948465745.1 of Chenopodium album. Classification (NCBI taxonomy): domain Eukaryota; kingdom Viridiplantae; phylum Streptophyta; class Magnoliopsida; order Caryophyllales; family Amaranthaceae; genus Chenopodium; species Chenopodium album. The sequence continues at coordinate 6,372,704 of NC_137858.1, forward strand.
TTAATGAGTCAAATTTTATGCAGCAAATTCACCAAAACGAATTATGTGCAGAGGCAAAACACCAACTATGTACATCAAAGCGACAATAGCATTCCCTATCTACAATGCAATTACCACACAGAATGGTTTAGAGCCGATTTTAATTTCAAATTAATTAGTCAGCTATCTGGACCTAAAAAATAGATACATAAATAAATGCATGCATGTACAAACCAATAAGAGCAGAGCCAATTCATCCCAAAACCCCCTTAACAGACCAAATCTAATGCACTCTAAAACATTAAACAAGCAATGCCTCCATAGAAAAGGAAAACTGTAAATTTCTGGCTAAGCAACTCGATTTATCAGCAAGTCATTAGGCTTAAGTTCAAATCAAACACAAAGCAGGCGATGTTTCAATAGAACAGGCAAACCGCAATTCCTGGTAAACGATCTCGATTCAATGGCAAGTCATTAATCGTAAGTTCAATTTGTTAGGGATTCCGAAAGATATGCAGTCCATAATACACAGGAAAGACTGTACAACAAACAATCTAATTGCAATTAAAGGGAATCGGCAACATTCAAACGAATACCTCTGCAGAGCAAACTCAGACGAGGATTTTATATCCCAGAACAAACCCACATACCTCTATATATAGGCTATGATACACAAGGGCACCCATTATTAATAACCCTACAATTATGCAGCAAGCAAAGTACATCAAAGTCATCGGAAAGTCTTCTTCGCTAAAAAATATAAATTTTCCTTAAAATTAAAAATAGCATTGCAGTGACGGCCAAGTAAAGCACTCAAATCCGAAGCTATTCACAATCCTGACAGCCTAATACAAAAAAGGAATGCATCGAGGCAAACATGCAAGGTAATATAACACACCAAACCTGAAAATGAAAACCAAAAAGCATACCACCCATTCTTCCTAGGCAAGCACCCAGACGAAAGGAGCTTCCTTCCACACCTCATCATTCAACCAAACCAAATGCAAGAGCAGCCCAAACCAAACCAAATGCAAGAGGAGCACCCAAATCCCCAAAAGTCAAAGTAACTATGTTACAAAAAAAATTACAACACAGCTGTCACTGCAACAGAAACACGAAGGCCACCTCCTCTGTTCAATACAGATGGCAAAAGCAAAGGGATTAAGCAAGGGCAAAGTTGGCATTTCATTTAATTTAAGGGCACCTATGTCATAGCACCAAAAAACACTATTCATAAGGAATAGTAGAAAGTTTGCATTTTTATAATAGTTATGGATTGACATGAATAACTAGTTGATTTTGTAAATTCTTTATTTCCAGTCCATAAATCGGCCTAAACACATAAACCAAACATTGGATTTTAGAATTTTAAATAGAGTTGACATTTTTAATGTCGTATCACATATCACATAAACCAAACTTTGTCAATGCTGATTCATTTCAATAGATAATCGAATTCAAAATGGTAAAGGGTATATAAGTAAAAACTAAACCAAAATTATCATCTCTATCCAAAAGTATCTTTATCCACTCAAATAATTAGCTAGTGAGGTGAATCCACATACTATCAAATGATTCTAGAAAAGGAAACAAATCACCTAAACCATCTCCCATTGTAGCTATTACATAAATACAAAGTTGTCTATATACACCAAAATCACATTAAAAATTACTTTCACCCCATTATACTTCTTTCCAATTTCTACAATCTTATTTATCTTTAAAATGCAAGTTTTCTGCCACAAACAAAGGAACCTACTCGGTTATAAAGTCATGACCATCTTTTAGAAAACAAACATTCCCACTAACGGCAATCAGGTCACAATCATAAACAAAAAACACATTGCATTTAGACACAATAAAAACCACTTACAATACTTTTCAAAAAAAAAAAAAAAAAAAAAAAAAACCACTTACAATACAAACCACAAGATCTCATCTTTTAAGCAATAATTACTTTGGTCCTAAACTCCTCCAAAAGTTAAGCAACACTATTAGGAATCAATAATACAAGAAGTAAAATTACACTTGACACAAAAAAGTGGGCAAGTCAAACCCAATACTAACCTAACATTTTCTCTCTCCTCAAAAGCAACCCAATCCAACCCAAACTTCACCTCATATAACAACAATAGCACTAAATAAAATTTATTAATCTGACAAAACATAAATAAAAACACATTTTCTAATGGAGTAACTATATCAATAATAACCCCAACTACTACTACTACTACCAGTAGTACAAAATAAAACTATATTATAAAATCATATAAAAACTCCCCTGAAACTTTATAATATAAAGTTTTTATACTTATACACCCCACATTTTCAGAAGAAGACAACCTTGAATCTTCTCCTTCTCCTTCTTCTTCTTCTCTTTCTTTCTTTATATTTCACCATCATCCAGATCTTCTTACCCAGAAATATTCAACCCAGAAAAATCAAACAAGGAAATGTCAGTATATTTTCGACGCTTTAAAAGCGCAGAAAATTGAGGAGATTTTGAAGAAATTGAGGAGAGAGAAAATTAATCACTCAGATGAGGTGCAAGAAGCACGTATCGGATTTCAGTAGTAGCGTCGGCGTTTGCGCTTCTTGTCTTCGCCTTCGTCTTGAAGCTGTTGTTGAAGCTCAATCTCAACCTAAATCATTGATTTCCGATTACCCTAACCCTAATTCCAATCATCATTCTCAATCTCTCTCCTCAATTCACCTTCATCAGAAGCAGCAACAACCTCCGCCGTCGCAACCGCCGCCGTTGATTTTTCCGAGGTCTGTTTCGCCGTATATTTCCCGGCGTAAATCCGATCAAACAACCACCACAACCGCCGCCGCCGCCGCCGTTGCGGACATCAACAAGAAGCCGATAATTCAACGGTTTTACAGTACTCCACAAGTAAACCCTAGTTTTCAGAAGAAGAAAAGCGGCGGGAAATTCAGTCTTATCTCGAAGTTATTCCGATCTAAATCGAGTGTCGTGAGTTCATCATCGAACTCGGTGGTTGAACCCGGTGAGTTAACTCGGTGCAGTAACCGAGGAATGTCGCCGCAAAACGAGTGGAATGAGTTGGAGGAGAGAGAAAGAGACTCGACGACGACGGCGGCGGCGACGACTCGGCCGAGTCCGGGCCGAGTCAAGGCGAGTCCGGCGAGGTTGATGGCGAACAATGTCGCGAGTTTTGCGTTTTGTTTGAGTCCATTGGTGAGAGCTTCGCCGGCGAGTCGGTATCATTGGGGAGTTGAGACGGGATTTTCCGGCGAAATTAGGGTACCGGTGACCGGGAAAAGTAACGGTGGCAGTTGTAATAATAATCATAATAAAAGTGGTGGAAATATTAATGATAAACCGCACTTGTCTGAAGCGGCGTCGTTTTGTGCGAATCGATCTAGGAAGCTTGCTGATTTTGGAAGGTTAAATCGGAAACGTTGACTTTGACTGTGTTCCCTACATACTCAACCACTCAATTGGATGGATTAATGATGATCATGATGTTGACGATCATATTAAAGTACGATACTGCCCTTTGTAGTTTTTTTTTTTTTATTTTTTTTTCTATTAGTATTATGATTAAAATGTTGATACCAAAAAATTGTGACACATTTTGCTATGTACATTGAAGTTTTTGCCGTTGGAAAATTAAAGAGTGACAAATATTACAAGTATACGTATTTTTCTTGAGATTTTAGTTATTGACCGTGTTGAATATAGTGGTCGTTCTTGTCAAAAAAAAAAATATAGTGGTCGTTTAATTGAATATACTCTATATTCTATAAGAAGTGTCAATGTGTCATTTTTTTTTTTTGAATCTTCTACAAGTGTATCAATTTGTTTGGTTGTCTGGCTGTTAGTGAGAAGTTGTTTTAAGTATTTAAAGTGATACAGACCAGCTATTTTCTCGTTCCGTAGAAAAAGAAATATATAGGAACCCAATTTCTTAACGAAAGTACTCCATATGTTTTAGCCAACTTATAACAAACACTTAAAAATATTACTTTCATATTAATTATGCTCTAAATTTATACGGTACGGAACATCAATTGAGTGTGGATAATGTACGTGCATAATAAACACACTCATTTCATTAACTCTATCCATTGCCACTAATCTCAATTTGAGGTAATTAACCTAAAATTGGGTTTTTACTTGTATTGGAGTAGTATATTTGTAATTCATTGCGATTATTAATTAGAAGTGTTTGACAAGCATTAAGTTACATTCATTTTCATTTCACCTATTTTAAAAAAAATTTCCCTCTTAATTTGAAGTGTATGGTAAGCATATACGAGTGGTTGAAGTTGACTTGTTTCTCATTACATTGTTTGTAAATTTGTAATTAAGTTTTCTAGCTTTAATTTACTAGTGCCTGTCAACTCCTAATTGGTTGTTGAATTTTTCAATGTTAACTAACTTATGGAGTTCAACTAACTTACAAATCTTAATAATTCAATTTTAAACGTAGAACCAAATATATTTAACTACTACACTTTTTTCCCTATATTCTCCCTTTCTTTAGCATAGTTTCAACAAGACCAACCCTCCTTGTGTCATATTGGCATAAATCATTTGCTTGGTTGCATTTGAACAAGGGTTCAAGGGTTGGTGGAGAAGGCATAGTTTCAACAAGATTGTACTCGTAATCCGTAATCTTTAGTTAGTTTAGCATTTATAATTTACTAAGTTTAGCAATGTTATTATGATAAAATTTCAATTATTGAAATCTTCTCTTTTTTTCCTAAACAAAAAGACGGTGAAAACAACTATTCAAACTATGTACATTATGTTATACCTTGTACATGGCACAACAACCAAGCTAAGAGCATCCTTATTCATGTACAAAAAAAAATTTGTTCATGTTACTATTCACAAAAAAAAATACTTTCTTCTCTCATATACATGAATCAAACAAATAATTTCCAACATTCTCCTTTTAACAATGAACCAAAAAACAATATTGTTCATATTACTATTCACTTACCCCACCTTCAATTTATCTTTTCTTAAAAATTAAAATACAATATACGAGTATATTATTAAAATAATCAATAAAAGTAAGTTTTGTCAGACAAATAATTTTCACAAATGGTTTGGTTTTCCAAACCATTCACATTTGTTCATCCCACTATTCATCATTCCATAATTTTTTTTACATTATTTTATTTCAATAGTAACACAAATAATTTTATTTGTTCATTGTTAAAGATGCTCTAAGGTTATTTTCTTTCTATGCGTAATAAAGGAGATAAGGTTTAATTAACGGGCTATTCAGTAAAAGTCCTTGTAATTATTGTCTCAAAACATCTTTAAATCGTCACCATTACCTTTGTTCCTTGCTAACCTTGATTATAACATTGGGCTGATTGTGTCATAATCTACTAAACTAAGCTGCCTTTTTCTGTTATTTTCGAAAACTTTCATATCTTATGAGTTTCAACTTACTAGTAACCTTACATAGCTTTATCCTGTAATAGTGAAAGAGAGAGATTATGAAAGTTAAATAGAATAACAATAAAAAGTAGCTTTCAAAAAAGAAAGTTCACTTTCATTGGTCTGATTGGAATTATTATAATGATTAAATTATGTAATCAAACGTATTTTGACTGAGATCATAATTTACCTAATGGAGGAGAACAGAGTTACGTGGCAATTTGTTTGACTTTAAAATTCATGAGTCGTCATTGTTGTACAACTAGATCCTGCCAACACCCATTGCAAGAAGCCCAAGTCAGCGCTGGAAATAAGTTTTTTTTTTTTTTTTTTTTTTTTTTTTTTTTTTTTTTTTTTTTTTGACGAGAGAAATGAGTTAATTTAAAACACCAATATTCCAATAAATAGACAATTTTTTTTTTTTTTTTGACATCAACTTAATTTGCATAAATTAAAATCATAATTATGACAATAAAGCATAATTATGAAAATTAGTTATGGGCGGAGTAATCCATATGACTTGTATAATTTGAGTATTTAAATTAAATTTTACTCTGTAATTAATTAATGCAAGGATTTAGAGAGGGTGCATCACAACTAATTTCTCATTCGTTTGACAATTTTTTTTAATTAAAAAAAAAAGAAAAAAAAAAGATGCATGAAGTAAAGTTGAAACTCGTTTAATTAATTTTTAACTTTGGCAAGGAAAATGCCATATTAACACGAAATTAATGTCAATCTAGCTTGGATTAGCAAGTAGAGCTCCTTAAGAGTGAGATTAACCGGTGAAGTGCAAGAGAATTTCCAACCGAAAAAGATCCTAAGTGGAAGTAAAATCTAATCTTTCCAATAGGCTAAACGTTGGTTGATGTGTATAGTGGTGTTGCTTGCTTACATACTCCTCACTCCTTATTCATATACTCTGTAAGGAGTAGAAATAAAGGGTGAAGTCACATGAAATTAAGTTGAAAAATGGAGAATAATAGACTTAAATAAATATGAAGCACTTCCTAAGACTTGATTATAGTCAATTAGCTTAAGACTTTGCTTAATTTTGTTTCTCTCCTCTAATTTCTTTGGTCAATCTATCTCCTCCATAGGAAGCATTTTAAAAAATTAATGAAAGAGCTTATTACTATCAAGTTTAAGAGCAGTAATATAAACAAAACGAGAAAATACAAGTTTATCACCTAGATTAAACAAAATTTCTTTTTCAAGTGGCAAAATTGTGAATAAATAAGTAATTTTGTACTCAAACAAAACTAACTTTCATGTAGATAAATGATAAATTTTGTACTTAATAATAAACATTAAACACACAACTGTTTGTTGTAGAGTCTTGAATCTACAATATAGCAAAGAAAACTCGAGTGACACAAATATACATTATATTACATTAAATTAAATTTTTTATATTACAAGTAATTTGTTTAATCAAGAATTGTATTTGGTAAACAACTAAGTTAAGAACAAATAATAGATATGAGTTTGACAACATTCCTTTGGATAATCCTAAAGATCATTGCACATCTATTTTAGAATTGATTGTGTTCCCTCTCTAACCCCAAGGTCACCTCACCCACATACTATAGTGGCATGACATCATAATAGTATTTATGATGAAATTAATATCTAGAACCCAAACATGACATGAGGAATTAATTTTAATGGTGGAAAATGGGTAGGACCCACCCTATATATTTCCTACCAATTAGATGGAAATATGGAATGAATATGTAAAGAGAAGCAAAAAGAATTGCGTTATAGGTAATATCCACTCACAAACTCACTTATTATAAGTTAGCTTAAGATTTATCATCTTTATCTATGACTTTCTAAAGCCTCTTGAACAGTACTTCCCGCGTCCCACCCTCCTATTTTTTTTTCTTCAAATCTAACTTTAATTGTAACTAGGTTAAGTCCCGTGCCATACACGGTAAGTTTTAATACATATCATTAGTTTAGGACTGCTATTTAATTATAAAATAATTATACCTAATTGCAAAATAGGATGAAAGTTCTGTAATTACAAAAAAAATAATTAAAAAATTTATCACACTAAAGAAAACAGAGAGAATAATATATGCACGACTAATAAAAATAACTATGAATTACATTACAAAGTTATAGATAGAAAACTATTATTGCATATATAAATAAGATATACTTATCAAATGGGAAGTGAATTATTATTGTATAGTTTGTATTAAAAACTTCTCTAAGAAGCTTTGGCCAAAAAAAAAATAAAAAAAAAAAAAACTTTTGGAGGGGAAATTTTTTAACCAGGAAATGACATATGTCATTCCTGGTTTTGCCTTTAGTATAAAGTTATAGATGATTAAAAGTTTTAAATTTGTTAAGTATACCTCATGTGAGATTTTTTGTGTTTGTAAAGTTGAATATATAGAAATGGAATTTATATTTTCTTTTCTTTATGTCGAATTATGATATGTTTGGGTGGATGTCTAATGGAAAAGATGTTTTGTTATCTAAAATCTATGATATATTCGTGTATTATGGTTAAGATGATTAGTATGTGAATCGAGTATATGAAAATATTATATAATTGATTGGGATTTGATATTCAATAAATAATTGTATTTCATAACATTGTTGATATGAAAAATAAAATCTAGTGGTATTTATAAGGTAAGCAAGTAATTCAATGTTTCTTGTGTTGCATATGATGAAACCCTACCATTGAAACAATTAATTATTACTCCATGGCACTAGTTCAACACTTCAAACCTAGTAACCTACCATTGGAAGCATGGTATTGCATAAAAGAAATTGGAGGGTAAAGGATGGAGGGTTTTATTTATGTAAGAATTGATCAACCTTCTAAAACTTAGAGAAGATTTAGATACGATTACATAACACAAGATCGAGAGACAAAAAGATCAGAGGACAATAAGATAAGGTTAAGATATAATCTTTATTTTGAATTAATTAAGATAGCAAAGGTACTTTGTTCATCCAACATATGAGCATAACATGCGTAAGCGTAACTAGGCCGCTTATTCAAAGGATAAATTAAGTCTTTTTCAATGCTAATAGAAGTATATAATTTGTTATGAGAACCATAAAGACTAAATAATCTACACGAATCTATCGGATCTTAAATGTCAGTACTTTAACCACTAAAACCTTCAACCAACTAAATTGATTAATCAACATCCACAAAGCCGTTCTTAATATAGCATTAACGTTAACAGTACTCCGTAATAGACTAATAAGTTTTTGTCATCATAAATTCACCAAAACACTTGTTTTCTCCTTTCACATAATTGTGAAATGCAAGGCAGCACAGTATGTAAATGCTATTGTCAGGTAGGTGGGTTGAACTCATTAATCCCTCCTTTCTTCTTTCAATGCTTTCCTGAGTTCAGCACCACTTCTTTTACTACGTATTTTTATTTTATTTTTCTCTCTCCAATTTTGCATTTTTTTTTCAAGTTTTTCTTTTCATTAATTTAAATTGAAAGCCCCTTTAAATCTTTAATGGTCAGCAGAAAGTGGACAAATATACAATTATTCTTTCATTAATCATGTGGTAGCCAATAATGTGTTCAATTGATTGAATCTAATTACAATCTCGTATGTGTTATATGCTTTTTTATGTGTTTAATTATTATTTTATTTTGTTTTGATTTGCGGGTGTGACAAAATATTGTACACGGTTTGAAACTTTGGAACTATATTATTGTAAAATCTATTAATATTATTGCCAATTGTCAATATTAAATTGGTATATTAATTATAGTTGGCCTTTTGTGACTTTGTCTTCATCCTCATTTGTTTATTTATAGTTTTAAAAGTTTTAAAAGTGTATGTAAAAAAAAAAAAAATGTATATTGTATTGTACATTAATGGTATTTTTAATCTCATCCGAAGGCCGCCGAAAATGCTACGATTAAGTAGTAGTACTACTATAATCTAATCTAATCAACATCACTTAATTAAACTTTTGCATTCATATTAATGTCAATAATTATTGATATAATCTTAAGAAAAAAGACAAAACTTAAACAATTAATTTTAAGAAGGCTTTTAGCATGAACATCAAATATCTATTGGTATAAGTATGTCACACATTATGATTTAGGGCTTGTTCACATTTACTGAACTGAATATTTTATGAGAGAGGGAAATTAAGAGATGAACTGAAATTAAGTAAATATGAACAGACCCTTAATTTGGTGAATACATGCATTAAGCTTCATTTATTAATTTACTAATTTTTCAATGATTAACTAATAATTTAATTAAAGGAGAAGTGGCGTAATAGGAAGATGTGGGACTGTCAAGTGTCATTTGATTCTATTTGATGGAGAGAGAAAAGAAGATGAGGAGAGAATAGTGTTAGCCATTTTATCTTATTCAGGAAAAACAGTTGTAATAACACCACAATACAATAGACTTGCGGAGTTGATGAGGGATTAGCATTATTCCCTACACCAATTTATGCAAGCGCCAAATATGGGAAAACCTTATAGAATACTACATTACTACTAGCTCAAATTCATGTCGATGAGTAAACAATGACTCGGTTATACTACTCCTTCCGTAATTTTTCACTCACGGCTTACTTTTAAACTTTTGATACATGTTCCTTTGGAATGAGGTTACAGGATTAAACTGTGCTAGATTACACTATAGGGTGGAGATTTCCTTACGACCTTACCCCTCCCACTCTCAAAGAGCCTTGCATGTTAACCTAGGCCAGGTTGATCAATGAGAGAATCTGTATCTTGGCAAGACTTTCTCATTAATTACTCAGGAAAAAAAAAAAGAAGTCGTAGATAATCTTTCGTCAAGTATATGATGGGAGTTTATTATACATATGAAATCTAGATATAATTGTCTACGTATGTTATGTCAACTTGTACAATTTATCACTTGAAAATTAAAGAATTATTAATGGCCAAATTTATTTTTGGAATCATAAAGAGAAATGAGTAATAAAATAACTGAGGGAGTATGTGATATAGTACTATGCTGCTAGGCATTCATTGGCCACATGATTAGTTGACCTTAATCTTGATTCTTCATTATTTATATGATTTGACTAAGTTGAATATTAACGGTTAAATTAACAGGATGCAAATTGCCAATAATGCAACTATCAATTACTAATTAGAATTCGAATATGTACGTGGTTGATTTATGTCCTGTAGCAAAAGCATTAAGATATATCTTAACAATAGTACGGAATATTATTTGTCATCTCAAAATAATGCTTAATTAAAAGTTAGCAGCTATATTTCGCACATACAGCCAGGCAAAAGTTTGGCGTGGCTAATCAAGATGCCAACGTACTGATTTAAAGATGACTTTGAATTGTGTCGTGACTCGTGAGAAGCTCAAGAGCTTTGGGGATAGCCAAACCCGGCCAACAGCACACCTAAGTATTATGTCACAATTTTCAAAAGGCCCGGCTCAAACATAGTTGAACCCATGTGCCCACCTTACATTGCCGTGCTCACGTGCCTAGGGCAATTTTCTCTTAATTAGCACTGGCATGCCTTGCCTTACAGTGCTTCTCCAAAAGAATCACGGCGGCAAATGTGCTACAATGGTAAGGACAAAGGGTCACGGGTCCCGCAAGTGAGCTAACCCCAAAAACCCACCCACATTGCAAGGCTAAATACTCCACCCACATTGCAAGGCTAAATACTCCTGGGTGATCAACAGTGTGGCTAAGCTTGACTCATGCCCCGTGCTGTGCTTTTAACAAGCTAGGCTATGTCTTATCTCGTACCAGCCCAAAGCAGTGCCATGCTATCTTTAGATTGTGGACTTCATGCTATGGCTCACATATGGAATTCATATTACAAGTCACTAAAATATCTACTGTTAATTGTGTGCAACTAATAAAATTTTCGGTCAATTCATGTGTGTGTTTTCAGCAATTGCATATTACATACACTCCACATTTACGGATTAGCATAAAAACTTAGGATAATTGACTCATATTATTGGTAATATATTCCAAAAAAAAACTCTGAACCCCTTCCCTGTTCCATCTTTCCAGAGAATTTCACCACCATCCTTCCTCAATACAAACTCATCAAAAATTTTAATTTACCTTATCAAATATACGAAGTAGAAGAAAAATGTTAAATGTAGTCAGTAAGACATTACAAGCTTTAGAATAGTAACACTACTTAACATGTAATAACAGTGTACAACCCATGATTTTGTCATATATCTTCAACTTAACATTACTTTGGGAAATACTTGTATGTATAACGTTTACTCATGGCTATGATAACAAAACCTGATACAATTAGGTTAAAGTACATTTTTTACAATAACAATATATGACAAAATCATGTCTTTTCATGATAAAAGAATCAGCAGCTACTGAATAGAAGCATTACAGTAAAAAAAAAAAAAAAAAAAAAAAAAAAAAAAAAAAAAAAAAAAAAAAAAAAAAAAAAAAAACACTAATACTTCTAATCCACCTTGAATACCCAACTAAAGCAGTTCCTAACAGCTACGTCTAATCTATGTGACTATATAAACTATAACAAATTGAATGATCAAAAGGGCGTCTCACCTTATCTGCTTACGTCTACTGCTTACATTATCTGCTAATTTAATCATGAACGTTTAGAAAGAACCCCAGCACCAAATAGCAGATTCCTTCTTGAAAACTGCAGCAAAGAAAAGCACATAATCAGAGATATCAGGGTTGATTGAATCACGTTTCTAAATTTTCTTGAAATAGATGATGAAAACTTGCAACTTTACCATCAGAGAGTAAACTGGTGTTGATTTGGTAGGAAGAGTCCTCAACGACCGAAGTCTGTTTGAACTCCCAGTTCTGCGTGTGAAGACAGAAAATGTAAGAAATGGTATAATCCCTTTTTAAAAATTCCAAAATATAAAAAAATTATATCTTTGCCAGTTCCATATGAGCTTACTTTTCCTCAGATCTCAATGTCTTTGTGCTTGCATTGATATCCCACAGTTTAACTGTGCAGTCAGCTGATCCGGAGGCAAGAAGTGAGCCTTCACCACTGATGCATCATACATGAGGAGAACTTGAGCCAAAAATAGATAAAGGTTTATACAATTGAGAAAAAGTCATGTAAATGAGCACAGCTCAAGAGAGAGAAGTGTACTTGCCTGAAAGCAAGTGACCATACGCATGATGTGTGACCCACCAAAGGGGTAATGCAACGTCCACTAGCAAGATCCCACATCATGATTGCACCGTCTTCATCACCAGATGCCATATACCGACCATCAGGTGACATTGCCAAGGACAATATCATACTCCTGTGACCAATAAATATCCTGACACACTCCCCACTCTGAATGTCCCATAATCGAACTGTTTTATCACTAGATCCAGTAGCTATGTAATTACAGTTTACATGCCACCGGACACACTGCAGGCAAAGTAAATGCAACATCAATTTCACGAGATGAGAAAGGTTAATCATGGGATATAAGCATATTGATATATGAGAATACTACAAGACTAGAACAAGTGGCACATATAATACGCCGAAGATCAAATAAACAGGAGGCTGTGAAAGGGGACAACGCCACCCGAAGAGAAGGGGAGACAAAAACTTACATCAACATCTGATAAATGCCCAGCCATGATTCTTAGAGGTTGTATTCTGTCCATGGACCAGATCCTTGCCGTTCTATCATGAGAACAGCTAGCAAAATAGTGACCATAGGGGCTGAACTGCATGAACAAAAAAGAAAAAACTTTGGTCAAGGGGTAATCAGAGCTTATAAATGAAGCCTGAAAGACGACCAGTGATATGGAGCAAGAGCAAAGATATACAGTGAGAAAAAAGAAGGAAAGTACGGAAGCTAAAGCTCATGAATTTATAAATACAACAGTCAACAGTCAACAGTATATAGTTCTACCTGCACATCCCATACAGGATAATTATGACCCTTGTAGCAAACAAGATTGGCATTTAGTTTTGTGCTCCAAAGCCGCACTGCAGTTCATTAATGGAAGAATAAGAGAAATGTGGGCAAGAGCAACATTAAATCCGTAACATACAAAAAAAGAATGTCACAAAGACAAATGTAAGATATTATTAGGAACACACCAGTTGAATCTGCTGAAGAAGAGAGTATAAAATCCCCAAGGGGGCTAAATGAAGCAGAATAAACAGGCCCAGAATGACCCTGAAACAAAGTATAGGGTCTTTTAACACCATTTGTACCAAGCATTTGTTCATTTCCAGCTGCATCTTTTTCACCCTGTAGAGCAGCTATAACCAGAAAACGGAATGAAACCAAATTTAATAATCAAGAATGACAATATTATCTAAGAACAAAGAAAGCAGGAACAAAGGAAATATTCTGCAATTTACTCACAAGTGCTCGTTTGTTGCCCAAGCTGTGACATGTCCCAGACCTATATACGTAAATTCTTCATATTAGCATAACTGATCAGCTTTATACAATATCAAGAGAGAGTATCTAGGGATAAATCATCAGACCTTTAAAGAAGAGTCGGAAAATCCACCAGCAACCAAGGATCCATCATGTGAAATTGATGCACAGTTTAAACTAATAAACAAATGAAGTAATGCAAAGCTAGTCAGAAGCTAGTTGCCAGCAGGAAATCAGAGATAGAAAAAATGAATTTAGCTAGGGCATAAGGTCAAACAAGTTACCTATTGTGTGTATTCATAAATGTGTAGAAGCTTACAGATGGCAGGGCCACACTACTCAACTGCACACGATTACGAAGGTCTTCCAGGATAGAATGTTCAACTTCAATTGGTCTACATCGATGTATGAAACTTTTGTTAATAACAAGAATAAGGGGTTTTAACTTTAAACTATCTCTCATCTTCTTCTCTCTTCAGAAGATCACACAATTAACTCCATAGTTTACGTTATTAATGTATGAGAATATATGAGGCATATACATTGCAGGCAAAGGAAGCTCTGGTTTGACTCTTGGTGCCATAGGAGTGTTGGCTTCTGGACGAGCAGTTTTTCCAGTGCCTCCAACTTTATCTTTTTTGGACTTTTTTACTGATGCACCTTGCTTTCCTCCGTCAGCAGATTTTTTCTATACATAAACCACAGAGATCTATCAGTACCAGATATAAGCATGCACAGATGGCAAGAAGTGGATGCAGGGGAAGCAGCACCACTACCTTATTTTCTTCATTCTCCCCTTCCTTGTTTTCCCCATCTACCTTTTCAGAGTCTAAGAGCAAACCTCCACCCTTCTCCAAGCGATCTTCTATCGAATCTTCCAGCATCTGAGCAAAAGAAAAAGCACTACATAATTATGCTGAATATAGGACACTAGGGCAGTGTTGGCATTTCCATAAGTCGATAGGTCATTGCAAAACAGCCAAATATATACAAATATAAAGTTGTTTTGTGTAGAACAATCATCACACAAGACTTAAGTTTTCGGTACCAATCAATTGTCAACATTGGAGGTCTCAAAATGTTAAATTCAAAAATAAACGACAAATCTTAGGCTCAAGCAAAAATCCAGGGGATACTTGGACCATTACTAAATGGAGTAAATAGGTACAACTGTTAAATGAAAACACAATCCACTATCCTGACTATGTACTCTAAATCTTTAATTAAAAAAATAAATAAATAAATTTGATTTTCGGATTAGTTTTGGTCACATCACAAAAATGCATATATAATAGAAAAGCATCATGTCATTTTCCAAGGACGAGTAAAACTAAAACTATGATTTCCTTTGCTTCCTGCATTTTGTTCCAACACGAATGTCTTAATTGGTATTTCAACTTTGTAAATCTACAGTGTTAACCCTCACTCAAGTTTGAAAGTATATAAAAAGCAGTTAGTACGTAATAACTACCATTAGTAGCTTTCTACTTGAGGGAACCAGTAGAGAATAGACTGGTGTTCATAACTTTAGCATCATAAAATTATGAACTGTATGTGACAATGAACTTGATATCTTAGGATCTTACCCCCCACAGGATTTCTTTTTGATTTATTAAATTTGCTGCATCTTGGCCACCATCAACCAGAGTCACCGCGTCAGCGTCATCTGATATTGAACCAGGCTGACCAGGGCAAACTGTGAATCAACATGCAAATGCCCCAGATATGTCATCAAATGTGTAGAAAGGGAAATTTATTTTAAAAAATAAATAAATAAATAAATAAGTAAAAACAGAATAAAGTTGCACCTTGGAAGTTGATATGCTCATTTATAACTCCAAGCATTGTAATAGACCGAGTGTTATGCAGATACTGGAGGAGAAGCTCGTACGAGTACTGCAGGAAAAGTTTGAAACCAATATTCAACCAATTTATCTAAATTAATTGGCCATGTATGAGAAATTGTTGATCATAATGTTAATAAAGTGTAAATGGGAAAAATAAAATATAAAGGGTAAAATGCTATTGATAATTTAAAACATGGGTGGCAGGACATGATTTAATATCAGTTTAAATTAATTTAAGTTAATAAAAAATAACTTATTTTACTGAAAACCAATGCAGTAGAGGCAAAGAGTCTACTGGAGAACTTTAAAAATAAGGGCAGGAACAAACAACATATTTCTTTCTAGTATGTGATTAACTTCAAAACTATTGCACTACGTAGCTAAAAATTAATGCCTTCATAAATCATGCAAGGAGGGAGGGTAGGATGGTGATCCTCCTATGCAAAAAACATCTATGAGCTGCTTACTGGTAACACAGAGAAAAACCTATGCAAGTAATCTTTCCTTTAAAGAAGTCAAAAAAGAACCTGACAGATCTTGATGTTTACTTTGCTCTGCCTTAAAGTGTGGGCAAACTCCATCTCCTGAACAGGGGATCAAAGGCAAAAAAAAAAGAGAAAAATTTCATAAACATAGAAAAGTTCAAAAACTGAACGTTTAGTTTGAAAGGTTTAAAACAGCAGTTAACCTCCAAATGAGAGGGTGATAGAACTCCTTCGAGCTTCTGCAGATCTCTCTGATGCATAGTTTCATGATCTTCGCGGAAGGTAATGAAGAAATTACGGGCTGTAGAAAAAAAAAACATAAATTAAAAAAAAACTAGGCACCATTTGGGGAATTCTTCAAACAAGAAGCACTGAGCAACTCAAGAAATTATGAAGATTAGTTGACAATTTGACATCTCACCTTCTTGTAGATGGCCCCTTGCAACAAGATCCATGAAACAATGGATAAATACTGGATAAAGCACTCGAAGCAATTCATGCTGTCCAGAAAAAGAACAAAGGACAAAAAGAGAGTAAGCCTTCTCTTTACATAACATCTTTTCAAGAAGTCTTCTCTTTTTTTTTCGGGGGGTGGGGGAGAGAGGAATAGAATGAAAAAAGACACCTCAGAGAGTTCAACTTTAAAAATCCCAAACTACTAGTCTGCTACTTGGAGCAAGTACAAGGGAATTAATTGGTTAAAGTTCAAGTTGAAGGGTAGCAATCTCTGCAACTCTGCATGTATCCACCCATAAGAATTTATTGACATACAAGCAGGAAACCACCCAACTCGCCAAATTTCCAATCCTCTCAACACCCCCCTCCCCCAACACACACCAAAAAGAAGAAGGAAAAGACCTAATCTTGGAAGGATCCTACCTACATTATGACTTCATTGTGGAACCCCATCTTGCTATTAGATGGGTTACAACATTTACCACCTCTAAAAGTACAACAGCAGAAAATATCTAAAAAAAATGTCATAAATATAATGCACAGGTAATTTTATTAATCCAGATAAATTGCAAAAATTTCAAGCAAAGTAAAAACCAGGCAAGAATCACCTTGTATAAATCTAGGGAATTGTGAGCCCATGATCTAAGCTTACTGTACCCATCATGATATTGTGCAGGAAGGCTCTCTGACCTGACAAGCACAAAAACCAAGCATACATATTACATGTGAAGTCATTTTCTTTTTTACCGAATAAAAAAATATCATTTGAATAAATGTAAACATATTGGAAGAAAAATAGCAGAAATTTTATGCTCATCATATAACATGTATCATCACCTCAATTTCACATGGATTCCAAGCTTGGCCTAATCTATGTACGGAGTAACTCACAGCAAAATGGGGCTAAACATTTTCTAAAGATCATTCATCCTATAGGAATGAAAATGACAAGAAGAAAGGGACACTTGGCTGAAAAAAGGTTTTTAATGTTAAAACAGTTGTCAATATAGAGTCATCCACCACCACAAGACAAAATTTCAGGATCCTGCCCCCTCTCTAACAGAAAGGCATGGGGGATTGGGTGTGAGTAACATCCATCTGCAATCAGGTTTCATTTTGCCCCAAGGAATCAAACTCAGAGATGTGAATTACTTATCTTGACATATCAAATAGATAATTGATGCTAGTTTCATTTTATATCTTTGACATGTCAGATGCCATGTGTCTAATGGTGGAAGAAAAGCTGCATACACAACTTAAAACCTCCTAGATGTTCCACAATATACTAATTTAGTAATTTTAGCATCACTTTATTTGCCACTGTGATTCTCCAGTAGTTCATCTCATCCTAAGATTAGGAAAGCTGGTTATATCCTAGCAACATCAGGGCAATGAATCGGAATATTGCCTGTTGCATTACTGGTTCTTTATTGTTAATGCATAGTTTGACTCTGCAAAACTAAAAATGGCAAGACCAGGGACCCAGGGTGGGGGGCATTGATATCATTGAGAAGCAACTTTTCACTACTGTCTTTGCTAGGGCATCAACTAGTTGCAACATGCCACTCAACTCAACACTAAAGCTTGTTATCATCTTTCCTAGAGCATCAAGTACCCTTTTCAAACTCATAAATAGTTTTCGGCTTTTCACATTATGTCTTAAAACCTTGACGACATACTTGGATTGAAGGTAATGCATTATGGGGTAATAAAAGTCAAGCTAGGTAAGAGAAGGTGAGAAGAGGTGGTTGCAAGAATGATGATGTAATAGAGCTATAGAGGTGCTATAGAAAAAGGAGAAAGGAAAATTGGTACACTCATATGGAGGATAATAGTAATCTTAGGGTGAAGATAATAAACCCTAATCCTTCTGTCCCTAATTGTTTGCAACATGTTTGAATTAAATGTTGCAAACAATAAAAGACTGGGAGTAAGATCCTTCCCTCGTTTTATACTAACACTACCTTATTGCCATAACCACCACCTCATATCATTAATCATCGCCATTACTTACCTTCATTTTCTTACTCACATTACCTTTAATCTAAACATGTCTTGTTTGTCTAGTTCTACAATCCTTTGCAGGAAGCCATTCTTAATTATAAATTTCAATGGAGCCAATGACAATCTATCCAAGTAATGAAAGATTGTCGCATATTGGATCAAGGATCAATTAAAAAACCCCTCTCATCACAAGAAAAAAAAAAGGCTATATGATTCTTTACCCCTAACACCATAATTTCAACAACATTATCAAATCCTTAAGCCGAAAAGGATGGGATCGGCTCCGTGAACCAAAATACATCACCTCCAGCCGTCATCAACAAAGATTATTCATCCCAAATGAAGGTATGTAATGTAGTATGTAAATTTATCATTCATAGCCAACTCGCTCAAACATACATTTACCTTAACAATTATCTTCAACCCATAGAAAATTCTAAACTTACACACTAACAATGTAACAAAAATTCACAAGAATTCAAATTCCAAAAATTCTAAATATGCCCTAAACCTAAAATCAAGCGCAAACTGCTCATCAATTAAAACCCAAATTCCCAAACCCCAAAAATCACCAAAATTAACAAAATTAAGCTCAAATAAACAGAAATTCAAAAAATAATACCAAAAAAAACTATAATTTAGAGGAGAGAGAAAGTACTCGGAAGTAAAGGTTAGAATGAGCTTAGCCACATCTAGGTCAGTATGAGAATTCGACGAAGAATTCTTCGATTGTTGCTGCTGCTGTTGTTGTTCTTCTTGAAAAGCGATTTCAGTTTGCTTGAAACCTTTCTTCTGCAAATACTCCAACACTGTTTTGTCTATCAATTCTACGTCCATTGTTACTGCTTAGATTAATGCTACCAGGTTTATTCTTTCGATTGATTGATTGATTGGAAAATCAATTGCAGATTCAACTTGAAATTGGCGAATTGCGAAATTTTCCAGTAGTTGAAGGAGTGAAAGTACTGTATGAAAAAGTAGAGTAGCGAAAGAGGGAAGAAGATGATCAAATATAAAGGGTTTTGGGCTTGGACTGTGTAAGACTTCGTGGATTTTTAGATCTAGATTGTTGTTAATGATGGTTGCGGATTGTGTCTAGAAGTGTCCATTCGGATATTTGGGTAGGATTAAGGATCTGTTCACTCCAACTTAATTTCAGTTCAGTTCAGCTCCAATCAGTTCAATTCAGCTCCAATCAGTTCAGTTCAGCTCCAATCAGTTCAGTTCAGTTCCGCTCTTAATTTTCTTCTCTCATAAAATATTCATTTAAGCTCAATTCAGTTTAGTTCAATTCATCTTCAATCAGTTCAGTTCAGCTTCAATCAGTTCATTTCAGTAAATGTGAACAGGCCCTAAGTGACGTCATGTCGGATTTGATCGAATTGAATGAGTCTTTTTTTTTGACGAGATGAATGAGTCTATTTTAATGTTGAGTCACGTTAAATTATTGTGTTAATATGAGTCGAAAGCTGAATCGGTTTTATTTTGGATCAGTTTTTGACACCTCTAATATCCAGTTTGATATGGTGAGTTAGGGGCTGGCTAGGCCTAGTCCACGACTCAACCCTTGGCTTGACATGACATGGATCGCCACATGACCAGGCGTGTGCATACTATTTGTTTTTGAAAAATCGACATGAGCTATAACAATATTCTTGGTAGTCAAATTAGGGCGTATGATTGAATATTGTAAATCATATTGTATCAATAGACAGTATCAATTTTTTTAAATTTTTTTTTTAACAGGACAATATCTAGTTTGGGAACAAAAAAATCTAAAACAATATCAAGTTTGGGGAAAAAATGAAAAAAAAAAAAAATTGAGCGAGATCAAAAAAAAGGTTAATCATTCAATTACAATGAGGTGAATCCGACGAAAATTTTCTTCACGGCTACAACAGATCGATAGATTTCTCTTGTCGAAAAAGTTTGTAAATTACATCAATATGAAAAAGAGTATGAAAAATGTATGATTTGCAACAATGATCGTAATTTTGTTGAAAGAATACTTTCATTTGATTCAATTGTTATGTATATATTAGATACAAATTTGTTTGTAGATTGTCATATGACATTTTATTTATAAATCAATTTTTTTAAAAAAAAAATACGTATTACGAGCAAATGCAGCTAGTATATTCACAAGTTAAGCTGATTTACAACAATCAAAGACCAAATAGCATAATCAACATTTAAAAAAAAAAAAATAATATAGTATTTGTGTATATATAGATATATATAAACCAAATCCAGAGAATCCAATTTAACTGGATAAGAATTTCAAGTCACAACAACATTAAAGTAGCACATATTGCCAAGTTCTGAATGACAAAATTATAAAATAGAACTTCAGCTAGCTTCTTCATTTCATAATCAATCATATGCTTATAGCATTATAGAATGCTTTCACTACTTAACTAAGCAGGGGTCAGGGGAAGGGCGAAATCCATGTTCAAGGGAAGCTTTCCAGATTTTGTCTACGTCGAAGAGCTCATCACCACATTCGTTTACATTCCATCCTTCTAAGGCATGTACAATTCCGGCCACACGCCACGCGCTAATCACCCTCCTTGGCAGCCAGTTCTGCTCACACAAGCAAAAACAAGAGCAATTTTTAGGAATAAGGACTTAACTTAGAATATATATGACTCAATAAATTGGAAAACAGAACAAACCTCGCAACAATGCAAGTTTCCAAAAGACGTAGGTGCCACCATCGATGGAGTGTTCAAGTAGGAGCAGTCTTTCCTTGTTTTCTTGGGAGGAAACTGAGAGTAGGGAATCATTATAGTTCCCTTCGATGCCATTGACTGCTCGATTTCTGACAAATCGTCTCCTACTAACCATACCTGCATCAAATAAGAACACTAGTAAAACATCATGCATATTTTGTACAATTGTATTATTAGTCCATAACATCATGAAGTTAAAATTAATTTGATGGTGTTTTTTTTTCCCCTTGTATTACCTGCTCATTGCAGCCTTTTGCTGAAAGAGACAGATTCTCGCCATCCTCTGCTGTCATTGTCTTTTTAAGCTTCTCATATTCAGCCTGTCTGATGGTAACAACCTAAATAATACATTAAAGGCATAAGGTTAATATCACCAATACAAGTACTTTATCAAGGTGAAATAATTTGAAGGTACATGGTCCGGTATTGCTACTTGATAGGTTTGTTATGGTCCCAATGTTATGAGATTGTTACCTGGATGCCCTTGTGGCACAGCGCGGTGACAATGGAATAAGCAACCTTAGTGAGCCTACCCCTAAACAGAACTTGAGTTGTTCCTGTTGGGATGTTGTTAAGGACCACCGCGACAGCTAAGCTGCTACCATCAACCACTTTCACTTTGAGCTTAGGATGCCTTTCCAAGTAAATTTCACCATATTTGTTAAAATTGTCTCCCTGAAGGAACATAAATCACAAGATAGAAGTTAGCTAGCTTTTTTATATTTAACAAGACTATTAGGGAAAGAATGATTGAATTTTTTCGCTTGCCTGATTTAAAAGTCCGAGGCTCACTACTTTGATCCCCTTCTCCTCTGCCTCTAGTATGGCTTCTTCGATCAACTTGTTAATAGCAGCTCGTTGCCATTGTAAAAGATACTACAAGCCAACAAAGACAGGCAAAATCAATTTGTTTTCGCTTTCAACATAAAAAAATAGACATAATTTTGTAGGGAGTTAAGAACTTTCATTTCCTGTGAAAACATAAAAACTGACATACATCCTGTTGTAGAATGGTAATATACTTACATGTATCCTGTAGCGCGGTACAGCCCATGACTGAGCCTTAAGCTTCTTAAAGGTATTTCTTTCAACGATGAATGTTTGGCCATATATCCATGTCAAGATCATAGACCATAGTGTAAGAGGCCACATGAGCCAGAGGTACCATGTCGAGGTCAGAGGATTCGAGGCAAGACCAGCAAATCCCAACCTAATTTGGTAAACAGACTGTGGTGTTGTCAGATGAGTAAGATGAACAACATCAGGAACATCATCCGGCTTCTTAAGAGAAGTTTCGTATAGAGTATCCGTGGACTTGTCCATAGTTCCATAGATATAGTCATAAAATGGCATGAAAAGTGAGTAGTTTGTCCTAAACTGAGTATGATGCAGAGAGTGAAACCTGTTACCACACCAAATACAGACATGTATTAGCATCCATCTAGGTACAACCTCGAAGTTTATACTGATTTTACGTCGATAGAGGTAAAATACACTTACGAGGGAGTGTACATTAGATACTTGAGGGGAGGAAATATGGTAAACAACCATTTAGGAACAACCTCGAAGTTGCAATGACCCATATTGTTCATCAAGTCAATGTAAGTAGCATAAATTGTTATGGAAACTATAGAGCTGGTTCGAGTTATTACTGAAAATAGTATTGGAATGGCAAAGAGAATGAAGTATACTATATGCTCAGCAAATGGATGAATCACCGCTGCATACAACAATCAACAATGAAAAATTAAATGAGAAAATAATCACAAATGTACATGTACATACATAATATATGATGTGTTACAAGTAAAAATGTAAGTAATGATATGGCTTACAAGTAATGGGCTCGGTCACAATGGAAGTATGGTGATGGGAGTGGTAGCGCGAGTAGAGGTAGTGATGGTGGAGAGCGCGATGGAACCAGTAATAGAGAAACTCGACAGGACCAGCATGAATCAGGAACATATGAATTAGACCATCAGTTCTCCAAAGGGGCAAGTTTTTTGCAGTTTTTAGCGCCAAATAGCCAACATAAAACAAGATCCCATTCAGCAGTATCTGATCATCCCTATATTATTCAACATACAACAATGGTTCAATTTTTATTTTTCAAGTATGGTATGTGATGTTATGCATGTAACAAGAATGTTAAAGGATCATCTCAACCAAAAGCGATTGAGGTCCAGGATTATGTTTTATGTTTTATCAAAGAAATATGTAAATTAAAATTATGAGTAATACATGCAATTAGAAGAATTATTTTTTGACCTTAACATGTTTTTTTTTTTCTTTTTTTTTTTCTTTTTTTGGGTTGGGACAACTTAAAGGACATAAAAATGTACACAAGATTTGTTCACAGGTCTTATGATGAGTCACCAAGTAATTGTTTAATTTTTTCTGTTGTTGAATATTTTATGGAACTACTCATCTTACCCTTAGATGAACTCTTTAATTTTTACTGACCATTGACCTATATATTGGTCACTCTTCATCCCTTCCTTCAAACCTCTCCTTGATCAAAATAATCTTTTGTGATCAATTCGTTAACCTTAATTAACTCGGGTTCTAAAATCCAATTACAACGGATTGGATGGTCCACGTAGACTTGTACGGTTGTACCCATATACTTGTATATACCACAGAGGGTATATGTATATATATATGTTCAGTCCAACTTTTAAGCAATAGGCAAAAGGTACTCCGTATGTTCAATTTCATTCAAGTTAAATAAACAAGTGAATTTTATTAAATTATATCACATCGAATTAGATCAGATCAAGCGAACAAGATTTAATCTGAAGTAATGATGATTAAGATAGGAAAATCCAAGCTCTCAATTTCCCACCAAGAAGGACGGTCGCCAAAAAAAATTAAAAAGGGGGTATGTACTATAGTTGCTCGTAGTGTCTATTAGTCCAGGCCACTAAAGTTCCACATCAAAGCATTTATAGACAAAATCAGGTTCGTAGTATTGATTGTCAAGTTGTCAACTAGTGTAGTGTTTGGTCGACACTCTAAAGATCGAAGACGACGACCCTGACTAGATTTCAAACCTCACGATTAATCGATTCAGTATTTGAAAGTTATTAGACACTTAAAAGAAGGAGAAAGAATAAGGCCAGAGATCCTCACCTTTAATGATGACTTACTGACCTCAAGGTTATAAGGTGAATCCCCAACTATATACAACGTATAATGCAAGCTTGAATTGAGTTATTTTCACAAACTTGTTAGAAACAATTTTATTCGCTATCTTTGTCAACAACTATAGATTAAATGATCGGTAGTCAACTACTCATAATAAATCTCGTAAAGGATACTTTTATCTAACTGGTCTGATATATAGGGACATATTTTTGAAGTCATAAATCTCATAATGGATACTTTAAGAAATCTAGGACCTATTTTCCCCCACTTTTTTGGTTTAGTCTAACGAATGAGGTTCTTTAAGAAATCTCTGTATTTAATTTGAATGTTTCATATTTTCTTAAATAGCTATTTTAATGTACAATTTTGAATTTTTGATCATTAGTTAATCTAATGTTCTACGGAGTACAAGTAAAGGTTTATTTAAAAAAAAAAATTGGTATCTTAAACAGGTCATTTAGAGATTACAACTCAGTGTATACTAACTAAATCGGTTCATTTAATTTGTCAAAATATTATCGATCGGTTGTGGTACCAAAAATCCTAGCACATCATGTTCAAGAATTGAAGATTATCTTCAAGGCTGTCAAAGAGTGGCAAGATAATGTATCATCATCACGAGGTATACACACCCTTTTGCCCATTAGGCCATCAAAGTTTGGGGACCATTATTTCGTCTCCTCTTAAGAACAAACATACTCGTATAATTTTGCAAATTACACTTAAGAGCACGTACATTTAAATCACTAATATGACACATGTATACAACAGAGTATATTTCTGATATAATTGCATGTAAAAAGACAAATGAGACAAACAAAAAACTACTCGTGCACCCACCCGTGATTGATTAAATTGAATTTAACTCTGTCAAACTCCCATACCAACTACTAGTAATTATAACGAACTTTCACACACTTAGAAGGATATTATTCAACATTTAGAAATTATAGAAGCTAAGTGAGAAAGGGAAGATAGTGAAGATTGATTTTTCGAGTCGTAAATTTGTAATAAATTTATGTATATGTATGTATACGTACCAATTTCTTTCCCTATCAACTTGTTCGAATTCGAGGCTCTTATCAAGAATAAGGTTGTTGCCTTTGGCTGTTCGATGCCGCGAAATGGTGATCCAAATTTGGTTGTGAAGCATCCTCCATAGCATGAATGGGAGTATAGCAAAGTACGCTAGATTTCTCTCTTCTGCTCCTACTACATATAAGTATATGCTGTGTACCACAAAAGGTGCCACTACAATATACTTTTGCCAAGCAATAAAGTAAAATCAACCATTTTGTGAGCACCAAATTCAAATTAGATATATAAGCTAACTTATTCATGACTCAAATTACACGAGCATTTAAATAAGAATGGAGACTCGATTGAAGATCAAGTTTCGATCTTTTTTTTTTTTTTTTTTAATTCCCAAAATATAATAGACAAGATATATGATAGAGGTACACTTAATTAATTACCAGAAGTACTTACTACTACATTATTTGAAACACAATTCACTGTTAGTGGATCCATTTTTTTTCACTATTTAACTATTTGAAAGATGCACTATTATTATTTTATTAGCCAGGCATTATTGAAAATTATTATATAAAGGAAAACCCATTATAATTTCTACCTCTGAAACTATATATGCATTATATAAATGATATTTGCAAAACAAAGTTATTAAACTGTGAAATTATTGTTGTTTAATACAGTGGTAATAACAATTTAATACGATATGACAACATGTTACTTGACCTTCTCACAACCTCCAAAAAAGTACATACGATCAACAATGCAAGTTTTTTCTTCTAAAACAAGACTGAAATAATGCGTACAAAAAATCGAGTATGATTGAACCCTTTAAGTAACCCCTGAACGAGTAAATCGAGTAACCCCTAATTGAGTAACTAGAGTAACTTCGGCTATACGGTGTAGCCAGCCACATATAAAATTATGGTAATAGAAACTTGTACAATACAATGACAATATATGTATAATCGTGTATATTAAGATCACAAAATTTGGGCGTTATACCAGCTCATGCAAATCCATGCAAGTAAGAAATAGCAGAAAAAAGACGAGAAAGAGAGAGAAACCTTGAAGCTACCAAGAGGCTCCCATGGCCAATGCGTAAGAATACCAGGGGTATATGCCATAATATAATTCTCTCTTTCTCTCTCTAAAATATATATTTCTTTCTCTCCCTAAACTATATATTATATTACCAATAAAGTTATAAGACTTGAGACACAAAATAAAACTTGCTAATGCAAGACCACTATATATAGGCCATGAATTTGCCTAAACTTATTTAATACTCCTAACCAATATCATGTTTTTTTTTTTTTTTTTTTTTTTTTTTTTTTTTCTTTACAACAGCACCAATATAATGTATTTACTTTCGACTTTTACTACTTGCTTTTAATTGCAATATTTTAAATTTAGGGTGTGTTATATTTATCTAATTTTCACTTATTTGAATTTTACATAACTTATTTATACTTATTAACATTTATTTATTCTGAATTGAACTTATCTAAACTTATTAGAATTAAAATGAGTGAAAATAAAGTGAACTGAACAAAATAGATTCTTAATTAGCGCTATTCAAATACACTTTTCATTTGTTTCATTTGTCCACATTTGAAAATCTGAAAACATATAGTAGTACAAATAATACGACAATATATAATTATGTGCAAACTTGTTAGATTTGTCTCAAATCTCTGGATGTATATATTTATAATACAAGTATTGAATATCAAGTTTTTTTTATACCTATTTATTGTTAGATATTAAATTTTGTTTAAATTACACATTGACATTATTGAAAGAAGCCAACATTACAACTAAAATGGAACAAAAAAAATATTAATCAACATTATCTTCAAATTACATATGTAGGTTTATTAATACGAATTGGAGTACGTGTAAGATCGATTAAATATACGGGCCAACTCATGGGCAAAACGACGCCGTCATTTTCACCATAAAGCCCGAGACCTACTAGGGTTGCAACAACCTAAATCAGTCGAATGACAAACCGTTAACTGACACGTAGGTGCTGGCTTCCTCTCTTATACGTATTAGACTTTAATTTAAGTTCCTATGCCATACATAGCAATAATTCGATATTTTATTGAAAAAGGACTAGAAATTAATGAACTTGCTTGTTCACTCTAAATAATTTATATAAGTTGTATGTAATCTATAAAAAAAAAATATAATACTATAAAATTATAATGACTAGAATTTTCAAATTACCGTATACATATTATAGCAGTCGACTTTGTATTGCGAAATTGATTTAAAATTATATGCATCTTATTCATTATACTCTTAGAATATGCTCCGTATTATGATTAGTTCACCTTCCCTTAATTCTGCTTAGTACAATAATTTTTTTTTTTCCCTTTCATTTTCTTTTACTAATTTCTACTCCGATAAATTATTTTTATTTTTTTAACTTTATATAGTCTCATTTAAGTACCTGACAATATTTAGTTTCTTGCACTACTTATTATCATTTACTTTATCTATAGTAGTACTCCGTACATCATAATTCTTACACCTACGTGGCATTATTCTTGACCATTTTAACTTTTCCACCACTTTTACACGGATGATATAAAGACACGGTAGAGAAATTAACGGCCAAGGTGAGATATCAAAAGGCGAAAATAATATGGAGTACTTTGTACTTATAGCTAGCACTTGTATTGTGGACCACTAAATCACAATTGTACTTGGTAATATGCATGACTATATATCTTACGATTCTTACCTATAAAAAAGGTATTGACCGAGAGAAATACCGCAGTATTAATGGTATGCAACTACAAACAACCAGCAGCCTAGCAGATAGCAGCTTAGCCTCTTAATTCAATTGAATAATGATATGTTCACAATTCAATTGCGATGCCAATTAATAAGTAAGCTGTTTCAGTGGACTCTAACTCAATAATTCAAGACAATAATGCAACTATTATGCATGTAGATGACTAATGAATTAGATTATCACTAGAGATTGTACATACCACGTCATAGAAATTTGACTAGGGTTTTGTACAATACCGTCTCTTTTTGAGGAACTCGAAATTACTAGAGATTATATGTGTTATTTAAGTTTTAGGATTGACTTTAATGAAAATTTAATTATCTGTATTGAAAATGCGGGTAGCTAAATTGAATTCCTTAAGAAGGTTTTGTAAAGGATAATATTGATTGAATGAAAACAATCATTTGTAAGCTTAAATTGAATACATACATTTTTATTTGTTTTCAAACTCGTTGTAATGTCTTAACTTGAAATGAGATGAGAAGTAAATGCTTTGTTGTAAATTGCACAACTCTAGCTAAAATTAACAACGAACCTAGAGACCATTCAATCAAATAAATATATTGTTAGTCTTAGATATCTTATTTAAAATTTGTTATGAAATAGCGGTATAGGGTTTGATTTGTGCGGAACAAGAGCAATGAATAATAATATATGAGAGAAGTGATAAAGAAAATAAACAAAAACACACAATGAACAAGAGAAATATACAAGGAGCCTAAAATGCATGGCTTAATTTGCTAAATGAAACCTAAAACTCAATGGTTTTTTTTTTTTTTTTTTTTAAACATAAAGATTCTAAACCCCTTAGATTACTCCCCAAGGCAAAAAAATTGGGGCGGAGGAATTTTGCACGGTTGTGCAAGTCTCAGTTTCCCCTTTGCGCAGACGCTCCTGTTTAATTTGTGCGTCCGCGCAAATGCTACTGCCTCCCCTTTAAAATGACATTTTTACCACCCTTTTGCAAAGTTGCGTAGGGTCGGCCAAACCCAATATAATGTGCTAATAACCTTTGAGTGGATTCGAGTTACACATAACGAGTTCAACTCGTGGTTTGGACCATCTGCTCAATTATTTGTTTGAGATCAAACTCGAGTTGAGCTCCAATCAAGCTTAATAAATTAAATGAGGTGGCCTATCTTGTGATTTTGATTTTTTTTTTATTTATTTATTTATTTGTTTTTACTGGTACATCACTTGCTTTTATGGTTTAGAATGCTAGCTAGATTGAGCTTGCTTCTTTTTTAGTTTGATTTTTGAATGATTTGTAAATAAATGAGAAGGAGCTTACATACAAAAATGAAAATGAACAAATGCATACACTATACAGATTCAAGCAAGCAAGATATATATATATGAAGGTGTTCAATTTTGACTATACTCAATCACTTAAGGAGCTTGATTTTATCATGTTCATGTACTTATGAGTTTTGACCTTAATTATTAAGTTTTTGTCTAGCTCGCTGTACTGCTCAAAAGCACAATTACCGTATTTGTTTTGATCTTATTCATTTTATCATTTATGACTCTAATAACACACGTTGGTATTTCATATGATAGCAACGACAAATTATATCGATATTAACAAAAAAAATTTGCATTTGTTGGTATCACTGAATAAGGTAGTTGGTATCACGATGATATGTACCATCTAAAGTACAATGAAATACCAACGCGTGTTATGACATTTTTTTTCCAAGTGCGGTAAAAGTGAATGGATGGATATGCCCTTATTAGTTAGAGTCCTAGAATTCCTCCAATTAGTATTGTGATATTTTGTTGAAGAATAAACCTCTCAACTGGTACCACATGTAAGAGTCCCACATTGATAAAAGAAGAAGAGTTAAATAATTTATAAGGCTAAGGAGCTACTCCTCCTATTGCCATATGATTTTGGGATGGAACCCCCTTAGACTTGTGAAGCGGATTCTCTCTCTCTTGGTTTGCGGGTGCGGCCCGGGCCCACGTTTAATATATGTATTGTCCAGTCGCACTACAAAGGTTCTTGAAAAATGCTATCCAATTTATTTTTAAAACATTATTTTTTTTAAAAGAAAAGCCTAAAAATTACATGGTAATGGAAGTAATTAAATAGAGTGCGTGGCTGTTAGTTTGTTACTAATAACTTACTGTGATGATACTTTGGTTTAAAATTATGAAAAATTTGATAATAATTGATAAACGAGCTTTAATTTCTTTCACTTTGTTGTCAAAAATTTCTTGTTACTGAAAATATTATTTTGCGATGAATTATGGTATAGCTTTAGGTCATCATTCATCATCACGTCGTATTCTATATATATTTATATGAATACTTCGTTCGTATATTAATATACATAGTGATGATAGATCTTGTTAGTAAACATCAAAATATCAATTGGCTAAGGCTCTTTCTCAATTTAATTTACGACTCTTTAATAATCCTAGCTGACAATTTGACCATATGCATTAATTATATTGCTTAAGAAATTCACAATCACAGGCCCCCACTAATATAAATTTGCTGCTATACCGTATTTTTTCCCCTCTAATAGCATTATTACATTATTACATTATTTTGAATTTACATTATGATTTATGAATGATGTACTAATGCATTATTACCACACACTTATTATGATCCACCTTTTATAGTACATGGGATCATCATGAATGTGGGGGTTGTGAGACTTGTGACTTTAGAGTCTTGCGACTACAACATAAATTACTTCATGATATTAATATTTATCGCCCATTTTTATGAAATACCATTCTTCTACATTTATTATAAGGTTGGTCGAATTTATTTATTGTCTATTTAATTACCGAGTGTACTCAAAATATTCCTTATAAAGCGAGGAACTTACTTTATCAAACAAACTTAAATAGAAAGTGAGAATAATTTTTTTAAATAGAGTCCGGGAAGATATAACTACTTTCTTTTATTGTCTTGTTTATATTGCAAATTGAAATGAAACATGATAAGTTATTCAAAAAAAAAAAAAAAAAAAAACGAGCTTAGCTTATTAGCGTAAATAAGGTAAAATTAAATCCAATCTTGATTTTTGTATGTGGAAAAAAAGGGGGACCAAATTGAAAAGGGGTGAAAGGCAATGAGACACATATATACTAACAATTTATTTCATTTTGAAAATCATGTATACAAACATTATGTTAGCAAGACATATGGGCCATACATATATGTTGTAGTAATCAATTTTCATGGCTAGGTTTCAATTAGACCAATTTTTGAACGTGATTTGTTGGTTTAAATCAGATAGTACTCATCATAGTAATCAAGTAATGAAACAGAGAATTTATTTAATTTTATTTCAATATTATTAGAAATAACATCATTGGGTTGCTTCTGATAATACAAGTAATAAATTTAGAGAGAATTTTCCCTATCATTGAATGATATTCTGATAATCATGATATCTTTAATTTAATTTGAATATGCTTGTTTAACGACATAAAAAATCTCACTCAAATCACCATAAATTCTTACTCATCGATATTCAATAGTTATGGGATTAAGGTATTGATTGATTGATTCAAAACAAAATGTACATTGCACTGATTTTTCAACCCTACTTTTACATGATGCGTAAACCTCAGCTTACCAAACCTAAATCCACGCAATAAAGTTACTCTTACATTATGAAATTGACATGGTACATCCGGTATGAAAACAAAAAGAGTTTTTAAAATGCATAAAGTTAAAAGGAACAACAGAAAGAGGCGGAAAGAGTATCAAACTATAGCTTAGTATTCCCACCGCCTTGATTTATTATTAATCACACTATAATCTTACTAGTATTAGAAAAAGTTGTTATGTTACATAAATTTAGACAATAACATATAACTTAATTTCTTAGTATGCCGACTTTAAATTAGGGGTTGTAAACTTTTAAAGTTCTAAATAAACCAATCCCACTATCACAAATTGTGGTGCAAAATGCATGCTTACCAACTACCAATGACCAAAATCTGTAGTTTGTTTTCGTATGATCTCCTAGTATAATTGCTTTTCGACTATATTTTATACATATATAAGCACAATTTGTGTGTGTGTCTTTTTTTTTTTTTTTTTTATTTGAATAGTAATTTATGTCGTGGGATTTGGTTAGACGTGTATTAATTAATAAATTAAACATCTTTTCTACATGCATGCTCCTTTATTTCACTTCTTTGCATATGAAAAGCTCCCTTTGATAAAATAATTTTGTTCCAAGTATAATTGGTACAAAATCATATACACGGGGCTATTTAATTAATTATAATCACTAAATATACATGTACTCTAATATTTTTATTGGACTATATTACCTATGTACCTATACATATATACAATCATACACTAGAAATCTTAGAATGTTATAGAAATTTCTAAAATTATTGAATACGTTAAGTATAAAGAATTTGTCGTATGTGACATTGTCACTAGCGATGTTCAATTCACAAGTACGAAGTAATAAATATTAAACGGAAACTAATCCTAACAAAAGGACAAAGCTAATCTTAAATGGTTAGACAAAGAAAGGAAACAAATTGATGATATATGAGAGTGAAGGATAACTCAAGTGATTAGAGTTTCCCTTTCAATTTCAAGAGATCTTGGAATCGATTCTCACCCCCTTCCTTATGGCTCTCTAAACACCAAAAACACAAATCGATGATATATAGGAGTTAAGCTATATGTACACTCACAATTTTGTCTAGATAACCAATTGGTTGTTAGTGTTGTGGTGATTGGGACTACACTTGGTAGGGAGGACCCGTGTTTGATCCCCCGCAACAACAATTGGGAGGGGACTGGAACCTAACCACCCAAAACTGATCCTCGAATTCGGATTAGCCTAAAGGGTGAAAAAAAAAACAATTATGTCTAAATCAGATACAATTATAATAAACTTCACGGCATAGCACGCAACTACGTAACGTACGAGTGATACAACACAAGAGATTATGATCATTGATGCCGATGGGAAGCAAGATAAGGTAGATACTAAGCTAGTACGAGTAGTAATTATCATGCTATTGCGCATGAATGTCAAAACGCATTTAAGCCTGGCTAGATTTTAGCAACTTACTCTAATTGAACTTAATTAATTGATGCATCTATATATTATTGAGACATGCACGAGTGATGCGTAATGTGCCACCCGCACGAGCTCAATAGCTCATGGATGGATGAAGTTGTAGGCAAGTGCTCACTTTCGGACCTAGGAAATAATTCTCGATATCTTAAGCTTATCTGATCTCTTTCTAGAAGTAGAGATGCAAAACTAACAGTTTAGCCTATATCTATATATATATTGATATTGGAAGTTATATATGGAAGAAAAACTTCGAAAATTTTACTACTTCATATCTTGATTAATTGAGCTACACAAAGTTACATACATATGTAGCTGAACACACTGTGTGGCCGAGGTTACTTGGTTAGATGTTACTTGATTGGTCATTGATTACTCGATCAGTCAGGAGGTACTTGATCGGTCATGAATTACCCGATCAGTTAGGGGTTGCTCGATCGGTCAGGGATTACTTGATCAGGGATTACCAAATCAGTGTTTTGGTGTGTGTGTCAACCGGCCTCACATAAAACCTGCCGATTTAACTAATATATGTGAATTATTTATTTATTTATTTAGGAAATTTTGACAATTACTACCTTCTGTTATGGCCATTTTAGCAATTACCGCCTTGTATTTTTTTTTTTTTGAAAATTACCACCTTCTATTTTCAAAAACATCAAAAGTTACCACCTTCTTGCCCCCCAACTATCACGTGACGTCATTTTAGGCCCATTCTTTCCCTTTCCTCCCTATTTCCCTCACATTTTTCATTCCTATTTGGATTCTCATCTCCCCTTTCACTTTTTTTTCCCCCAAACCACCAATAAGTGTTCATCAATTTTGATTTGGAGGAGTGAATTGAAGTGTTTTTTATTGTTTGGGGGAAAAGAAGTGAAAGGGGGGATGAGAATCGAGTTAGGAATGAGAAATGTGAGGAAAATAGAGAAGAAAGGGAAAGAATGAGCCCAAAATGACGTCACGTGGTAGTTAAGGGGCAAGAAGGTGGTAACTTTTGATGTTTTTGAAAATAGAAGGTGGTAATTTTCAAAATAAAAAATACAAGGTGGTAATTGCTAAAATGGACATAACATAAGGTGGTAATTGTCAAATTTTCCATATATTTATTATTATTTCTTTTAGCAATAGTGAAATTAGACATAAGACACCCGCTTCTCTTAGCATGTGGGCCGGGCTATGGCCTAGTTTGATACATTGTTGAACAATCAGATATAGGGTGCCAATGTTGGCATTCTACATAACACCCAACTACCCAAGTCATGAAGTTTAGAATTGCGTTGGTGGGCTAAGATAGGGGAGATTTTTTTTTATTTTTTGACAGGTAAGATAGGGGAGATTGAGAGTCTGTGAAGTGGAGATTATCTCTTGTGTAGTACTAAATTAATCCCGTTTGATATATGTTTGTTTTACTTATTTATTTATTTTTATTTTTATGGAATATAATTTCCAACGATTGCTTCAAATGACACAATAATATGTAAAGTTGTGGAGGTTAAAATGAATATTCATGGCATAAATATATTGATTATTATTAATAATTTATCAGGAGTTCCCCTCATGAGGAGAGTCTCCTAGTATTTCCTATTTTCCTTACCATAATACAACACATAATTAAATATGTTAATAAATAAAAGCAAAGTAATTTATAACTTTGATCTACAAATTATTATTTGATAGTATATTCATTACATAATAGTGTCACAAGTATTGGATTAAAAAAAATAAAAATAAAGAGAGAGAGAAACAAATCTTATTTTAATTACAATGAACAATGCCCAATTTATAAAAAGGGTAGAAAAAAGTAAATTAAAATATATTTGTGATGAGCAGAGGTTTAGAGTAATTCATAAAAAGGGGAGAAACAAATAAAGTATTGTTGCAAATACATACGGAGTACTGTAGTATTTTTAAACTTTCCAAAAAAAAAAAAAAAAAAAAAAAACGTTGCAACAAAAAGGAATGAAGAACCGTTTAACATTGTACGATTGAGCTTAAGTAACTAATTACAACTTAGAAAAGGTCGAAATCCATATCGAAGGGATGCTTCCCAAACTTTGTCTAGGTCGAAAATTTTATCACCACATTCGCTAGCGTTCCACCCTTCTAAAGCATGTACTATTCCGGCTACTCGCGACGCACTCATCACCCTTCTTGGCAACCAATTCTAATGTACGAAAAAGAAAGGGTTTATTTTGGTTAGAGAAATTAAAGTATATACTCCCTCCGTCCCTAATTTAGGGACGGAGGGCCTATATAGGCGGATGTACATAAGTGATTAAATAAAAAAAAAAAATCGCGATAAATTTTGTGCAACGAACCTCACAAGAATGCAAGTTACCAAAAGATTTGGGAGCCAACATAGCTGGAGCAGTCAAATAGAAACAATCCTTCCTAGTTTTGTTGGGTGGAAATTGCGAAAATGGAATAAATAGTGTGCCTTTCGATGCCATGGATTGCTCACCTTTCGTCAAATCTTCTCCAACTAACCATACCTTTATAAAAAATAGGTGCAATTAATACATTCTTCCAATTAGAATTACTCTTTCACAATTAAGGGTGCTTTCAAGTTAACATCAGTAATGAATGTTTGGTCATTTCACAACTAATATGTAATCTTATGATGTAATAGGCTAATAATTAGGCCTGGATTTTGAAAGGGCCGAGTCGGTGTCGTTTAATAACCATGTCTAGTGATAGCCTATATATCAAATTATTTTTTTTCCCCATTTCATAAGTAATTTAACATTTGGATTTTTGTAATATTCATAAATTTATTTATATCCTTTTGATCATCTTATAAATGATCTATACTCTAGAAAAAGGAATAATGTGAAATGAGACATTTTATGATTCGTCTCTATATAATTTCTAAATCTTGATTTAATTACATACTCGTATTAATTTTGATATCAATAGCTATAATATTATGTTGGAAAGCTTAAATTCTTCACATTGCAATAGAATCTAAGAGCCAAAATCTACCTTATAATTATTGTAACTCTTTGATGATGAAAATATCAAATTGGTGCTATCTTCATTCATTAGATCAAATTTCGCCTTAAGCTTCTCATGTTCATCCTTCCTTATGGTGGTTACCTGAATATAAGATGTAAAAAGCATGGATGTAAAACCCAAACATAGGGGAAATAAAGCTATGAAGATCCTAAACAAGCCGGCTGGATCGGAATATTACCTTGATGCCCTTGTCACATAGCGCGGATACAATGTAATAAGCAACCTTAGAGAGGCTACCTCTAAAGAGAACCTTGGAAGTTCCCTTAGGTATGCTATTAAGCACCACCGCGACAGCTAAGCTGCTACCATCTACCACTTTTACTTTAAGCTTAGGGTGCCTTTCCAAGTATAGTTCGCCGTTTTTATTTAAGAACTCTCCCTGAAGAAACGGGAAGTTAATTAAAATTAGCTCGATCTCAAAGACCTTAATAATTTAGAAGGGATATATTATTGAACGTAACAAGGACTAGCTTAGATGATAATCATGACTTACCTGGTTTAATAGTCCAAGGCTCACTACTTTAATTCCCTTATTATCGGCTTCTAGTATGGCTTCTTCGATCAAATTGTTTATTGCTTCTCTTTGCCATTGTAATTGATACTAATACATACACTAAATATGTTAGTTAAATAGTTTTTTCAAATGATTAACTCAACCAAAAGCTTAAGCTAATGATTGAGGCGAAATTTCTGTTCCTTACAACTTACTTGTTTTTTGTACCGCGGTATAGCCCAGGACTGTGACTTGAGTTCTTGGAAGGTGTTTTTTTCGACGATAAATGCTCGGCCATGGACCCATGTGACGAATAAGGACCACAATGTGACAGGCCACATGAGCCACAAGTACCAATTTGAGTTAAGTGGCCTTGATGCAAGGGATGCAAATCCTAGCCCTAATTGGTAGACTGACTGCAATGTTGTTAGGTGTGTAAGGTGGACAACATTAGGAACATCTTCCGGCTTATTGAGAGACGTTTCGTAAACAGAATCCGTGGACTCGTCCATTGTTCCGTAGAGGTAGTCATAGAATGGCATAAAAAGAGAGTAATTCGTCTTGAAATGGGTGTGATGCAAAGAGTGATACCTATTATATTGTAATAATCATAAAATTAGGAGTATAATTAGAAGGTCTCGAGAAGAAGATGTGTACAAATACTGTTTTAGATTAGACTACTCATCGAGAAGCTATATATATATATCGATAGAGTTTAGATAAACATCGTACTTACGAGGGAGTGTACATGAGATATTTGAGAGGAGGAAATATGGTAAACACCGATTTAGGAATGATCTCGAAGTTGCAATGACCCAAATTGTTCATCACATCGATGTAAGTAATATAGACACCCGCGGCAACCATTGAGTGAGTTCGAGTGAATGATGCCGTTAGCAATGGTATTGAGAAAAGAGTGAAGTATGCTACGTGCTCAGCAAAGGGATGAATGACCGCTGTAAAACAAATAAATCATATAAGCTAAGGTATCATATAATAGACATATATATTGTCTATTTTAGGAGTTTTGTAGAATTTTTAAACATACATAACATTATCGATAGAGAAATGACATATTATAGTGTGTTGCACATGTAACTTACATGTAATGGGCTCAGTCACGACAGAAGAATGGTGATGGGAGTGGTAGCGCGAGTAGAGGTAGTGATGATGCAATGCTCGGTGTAGCCAGTAGTAGAGGAATTCAACAGGACCGGTATGAAGTAAGAACATTTGAATGAGGCCATCCAATCTCCAGAAGGGCGGTTGCTTTACCGCGTCCCAACTCCAATATGCTACGTAAAGTATGATCCAATTTAACAGAATTTGGTCATCCCTGATATATTGAACAATTTCATTATTCAAGATTAGCTAATTAATTAAAAAAGGTGGTATTCAATATCGAGTATATATATATAATGCATGGTAGGTATGATTTCATCAGATTATTTGTATGAACATGAATAATAATACGTACCAATTTCTTTCCCTGTCTACTTGTTCAAAGTCGAGGCTCCTATCGATAATCAAATTCTTGCCTTTAGCTGTTCGATAGCGTGACAAACTGATCCATATCTGATTGTGAAGCATCCTCCATAGCATAAATGGGAAGATGATAAGGTAAAAAAGGCTTCGATTCTCTGATTTTATTACGTATAAGTATATGCTGTGAATCACACCTGGTGCCACTAATATATACTTCATCACACACAAACAACACAACCAACATAATGTTAGTAACTAAGCAGCAACATAATTAATTTGGCTAAGGTTACCACAATTCAAAAAGATAATTATCATTCGTTAATGTACAAGAAAAAATGAATCTAAGAATAGGAGAGGGGTCATTTTCATCCAAATTAAAGATATATTCCCTTCACCACAAGATAAACATGTCGTATTAGGTTAATTTTTACATTAATGAGGAGATCAAAAGTTCTCTTTTCGTATAACCTCAATCAATAAATTGACAGTATAAGACCCCAAAACATATACTTCGTATAAAATGTTTTTCGAAAATGAAGTGAATGGCAAGCCACTCCATCCTGCATTATGGCCTCTTCAATCTCAATCGTTAATTTTTTTTACTTGACATGGCCTAGCCTCTATCATAATTATAAACAATAAAAACAAGCAACAATTAAGTTAATTTTCAAAATGAGATTATTATTGTTTCAACAGTAGCATGCAAATTCATGCAAGATAACCTAGCTAGTAGCTACTAGACATATACAAGTGATATATACAAAATATAAACGCCATATTAAATAATAAAAATTAAGTGTTAGAATGAAGGGAGAAACTAATTAAAGAACGAGAGAAACCTTGAAGTTGCCAAGAGGCTCCCATGGCCAGTGCGTAAGGAAACCAGGAGTATATGCCATACTACTATTTTTCTCTCAATGTAATACACGATTTATTTCTCCAGACGTACGACAATGTTAGTCGTTATAAACAATAATAAGGCACGATGTATAGACTATAGATGATACTAGCACAAGAGCACTAGCTATATATAGAGATAGGCAATGCTGTAATTAAAGGTTGGGTTGTACGTTCATCTCTTGGCCTTTAGTCTTGATGTGAGTAAATTGGGCAGGTAAGGGTGTGCAAAATTTTATTCGTACCTTACTATATGAGAAATTCCGCTTTGATATTTTTGGTCTTTCAACATAATTTCATTATTAGAAAATTTGGCTCTAAGAACCTATTTTGTTTACCTTATTTTCACTAGTAGTTAAGTTATGATAAACTCGTTTAAGTTATAATAAATTTAATTCACTAAAAAATAAGTTTTGATAATAAGGGTTACATATCCAAGTTCATTACAACTAAAATAAGTTCTAATAAGTTCATATAAGTTCGAATAAGTAAAAATCAAGTGAAATCAAAATTAAAACTCCCATTTAGGCCAATGACTCGGTTTCCTTAAACAATAAAATTAGTAAAGCTAGCTTAAAGTTATGCATTATTTATTACACTCAATTTCGTTATAAAATTTTATTTTTGAAACATCGTTATAAAATATTTAACTTGAAAATGTTACTTTTTTTTTCCATCATTGGCTTTTTTGTTGAGTACAGGATAATATCACATTAAAATTAAAGATACTTAAGTACTGATAAAAAATTCTAAAATTTTAAATGACAAACCCGAACCAAAGACACATTGCTGGAAAAATTTTGGGTCCGATCCTTGCTACACTAAAATGTATGATTCCAATTTTTCATTCTAATCGATTTTGTTCCAATTCGATTTTGAACCTTAGATTCTAGGTTTTTTCAAGAACTTTTCGACTACTCTTACTATTCTTTTTATTTTAACGATTGTTATTTTTGTTAAAGTAAGTCTTTTAAACATGTTACCCTCTTTCGCTATATATTCTACTTATACTACTTTATTTGATATATATATATATATATATATATATATATATATATATATATATATATATATATATATATATATATATATATATATATTTGCTTTTTAATACTACGATATTATATTACATATATCTCCAACTATATATCATAAAAATTAAATATTTGAAAACACAAATTTAATGAGATCTCACCAAAAAAATATGTTTTGATTTGTCATAAAATATCTCAAACAAAAACAAACGGAGGGAGCACTTTTGTTTCTTGTTTGGGCCTTTTTAGTCCTCTTTGCGTAACCAAATTAAACTCTTAAACAAACATTTGTCTTTTTCTATAAAAAGATATAAATATCCCACATGAAAAGTCTCACAAATTCTTCCAACTATCGTACTTAGATCTGATATTTAGATCCGATATTTGTTGTATCTAATAGTAATTGAGCATAATTAAAACTTAAATGATCGAAAATAAATGATAATAAGGATATTTTCAAGGCAAAAATTTAATAAAAACAGGTAAAATATTAATATATGGTGTAGTAATTGCTTTCCACGTGTATTTTGGACCACAACATAGTGGTAGACTAGTAGGCAGTGTACACTTGTATGATATTTGTTATGATTGATAAGAAAGATAACTAACACAAATTATGAAATTACTACAAGTAATTATACTTGAAATAAAGCACAAAGTGTAAACAAACAGCTAATAGACTAATTGGATTATTTCGACATGTGCATGAAGCTTCAGAGCATGCATATAATATGATAATCAGACTATCACCTATATTTGGCCGTACCTAATAAATTTTCTGTTAGAGATGAGCTTGCTTGTTAGATATACGTTAATACGTGGTACTTCCATAATCGTGGTTTCATTCAATAACTCAAGGTTGGCTTGCTTGGATCGAGTTTAGATCGATCAAGCATGTACATACAATATAATGTACATACAATTATGTACATGCAAATCATGGTAGCAAAAAATCGTAGTGAAGAGTGGAAGTTCGGGTGTTAGTTTAGATGAATTACTACGAGAGGGGGGGTGAATAGTAGTAGGTTCCAATCGCGGAACTTAAGCGGAAATAAACAATTAAAACGTAAAGAAAACTTAAGCACATAGCAAGTTTTACGAGGAAACCATCCAGTGCCTAACTGGAAGTAAAACCTCGGCCCTATTGGGACTTATAAACAAATTCCACTATAATAGGCAACTCTCCTAGTACAACCTATTACACAGACCTTTGCTTTGCAAGTTCCACCACGGACACTTGACTCTATGATAGGACACTTCCTACCAGACCTAAGATACTTCTCAGGACCCTTTTTCTCCCCTTACCCAGGACACTTCCTAGGTGACCCAAGACACTTCTCAGGTACCTTTCACTCACTGTGCACTCACAGCTACCACTCGAATTTTAGAGAATTCAAACTCATA
The DNA here is from genome assembly GCF_948465745.1 of Chenopodium album. Lineage (NCBI taxonomy): Eukaryota > Viridiplantae > Streptophyta > Magnoliopsida > Caryophyllales > Amaranthaceae > Chenopodium > Chenopodium album. The sequence continues at coordinate 6,414,402 of NC_137858.1, forward strand.
CACTTGTGTGAATTTAAAAGAATTCACGATCTCACCCCAAAACCAATTACAACTCAAAAATACACTCTAACACATAAATGGAAAGCTACACATGAAACCCGAAATCAAAATGATAAAGCTTAAACCTTTGGCAAACTTACTCTTAAGCACTAAGTGGTTTTCACGCTTAAAACTCTCATTTTGCTAAGCTGAAATACTTCTATATTTATAGGAGTTCCTCAGCTTCTCAAACTAGGGTTTTCGCAAATAAGATAGATCAAACACAAACCTGATCTTATCCTTTTTAAAACCGAATCCAAACAGATTCAAATTCGTTTTTATGAAAACCAAATTTTATCAAATTTGTTTTTGTTAAAAGATAGAATTTTATGAAAAAGATAAAACCAAGTTAAACCAGATTTTATAAGATAAAATCAATTAAGTACTTTTTCATAAAACTTATAATTATCTTTTACGAATTAATTAGTTTGCCAAGCTTTATCTGATTTCTAATAAGTTCCATGCATATCAATCATTTATATGTTTACATCATCCTACGAAAACAAACTTATCTTTTACACAACTATAAGTCATGAAGTCCATCTTCTTCGGTTGATATCTTGATCTTTGTGTTGATCCTTGATTGTTGAGGCTTGCCCCATCATTACACCAGAACCAGGTCGTTACAACCCGTTTGAAGTTCCTGTTGAGAAACTTCGGGAAGTTCCATTGCTGGAACTCATCTTCTGTTCATTACTTGTCCTCATGGATCTTCTAAAGTTCCTTTGTTCCAGTTCCTACTTCAGCGCTCTACGCTTACTGAACCTGCCAACATCACAACACTAGAAAATCCTTATTAAAAGGAAGTTTGCTCAATTCTTAGTATCATCATCAAAACCTCATAAGGGTCAACATCGGGTATATTTATTTTTGAACGAGTTTGAAACAAGTTACAAACAAACAAATTAAACATATAATTTAGCTTATCATATTTTCCAATATATGTTGGTAAATGTTTATTTACTATGGAGTACATAAGCAAATTAAATTACTATGGAAGCAAAATACATTCAAATTTTCTAATATATGTTGGTAAATATTTATTTACTATGGAGTACATAACCGAAAAGTGTGTTTTTTTTTTGGTTTTTGTTTGCATTTAAAGTTACTGACTAGGACGTAGTACTGCATGATAATTTATTGTCTTTATAGCTAGCCATGCATGTAACCCCACGTAGATAATTAGGTGATACATATAAAAGGCAATAATAATTAGAATAAACAGTGACATAAATTTATAAAAGGTAACTATTTGATTGGGACCTAATCCTCACCTGCCATTTTCTTAGACTTTATGTTGTACTTGTACATGTTTTAATATCTATAACCTTTTTTTTTAATGATATATAAGAAATTATATTTACGCAAGGAGGCCCTTCTCTTGAATGGATTACTCGGCCGATGCATTTGATCACTATTAATAATCGGCTGAGTAGTTGGCTATTACATATTTACATGATCTATGGATAAGATCTTATAAAATTTATTGATATCCAATCGTCGATGGCTTTATTGATCTATTAATAATGACAAATTATAATTTTTATTGGGGATTCAAGACCTTTTACTACGCTGATGACTACGAGATTGTCAACTTCAATGATGATATTTGAAATTTGGTTATAGTCCTTTGAGTGTCCTTTAGAAGGGCGGTTGTACTAACATTTTAGGTGTAAGTTTGTTCGAATTGTGTTATTGGGGTTGCAAATGATATAAATATCAAATATTGATTTTAAGACAGTCGAGCCATTATTTAACCGACCCAAACCATATTGCCTTTAATTTGCAGTTAGGCAATTATTTAGGGTTAAAACAAATAATATGCCTTTAATATGCATGAACATGAATATTGAATTTCCAAATCAAGTAATAATTCCACTTTCCCCTAATTAAACATGCATGTTGCAAATTTGACACGCTATATTCTTCAAGTTGATGATTTACTATCATAAATAAACCCCACAAAAATGAATTGTTAGGGACAAATTTGGTCTCTTTAATTTGAAATAGGCCAGGGTTGTACCACTAAGCCCAATGACAGACTTTTGCTGGGCTGGCAAGGGGTCGGTCCGGCCCCCCTTGGGTTAATAGATACGGAGTAGATACTATATATTTCGTTGTCTAATACATGTAACTACGTTGTACATACATACATAACATAAAAGTTGTTTATACCACTTCGATGTATCAAATTTGGTTTTTAAGTGTCTCGCTCACAAAAATATCATGATAATTAAAGTCTGATTAGGGTCCTTTGTTTATACGAGTACCACTTTGATGTATTGGTATAAAAACGCATACGATAATGATTTTGATTTTTGACCCTTGATTTAGTAAATCTTATATTATATATATATATATATATATTGAAACCAAATCTTATATTATATTGAAAGATGCATATATACATAATGTACACTACTCAATCCTCTTAAAACAAAAGTAGACAAAAAGTAACGGAGTATCCCAATTTAGTTTACACACAATAGATTTGTAATTACTTCTTCTTTTATAGTTTATGTATAGATTTTAAAATAACAATAATTAGATAGATCCCATATATAGCTAAGGATAGATCGTCATAACTGACATAAGAGCACATATAATTAACTAATATGGGTAGGCATAAATGATGAAAACACAACACATTCAAAATAAGCTAATTAATTGTTTATTAGGAAAGTGTCAAGAATGAGCGAAATCCATGTCGAAGGGAAGCTTCCCAAACTTTGTCTATGTCGAAGGTCTTATCACCACATTCGTTGGTGTTTCACCCTTCTAAGGCAATAAGGCATGCACTATTCCGGCTACTCGTGGTGCACTCATCACCCTTCTTGGCAACCAATTCTAACACATACAAAAAAAACGGGTTTTAGTTGAATGTAGCGGATGTACATCAATAATTTAACAAAAAATCGCGATATGTTTTGTGCAACGAACCTCACAAGAATGCATGTTACCAAAAGATTTGGGAGCCAAATAGCTGGAGCAGTCAAATTAAACAATCTTTCCTAGTTTTCTAGGGTGGAAATTGCGCGAAAATAGTGTGCCTTTCGATGCCATGGATTGCTCACCTTCACTCAAATCGTCTTCAACTAACCATACCTGTATAAAAGGTGCAATGTACTTGGTATATATTAGTTCGTCCATTTAATTTGATCCGATCCCTAGCTAGCTAACAATCGATTTAATCTAATTCCGAATAAAATACCTTATAATATTGTAACTCATTTCTGAATGGATCAAATTGATGCGGGTTCAAGGTTATATATTACTTTGAAATTATACTATCAGCGTGATAACTACTAATAGTAAGTAATTTTGGACACATGGATTGCGTTTAATAAGATTACAACTCACCAATTATATAGTTTGGATAATTGAAATAATTGAACCCCTTGACATTATGATTTTGATTAGAGAAGGGAGACTTTATAACCGGGAATTAAGTTAATTGTGATTAATATGTTTGTGTTTATTTTTTCGTTTAATCTACTAAACTAGTAGCACTATTTCACTTCCCATCAAAAAAAAAAAGTAGCACTACTTCACATATTAATATTAACTACTAGTATATAGCCCATTCAATATACGGGTTAATTTTTTTGTGAAAGTAGTTATTATATTAAGTTGTCCAACCAAACAAAGCCTTACATGTAGACGATTTTCCGAGTTTTTTTTTTTTTTTTTTTTTTTTTTTACACAGATTTTCCGAGTTGATTACACACACCAACACAACTATGGAACATAAAACCCTTTCCTCAAAAAAAAAAAAAAAAAATAAATAAAAAAAGGAACATAAAACCCTTCTTTTTTTCTTTTTTTTTTTTCTTTTTTCTTTTTTTTTTTTTTTAATCAGGAGCTACCAAATGGGCAAAGATCAAACTAATAATAAAACCCTTCTTAGTTACTGCTTACAATAATCAAACATACAGAGAAATTAAATTACCCTAGCTAGCAAAGATCTTCTTACTCTCACAAATCACAACTCACAACTCACAACATAAATACATATCAAACCTTGACAAATTCTGAAGGACAGGAAATGGACCTCCTGAGCTTGTTCATCTTAATTAAAATTCATATGCATAAAACACTAGTAGCAATTTATCACAACTAAACCAACTAAGCACTAAGCAGGGATAAAGGCGGAAGGCCGAAATCCATGTTGAAGGCAAGCTTCCCAAATCTTGTCTGCGTCGAAGACCCTATCACCACATTCATGTACATTCCATCCTTCTAGGGCATGTACTATCCCAGCCACACGCCACGCGCTAATCACCCTTCTTGGCAGCCAATTCTGCTTACACAAGTAAAAACATGGACTAATAATGAGTAAATGGATCGGACTTCAATTAGTATGTCAAATTCAATTGAATGAGATGTGAAAAATAATGTACAAACCTCACAAGAATGCAAGTTTCCAAAAGATTTAGGAGCAACTAATGATGGTGTGTTGAGATAGAAGCAGTCTTTCCTTTTTTTCTTGGGAGGGAATTGAGAGAAGGGGATTATTATAGTTCCCTTCGACGCCTTAGACTGCTCGATTTCTGTCAAATCTTCTCCTACTAACCATACCTGCATTCACAGAAAAATTACTCCCTTCGTCCCTTAATAAGAAAATTAAAACAGAATTCAACCCTTTTAGCCCAATACAAGAGCCTTAAACCATGTCAATTGGCTAGCTCATTATCTTTAAAAGTTGTTTTCGCTATATTTCTACATACAAGTAGTTTTTATTTGAAAGGCTGAAAGTAAAACATCCAATCAATTACTGATACAATGAAAAAATCAATTTAATAAGCTACTGAATAAGCAAAAAAACTACCTTCTGATCGTAACCTTTTGCTGAAAGGGCCAAATTGGTGCTATCTTCAGTAGTCAGAAACATTTTAAGTTTTTCATATTCAGCCTTTTTGATGGTAGTAACCTGAGTATGGAATGAAAAGCATAGGTTATACAGTAATATGATACATTTGCTCTGAAATTTATCATGTAAGATCAGTGTAGTTACCTGGATGCCCTTGTGACAAAGCGCGGAGACAACTGAATAAGCAACCTTTGAGAGCCGACCTCTAAACAGAACTTGAGAAGTTCCCACTGGGATACTATTAAGCACCACCGCAACAGCTAAGCTACTACCATCTACCACTTTCACTTTGAGCTTAGGGTGCCTTTAATTATGTTCTCTTTTCTTTCTATGTCGGTAGAAGGCTAATATATTACAACCTAAAAGTACAACACATGGGCCTTTAATTACAAGACAAAATATAATATACAAGCCCAAAGCACTAAATAAACTAAGGGTAATAAAAACTATTTACAAGGATATAATGATCCCAATACCCTCCCTCAAGTTGGAGCATGCAAATCAAAAATGCCCAACTTGTTAAGAAGAAAATCAAATTGTTGCTTACCCAAAGCTTTAGTAAAAATATCCGCTAATTGCAATTTCGTAGAAACATGAGAGGTGCTAATAGTGCCATCCATAATAGCATCCCGTAAGAAGTGACAATCTACTTCAATATGCTTTGTTCTTTCATGAAAAACGGGATTTTTGGCAAGATAAAGAGCAGACTGACTATCGCAATACAAGGCCATGGCACGAGGGTGCCGAACTCCGAGACTATCCAATAAACCTTTGAGCCACTTAAGCTCACATGTCGCTGCTGCCATAGAACGGTACTCGGCCTCAGCCGAGGATCGAGAAACAGTCACTTGTTTCTTAGTCTTCCATGAAATAGGGGAACGGCCAAGAAAAACCAACCAACCAGAAACCGATCGTCGAGTAAGTGGACAACTTGCCCAATCTGAGTCACACCAACCAGATAAGCAAAGATCACTATCCGAACGAAGAAGAATCCCTTGACCAGGAGTCCCCTTCAAGTATCGGACCACACGTAAAGCTGCTTCCCAATGATCTTGACGTGGTTCATTCAAAAATTGAGACAAAATATGTACAGAAAAAGCCAAATCTGGGCGAGTGAAAGCAAGATAAATAAGTCTACCCACCAAACGCCTATATTTCTCAACATCCACCAACAATGGACTCACACTACGACCTAATTGATGGTTCTGTTCCATTGGAAAACTTGCTGGTTTAGCCCCTAACATCCCAGCCTCAGAAATGATATCAAGAGTGTATTTTCGCTGACAAAGAAAAATACCCTCCTGATTACGAGCCACCTCAATACCCAAAAAATACTTAAGCACTCCTAGATCTTTCATATGGAAGCAAGAGCTCAAATAATTCTTAAAATCTGAAAGAGCAGCGGAATTATTTCCAGAAATTATCAAATCATCCACATAAACAAGAACATTAATTTGAACCTTACCCCGATGAAGAGTAAACAAGGAATAGTCAGAATAAGACTGACGAAAACCATATTTCTTCAAAGATGTTGCCAATTTGGAGAACCAACACCTAGGTGCCTGCTTCAACCCATACAATGATTTCCGTAGTCTACACACTTGGTTTGAATTTCCACCTGAAAATCCTGGAGGTAATTTCATATACACCTCTTCTGAGAGGTCCCCATGCAAAAAAGCATTATGTACATCCATCTGATGTAACTCCCAATTCTTTGCTGCAGCTACGGCGAGAAAAGTACGAATAGTAACCATTTTGGCCACAGGAGCGAAAGTATCAGTGTAATCAATACCCTCTACCTGATGGTTACCAAACACTACCAAGCGCGACTTAAGTCGCTCAATTCTACCGTCAGAGTGATATTTCACCTTGTAGACCCATCTACTACCTAGAGCACGCTTCCCGGGAGGAAGGGTCTCCATACTCCATGTCCCATTATCTTCTAGAGCTTGAATTTCTTTTTGCATAGAAACACGCCAATCTGGGTCTTTCATAGCTTCCTTGAAAGAACGAGGCTCACAACCTGTTGTCACAGCTGCAAGAAAATTTTTGTGCCCCAAAGAAAATCGGTCACAATTTACAAAATGTGCTATAGGATAAGGCATACCTGAGGAATGACATGAAGACGATGAACTTGCGGACGAGGATGGACTCACTTTTCTCACAGTTTTAACAACATAATCACGTAGCTTCACCGACCGATTCTTAGTCCTTAAACCACGACCTAAATCACCCTCCTTAGGCGCCTCTTTCAACACCTCCTCTACTGACTTTGTAATCCCCTTTTCACTATTTATAGGCTGCCAGCCCCCTGTACTGCCTACCATCTCCGTGGCAGCAATATTGCCACCCAAACCATTAGTTACCTCTCCACTAATATCACCCACATTTTCAATACTAAGTGCACCCCCCTCATCAATATTTTGATCATGATAATCATTAATATGCCCATTATTATCAACATGAACTTGCTCATCAATATGTGGCCCACGTGCATTTGCATTATCATGACTTAAATCATCAAAAGCAATAGGTTCATATGCAAAGTCATCATCAACAGTTCCAATCAAAGGACTAATAACATGATCATGTTCTTGTTTACTCAACACAGTGGCATAAGGAAATTCATGCTCATAAAACTTAACATCACGAGAAACAAAATAATCACCCGTATCAATATCAAATAATTTCCATCCTTTCTTACCATGAGGGTATCCCACAAAAACACATCGCCTACTCCGACTACTAAACTTATCACCCTTTGATTTGTGATTATGAGCATAACATAATGACCCAAAAACACGTAATTCGGCATAAGAGGGTGGAGTACCAAACAAGATTTCATAAGGAGTTTTATAGTCAAGCAAACTAGATGGAGTACGATTTATTAGATACCCTGCTGCCAAAATACATTCCCCCCAAAATTCGATAGGTAAATGACCTTGAAAACGCAAAGCACGTCCCACATTTAAAATATGACGGTGTTTTCGTTCAACTCTACCATTTTGTTGAGGGGTATCTACACAAGATGTTTGAAATAAGATTCCATGTTCGGCAAAATAACCCTTCATACAATTAAATTCTGTACCATTATCACTCCGAACAAATTTCACTTTGGCATTAAATTGTCTACTAATCATGGCAAAAAAAGATGTAAACATTTGATAAACCTCGGTTTTATTGATCAACAAAATAACCCAAACAGCTCTAGAATAATCATCGACAAGAGTCAAAAAATATTTAGCACCACAAGATGAAGGGGTACGATATGGCCCCCAAAGGTCACAATGTATCATTTCAAAACAATGATTTGCCCTACTATCACTAATAGGAAAAGGGTTTCTAGTTTGTTTAGCTTGATGACAAACATTACATGCCTTATCACATACATAACCAGAACTAGCAATAAAGGGAAGAGACCGAACTACTTTATCGGAGGGATGTCCCAATCTTTGATGCCACAACTCCGAAGATATCTTCCCATCCACACTTAAAGCTCGAATATTTGGAACATCACGAAAGTAGTAGAGTCCATCCCGTCGTTCACCGACTCCAATCAGGGTCCTGGTAATGCGGTCCTGTATAATGCACAAATTTTTAGCAAATTGTACAACACAATTTATATCATCAGCAAGATGGGTCACAGAAATTAAGTTGCAATTCAATTTTGGAACATATAATACATTATCAAGGGTCAAACCATGACCCAAATGCACTTTGCCACATTTTGATGAACTTGCCTTCTTACCATCAGGGAGTCCAATTGGACACTCCGTCATCTCTGTCACATTGGTCAATAGATTAAGATTACCCGTTACATGATTAGAGGCCCCCGTATCAATTATCCAAGTATTAGAGGACTCACCAATTAATCGATCATCAGTTGATTTATTTGCATTACCAAGCATGTCAAGGAAAGTTTGCCATTGAGAAGTTGTCATCCCTGGAAATGCTGGAGCACCTGATGTATTCGAAGACGACGATGATGCTGCCCCAACAGCATACACCTCTGCAGCACCACGTCCTTGACCAATAGACAAACCAGAAGAGTGTTGTCCAGTGCCATCACCTCCACTATCCCCTCTGTCACTAACCACTGCACGTCCCACACCTTTACCACCACGAGGACGATCACCCCACCACTCGGGATACCCATTCTTGACAAAACATTTAGCAACTAGGTGCCCATTTTTATGACAATATGAGCACAATAAATCAGATTTTTCTTTATAAGTAGAGCGATTCATACCTCGAGATTGAGGGTGTGATTTTACAGCAAGAGTCATCACATCATCACGTTCGGCCTTTACCCGAGAAGAAGATTTTAGTCTTTCTTCCTGCAACATTGCTTGATAAGCACGATCAAGGGATGGAAGTGGGTCTTGTGCCAAGAGGTTGGACCTCACTGTACCAAATAACTCTTCATTGATTCCATACAAGAAATCATGGAAACGATCCTCATTCAAACGAGCCAGAAACTGCTCACCCAAGTCACAAGTACACTTACCGCATTTGCACGTCGGAGGGGGATTGTATGTAGCCAACTCATCCCAAAGAGGCTGTAGCATACCAAAGTAATCAGCCACAGACATTGTATTAGATTGCTTGCACTCTGCCAAGGCTGCCTTAAGTTGTTGCTTCCTTGGTCCATTGCCAACATCAAAACGACGCTTCAAAACATCCCACAAGGGCTTACCCTCCTCAAAGTAAGGAATCGTTTTCTTCACCGAAGGATCAATTGTGTTTAAGATCCATTGTACTAGCGTAGCTTGTACACATCGCCAATCAACAAGATGCTTTGTATTTGTTGGTTTCTCGATCGACCCGTCAAGAAACTCAAACTTCCGCCTAGACATTAGAGAAAGCCGAATTGATCTCGACCATTCCTCATAGTTATTCCCACGAAAAACAATAGGAGTAATGATGTTTCCTGGACCATCATTTGATCCAAGATAATAAGGAGAAGTAGTGCTAATTCGCTCAGCATCTTTGTTCTTGTCTCCTTCTGCCATAGAGAAGAGAAAAAAAAAAAAAAAAAAAAATTTGCCCTAGCCGCAATGGCCTGATACCATGTAGAGAAATAGAAAATGTTCTCTTTTCTTTCTATGTCGGTAGAAGGCTAATATATTACAACCTAAAAGTACAACACATGGGCCTTTAATTACAAGACAAAATATAATATACAAGCCCAAAGCACTAAATAAACTAAGGGTAATAAAAACTATTTACAAGGATATAATGATCCCAATACCTTTCCAAGTAAATTTCGCCGTTTCTATTGAAATGCTCCCCCTAAAACAACAGTGATCATAAGATAAGTAGTTAGCTATATATGCATTGGTTTTATATAACACCAATAACAGAAGATAACAGAATCATAAGTAAACTTGCCTGATTCAAAAGTCCTAAGCTCACTACTTTTATCCCTTTTTCCTCTGCCTCGAGTATGGCTTCTTCAATCAACTTGTTAATAGCCTCTCGCTGCCATTGTAAACGATACTACAGCCAACAAATACAACCAATTTCAACCAATTTTTTATAGGGGCTAACTATCAACTTAATATCTGTGTGTACATAAAACGAATTGAACTACTTACGTGTATCTTGTATCGTGGTACAGCCCATGATTGTGCCTTGATCTTCTTAAAGGTATTTTTTTCGATGATAAATGTACTACCATATATCCATGCCGAAATCATGGACCATAACGTAACAGGCCACATGAGCCATAGATACCATTTGGATTTCAGGGGGTTCGAGGCAAGACCAGCAAATCCTAGCCTAAGTTGGTAGACTGATTCTGGTGTTGTCAGATGAGTAAGATGCACAGCTTCTGGCACATCCTCTGGCTTCTTAAGAGAAGTTTCGTACAGAGTATCCGTCGATTTGTCCATAGTTCCATAGATGTAGTCATAGAATGGCATGAAGAGTGAGTAGTTTGTCCTAAATTGAGTGTGATGCAGAGAATGAAACCTGTAACACCACAGAAATTATGATCAAACTGATGTAATCAATAAAAATAAGAGTGAGGCCGTTGATAAAAGTAAAATGACACTAAAATAGTTGTCAGTTTGTCACGTTAATAGTGTAATTTGAACTAGTAATGTGACAGCTAAATTAGGATTGTGACAACTAGAATGAAAAATGTCTAAGGCGTACTGATTTTTTTTAATTAGAGTCGAGAAAGACTTACGATGGGGTGTACATGAGATACTTGAGTGGAGGAAATATGGTGAACGCCCATTTAGGGACAACCTCGAAATTGCAGTGACCCATGTTGTTCATCAAGTCAATGTAAGTGACATAGATGGACAGGGAAACTACAGAGCCCGTTTGAGTAAATATAGCAGTTGTTACCATTGGTATGGCAAAGAGAATGAAGTATACAATGTGCTCACCAAATGGATGAATCACCGCTGCACACAACAATTACCAATGAACACATAAAAATTGAAAAAAAAAAAAAAATCATAAATATGTAAGTACATACTAATATAAGAATGTGTTACATTTAGTGATGACTTACAAGTAATTGGCTCGGTCACAATAGAAGAATGGTGATGAGAGTGGTAACGCGAGTAGAGGTAATGATGGTGCAGAGCGCGATGGAACCAGTAGTAGAGAAACTCGACAGGACCAATGTGAATCAGGAATGTCAATAGCAAACCATCAGCTCTATAGAAGGGAAGCTTAGCTATAACGTCTACCCCCCAATAGACGGCGTAGAATAAGACACCCATTAGCAGTATCTGGTCATCCCTACATAATTCAAACGTAGAATATCCACGTTTTAAAACCATACCAAACAAGCCCTTACATATTCTACAACCACGTTTTGTAGAAATTAAAATACTAGTATGTGTATATATGTTGCATACTAGCTAATAATTAGACACGAGGCACACGACACAACTAATTGAAAAAAGTTGGGAAAAAAAAAATGATCAAGAGGGTAGGATTATTTATACCAATTTCTTTCCCGATCAACTTGCTCAAAATCGATACTCTTATCAACAATGAGGTTGTTGCCTTTGGCGGTTCGATACCGAGAAAAACTGATCCATAGTTGGTTGTGAAGCATCCTCCATAGCATAAATGGGAATATCAGTACATAGATAAGATTCCAGTTCTCAGCTCCAACAGCAAACAAGTATAAGCTGTGGACTGCAAAAGGTGCTACTAAAACATACTGCACCCAAACAACATACGCAAATTAGTTAATTATTAATTAACTTAGTGTAACACACAGCATAAAACTTAAAAAATTATGTTACATTAACATTAATACTATACTTAATGTGTGAACATCAATGTGTCATTAGCAAATTGATAAAACAAGTTACATCTTTATTTTACATGTATCACGGGTAGTTTTTTGCTTTTTTTTTTTTTTTTTCCACATATGTATTATGTAATTAATATGTTACTCTGATAAAGAAACAACTACCGCATTTACTCTACACGACTACACATGATATGCAACATAAGCAATCAAAATATCGAGTGGGTGTGCCTTTAACGCAATTTAAATTTATTTTTTTTGAAAAAAAAATGGAAATTTTGGTGTTTAAAAATTACTAGCAACTGTATTCACCAAAATAGTATTATAACTTGACATATATATGACCTATTATTACTAGTTTACCAAGTTGAATTGGTGCCAGTAATAAGATCTTTTATTTTTCATTTTTTTATAAGTATACGAAGTACGGAGTATAATTGTGTATTTATAGAAAGTACGAGTCAGTTTGAAACATCTTTAATGGGGATTAAATGATTAATACATCCGAATTTGGTCCTGCAGCATATGCAGATAACCTAAGTAGACTATACCAACCTTTCCATTTTTAGAACTCGTAATTAATTTCCTTTATTAATTAGGCTTGTTATTCATGTTATATTGGTCATACATGCACATGCACTGTTATTTTTCGTTGGCTCTAAAAATATTAAATGACCAATATTTACATCTAAGAAAAAAAATTAACTACAACTGTTGTACAAGCATGTGGTACAACACCCTCCCCTTTGACCAATTAAACAATGATTTCCACAAAATTAACCGGCCCCTATTATATTTCCCTCTTGAATTATTGATAATTTTATGTTCAATTCATGTGATATGGGAAACTAAGACGACAAAGCTTAATATAGAAGAAAATTAACGTCCATTTCATATTTGTACATCTACGTTATAATTCCGTTATTATTTCCTTCTCATATTACTCCGTATATAACATGGAGTGACTCAATATGCAAGCAACTAAGCAAGGATTACAACTTTTCTATATCAAAGTACAAAGGCATAAAATTAATCTGTAATGATCATCGATAAATCCATTTCATGCTTCTTGAGCGTGACGGTTTTGGAGTTTCTTTAAGCCTTGGGTACTTGGGTAGAGTTTTCCTTCCTTAAAGGGAAAGGTTTGTGTACAAGTTTTTCTCAATCTCATGCTCTCTCATAATTAATCAGTTTAAAGCTTCCTTATACCAAAAAAATAATTGCTTTCATAACTAAGAGATAAAAAATTTTAGGAAAAAAAGAATTATTGAACTTTGTATAAAGTATTTTACTCAAGTAAATAATCAAGTTCAAATTGTGAGAGAGAAGAAATCCCAAATCCAAGAGTTAGTTAATTTTAGTTTCTATCTACAACAATTTTTTTGAAAGAAAATAATTATAGTATTATTAGCATATGATGAATAAATTCAACTAAAATGGTCTATTTGTTTTAATTTATTTTAAAAGATATAATATCTTAAAATTTGAAAAAGGAAGTCCACATATAAAAAAGATAGCCATTTTATTTGATCTCCTTCACGGTTTCACCACCTTAAATACAACAAACAACGTAGTAAATTACTCAATAATCTTTTACAAAAAGTATTATCCAAAAGACGTTATAAACTCATGCAAATCCATGCTATACAAAATTACTATTAAACTAACTAAAGCTCAATAAGGTGATGATGACTGATGAGTATATATCTAACACTAACCCTAGTCCCTAACATGAGGAGGTTTAAAGTTGATCAAACTATCGGATTAGAAAGGGTCAGTCGAGGACTCGAGGTAGATCGTAGCTAGCTGGCTAATTAAAAGGGTTCGCGTACTTTCTATTACACCAAACATATATACTTACTATACATGAACTACATATCATAACAAATTAATAATGCAACACGCTTATATTAATCATGCAAAGCTAGAGATGGCATCATATATAGATCGAAAAATTACGAAAGAGAAGCTAAGAGAAAAGGATAGAAGAACCTTAAAGCTCCCAAGAGGCTCCCATGGCCAATGTGTTAGAATTCCAGGAGTAGACGCCATTCTTTCGCTTAGCAATACAAACAAGTTTTTGTAACAACCCCTTCCTCAAATACCACAAATCGCGTCTATATTTATGCACAGTTAGACAACATATATATATAAACAAAACTTATTAAACTATATGTGCAATAATCATACACAATATATGTTTAAAATGTACTCAACTGTTAGAATTTCGACGTGTCGGTTCATCATTGGGTAGAGGTACACGGATTTATGCACAGTTAGACAACATATATATATAAACAAAACTTATTAAACTATATGTGCAATAATCATACACAATATATGTTTAAAATGTACTCAACTGTTAGACTTTCGACGTGTCGGTTCATCATTGGGTAGAGGTACACGGATTCACTTACATACCCATCATCTTCAGCACATTCAATGGGCAACACCAAATATGTGCATTTTTTGATGAACTAGCTAGGAATTGCAACCTGCTAAGGTGGGGTTTTTTTTACCTAAATTCAGATAAACATATTTTTATTTTCAGGCCAATTAATTCTTCACAACAACCCATGTACTTGTGACTAGACTCATACACCCTCTTGTACAATTTGATATTTGATGAGGAGTGTGGAATTTGGAAGCAATGATATTACTAAGGACATGTTATGAAGTATGTGATGATGACCCGACCCTAAATTGACCATCTAATTATAATTTGAATGTCGTGAAAGGTAAGTCCACACAGGGGCGGAGCCAGAATTTTTTAATGAGGGGGGCCAAATTTAATATATGTACTATTATGAGAAAGCCTCGAACCTATGACCTCTAGAATAGATCCCATTACTCTATTTCCAACTCAGCTATAACACACTTAACAAAAATTATTGCAAAATTTAATACATAACCAAAACCAAGGGGGAGGCCATGGCCCACGCAAGCCCCCCTTGGTTCCGCCACTGAGTCCACGCGTACATGTGCGGAAAGTTATTTCCAAGATCCATTTTAACAAAATGAAATATTGATTAACCAAGTTGCAAAAGCTAAGATTGTATATATAAAGCGTACACAATATCTGAAAACTCAATCATGCCTCTACGATGATACAAGGGATATTAGAAGTTTCAATTTAGATTATCTTACGAACTAGAAATATACATGTTTAACTGATTTAAAGTGGTTAATTAGCTCCGTCATGTAAATAAACAATAGTTATGAAATGTTTTTTGTTAACAAAAAATCCATAATGAACATAAAATAATGGTCCCACTCCAAAAACTCATCTATATATGGTATGATAATAGGCATCACAATGGCACCATCTTTATGTGTAGTATAATGTGACCAACATAAGCAACAAAAAAAGGTAGTTCAGCCATTAAATTAAAATTCTTAAATGGTCCTATTAATTAGGGTTTATATTCTTGCATGAAAAAAGGGGAATAAAATTGCATTGCTAGAATGTAAGATATTTTATCTATTCCATATGTAATGAATTTGAATTTGGATTTGCAACCGCATGCATTGTGTTGACGAGTTATGAGTACATACGTAAGTATGTATGGAGTATGATCATGGGATTTAATAAGGGTATACGAAGTATAATTGACTAAAAATGAGTCAGTCACATGGTAATTAAATTAACAAGTATTTGTGATTTTTATTTAATAGAGACTATAGATCAATTTCTATCAATATTATAATAGGTAAGTTAATTTTCTTACTATTTAATTTCACGGCAATTCTCTAAATCATCAAAACACTAATTCTCAAATAAATTACCTTTTGTGTTGGGCTTTTATTAATGGCCCAAACCTTTACCTATATTTTGGTCATTAATCGGCCAAAACCAACTCATGAGTGTCACGTGACCTCAAATTAGTTTCTCCCCTTTTACTTTCCTAGCCAACATGCCAACTGACTGAACTCAGCTGAACTAAACTGAACTGAACTGAGCTGAACTAAACCGAACTAAAATGAATATTTTATAAGAGAAGGAAATTAGGAACTGAACTGAATTGAATTGAGCTGATGAACTGAACTAAACTGAACTGAACTGGGCTGAGTTGAGCTAAACTGAACTGAATTTCAACGTAAGAGAACAGGCCCTAGCCATGTCCAAAATCTCGAATCACCACCCGACGACCATTCCACCACCAAACCACTACCATTTAACCACTGCACACAAGTCGCCACCACACCACCATCCACACAAACATCTTATCTTTGCTCACATGCCTCCCTTAACCCTTTCCAATCTTTGCTTGGTCTCCTCCCTAAATGAACCACCACATCACCAACCATTAACCCTCTTGCATCACTCTCTATTACACCTATTTTCTTTACTACCTATGTGCTCCTTCTTTCGCGATCTTCCTTGTTATTTCTCCTTCCAGGCCAAGACCCAACATAGTCCCACGTGGCCTTTCGCGATCTTCCTTGTTATTTCTCCTTGCAGGCCAAGACCCAACATAGTCCCACATGGCCACACCCCCTCTCTTTCTTCCTTGATTCTACCTTCTAACTCATCATCTATACAGGAAAATTGAAATTATTAAAATTCATTATGCATAATGATAGTGTTAGTGGATCAACTCAACCAAAAGCTTAAGCTGATGGGTGAGATCCATGAATATATTTTATACTCTATCAGATAGGATGGTATGGTGAGATGAGGAAATGGTAGTTAATTAGGAAGAAGAGAGGGTGAAAATCGTGCCTTTTAATTATAGCACTCATCCGTGCTTAATGATTGAAATATAGACTATATAAAATCACTTTAAGGTTTCAAAGTGAGACTCTTTCTAAGAAAAATGACCAATATAAAAGGTTTTGTCAGATAAATTTTCTCAACCTTTAATAATGTTTAGTATATCCCGTACATTAGCACATGTACATTCTAATTTATACAGAGTACAAAGTAATTTCTAAACACAGTTCTTATCATTTTATCAAACGAGCCACGAGAGAATGACAGTTACAATCTATGTTTTTCCATGATGCTCATTGCTAAATCTTCTTCAATTTATCATTGCCAAGAAAAAAAAAAAAAATTTAAGGCGGGAAAACCGAAAACTCAAAACATAAAATGAACACCCATCATCCCGCGCAAACCATTTTCTCTCTCCTCAGTAGCTAAACTGGTAAACACTGTCACTTCCTCTGACCGCCATTGCCAACCTTAGAGAGAGAAACAGAGGATTTAGAGAGAGAAACATAGAAACATGCCACCAAAGAAGAAATCAAACGCTTCATCTTCTTCAGCATCCAAAAAAACCACTCAAAATACCAATTCTCAGCCTGTTAAGTATGGTATTCAACACTTTTTTGGCCGTCTTTCTTAAAACCCTAGTAAGAATACATCTACTGATTTCCCTCAAAACCCTAAACCCAGTTCGAATTCCCAGGTTTTGGAACCACCCAATGGATCGAAGATTGGAAATGGGTCGAATTCGGTATCAATTGGGGGAGTTCAAAATGGGGTTGTACAGAAAATTAAGGTTCAGAAGGATGTAAAGGAAGTGGGTTTAGCAGCTTCTGATCAAAACCCTAAAAATGGGTCGGATTTGAAAAGGGGTGCAAATGAAGTTTCTGAGAAAATTAGGGTTTCTAAGAATGTGGGTTTGTCTTCTGTTGATGATCAAAACCCTAAAATTGGGTCGAAATTGGGATCTGATAATACTCCTCCCGAAAATTTGTTGGTTGATTTGACTAATTCGGATGATGTTTTCGAGGTTTCGCCGGAAGTTGCAAAGTCCTTGCCCAGAAAACGTTTCAAGTTTTCTCCTGGAATGGTAATTGTTAATTTGTTAATAATTGCAGCATACTAATGCAATGTTACTTTATAATTTGATGTCTGATACTAGTAATGTTGTTGTAAATTATGTAGCTTTTGTTTGTCAAATGCCCTTAGACATGCTGGTTTTCCTCCCCTACTTATTTAGCTTAAAGCCTTAAATGCTTTGCAACTGGAAGCAAAGAATTGTGATCAAGTTTGAATTGATTTTCGTGACCCGATTGCCAAAATTTCCTCTTTGTGGGTTCTTAATGTTCAAACAATATGCATTGTAGTCCCTTTTTGAAGTATTGCTGCCATTCAAAATTATACTTGTATTTAAACATTTAACTAATTTGTGTTATTATATGTTACATCATCAGTTTTTATTACCAAATTATCAATGTCAGTGTAACCTTTAAAAATAAGTATTTTTGGAACGGAATGTGTACTTCTTTGGTTGTTGTTGTTGTTGAAAGTTATGAGAAAGGTGTAGATTCCAGACTCCAATTGATATGTGTTGGTGAATTGGTGATGCAGTTAATAAAGCAAAGTCAGGATGATAGGGAGGAGGTAACATGGAAGATTTCCCCTGTGAATGAGCGCCTTCAAGCCATTTCTAAGCTTGCTCCTGATGTGGTGAAAGCTTTAGCTGAGGCTTCAAGGCTCAATTCTTACTCCTTCCAGAAATTGTCTGATAATGATGTAAGAATATTGATTTTGTTAGTTAACACCCTCTCATCTATTTTTAGAACATTAGTCAGTGCATTTAAAGTTGAAAATTTCAGAATCAGCAGTGTAAGGAGGGAAAGGTTTATGAAGAACATGTCATGCCTAGAACTGAGACACTGGGAAAATCGACCTCTATATCAAATGGTACTGTTTGTAACAGGGCAAGTGATGGTCATGCTTCAAACATGAATGGCCAACATTGCAATGCAGCAGATTTGGATAATTCAGATGCTATTTGTTCTCAGAGCCCTTTTAGAACTCCACCTTCTTTATCGTATCGACATGATAAGGTAACAAGCTTTCCGTGGCATTTATGTTTACCCTATTTGTTATTCATGAGACTATCTTAATGATGTTGCATTTTTCTAGTGCAGCCAACTGAAAGTGCTGCTCATAAAGATAGTCTAAGAGAATGGGCAGGACTGAGGCATCACAAAAAGGTGATTTTCTTAAAGTATTTCTATGCTGCCTAAAGCAATGTTTTTTATTTAGTTATTTATTTATTGTGTAGTTACTCTTTTAAAATTTTATTACGTGTTAAACACCATGGGTCTTGGAGAAATCAACATATATTATTGTAAAGTGTAATTTGACTCATAATTATCTATACATGGCTTTTTTCAGGCCCTGCTTGAACTTTTAGATCAGGTAGAGAATGCAATTTCAGTTGAAGGGTCAGCTTTGGTTGAACCCCAGGTACATTCTTCTGGTGTTTGCAATAAAATTTGTGATGAGAGACCTGCGAAGGATGATTTTACCAAAATAAAGTGTCAATAAAGGCACAAGAGGAGGCTAATTTGCAACCTTCTGATCCATATTTTCTTGTTTTAGAGGTATGTGTTCAACAACAATTGCTCTATTAAGGGAACTGCATTTCTTCACCCGTCTTCTCTCTTTGTTGCTTCTACTAAAGCCATTGTTGGGAATTTATTTGGTCTTTTGCATTGTTTGTTTTTGGTAGGTCAACGAGAAACGTGCTACTACGTCAGAAGGAGTTCAGTGTTCACTGAAGGTAATTTCATGATTTGGTATGTCTATGTTTTCTACTAAATGTCAAATGGTAATACAGCACAATCAATTTCCTTCCGTTTAGGTTCTTCGTGTGCTTAATGAGCGAAGTGGGGAGGAACAATGTGTACAATTGTGGGATGACTGGTAAGCAATTACATTTCACCTTTAGGTTACAACTATGTAGACATCCAGGCACTTGCCATAGTTTATATCATGTTTGTATCTGTGTGATGCCTGATGAGTTGATACTTGCCAAGTTGCCATTAAGTTGTATGTAATTAAAAATTGATTCCATCTTTCGTTGTAGCTTATTATTGTTACATATTTCAGTGCCAGCTGATATTCTTACTTCTGTTCTGAATTTTCTTCCATCAATTTATTTACCTCTGCTATAGAGTTGAAATTTGTTGCTGAAAAAAGTTGACTTACATGTCCATCTGAAGATACAAAGCTCTGTATCAGTTGTTGGTATTGTGTGATTGTTTGTGTTTGGAATTTCTGTTTAGGTCTTCAACGTACTGATCACTTTAGTATTGATATCCTTTGCACTTATTCAAGTCAGCACAGAGTGTATGTGGCATGGCCATTAGCTATTTGGCAATGATGAATATTTAAAATAGTTGAATTTCTTGATCGTACAAGATGGAAAAAAATTTAAGTGTTGTGCCTAAACTAGTTAGATGTTATTTTTGTTGTTACTTATGCAGGTTCTACAGTGTGATTGAGCCTGGAGACTCTATAAGAGTTATTGGAGAATTTGATAACCAGGGAAATTGCAACATAAATCATGACAATAATCTTCTCGTAATACATCCAAATCTACTACTCTCAGGAACTCGGGTAATTTTCTTCTTTTTATTTCGAATCTATGCATTATTTTGGGCCAAAATTCTCTTTGGTTTGAATTGTAGTCTCAAGCTTTATATTTATTCAATATTTTCTGAAAAGGATTTTATATTAGCTGTTAAAGAAACTGACTTTCTTTTAGGTTGCGGGTAGTTTCAGCTGTCCTAGGCGAGCAGTTTTGGATGAGAGGTTAAAATGTGGTGAATCTTCAACTGCAGCATTAACTGGCACCTTGCTGCATCAAATCTTTCAGGTCTTGCTCCTAATATCAGTTTCTGAGTTTAGGCTTTCTATACTAAGCAAAGATTAGAAGTAGGTTCTGTAAGCAATTGTGATTCTAAAGAAACTCTGTATTTATTAGGCTGGGCTTCTGATGGAGAGTCCCACAATAGAATCGCTTCAGGAATTTGCAAAGATTGTTCTTCAAAAAAATATCGAAGGCTTGTATGCATGTGGAGGTGAGATCTATAAAATTTTGAAGTCCCTCTCTACTCCTTTTCAAAGTTTTGTCAACATTTTTCTTCATTTTGAATATCTTGAAGAGTAAATGTCATAGATTTTGCTCATACTTGATAATACAATTTATTGGGTGGACTTGCAGTTCATGAAAAAGATATGCGCGAAACCTTAAATGATGCAATTCCAAGGATATGCAATTGGATAGCACGCTTTCGGGATTCACAGGTTGAGCAATCCGTTATAACTAAGAATGTTGAATTGTTAGCTCTTTTACTTTTGGGGAAGTTCTTAATCTGTACTCTGTAGTCAGAAATCCTTTTTTCGTGATGCTATCTCAAAATGCATCAGCTGCTTTCTGAATATATAGGGGTTGCCATGTGATATGAGCTCATGCTGCAACAAAATTCTGGAGTTGTTTTCATCTTGTTACTGTGGACAGACCTTGTGTTGTCCACTTGTCCTTGTTTATTTGAATATCTGTTTTGGAGTTTGGCAGAAAATCCTTGATCTAGTTTTAAAATTGTTGCAGATATCCAGTGCACCTGCAGTTGATTTTGGACCCAATGATGGACCAATAAGAATGAGCATATGTGATGTAAGACATCTTTGATGAATGCTCTCACTGTTGGTTCATAGTTTCTATTTTACATCTTCTCTGCAACCTTTGTAGTTATGAAACCTGGCTAATTTTTATAAGCTGTTGTCAGTAAAATTTGTTGTCACAATTGCTGGATCAGTTTGTGGCAGGTGTTTGTTTTCTTTACAACTGTTAAATTAATTATGGAAATTGCGTTATTGCAGTAATTAATGTTTTTTTTTCTTCTTATTAAAATCTTGATGTTGAAGTTCTGGTATCTGCAGATTTACAATGCACCTGATATTTACATGCTGTATATTGATCCTTACTTTAGAAACTTAATATTTTGTGAGCAGGTAGTTGATATAGAGGAAATGGCATGGGCACCAAAATATGGCTTGAAAGGAGTGATTGATGCTTCCCTCCGAGTACAAATTCTCTCAAATTCCAGAAAAACTAGTGAAAAGATAATACCCCTGGAGTTCAAAACTGGTAAAGCAACCAGTGGCCAGGCAAGTTACCTTCTGACGAACTTTAATTCCTGGAAATTTAAAAATAAATTAAAAATTTTTCTTGTTTATTTATTTATTTATCCTCTTGGCTATATGATTTTTACAGTCCTTGACAGAAACACTCTGCACAACTGATTCTATACACTCTTCTCTTGTCCGAGAGGTGGGTATTTTGCTTTTCTTTATTTGTTTAAAAAGAGTTTTGGTATCTGAGAATAATTATGCTGATATATCCTGTGTCAGGTATATGCAGAAGATTGATTCTGGTCTTCTATATTACCTTTCGACTGATCAGACATTGGTAAGCTTTGGAAATATCTTTCAGTAAATATAAATTCTATATTTACATTCTAAATTGCAAATGCTATAAATTTTTCCAAGGGAGCAAATGTCCGGAGAGCAGACTTGATTGGACTGATCATGCGTCGCAATGAACTAGCACATAGCATCATTAAGGCTTCAAAGGTGCAACAATTGCCACCAATGCTCCAGGTATTGCAGCTATTGTTGTGGATAGAACTTTGCAATTTCATTTGACTTTCCTTAATTTAGTAATCCATCGATTTGAATTCAATCTTGTAGAGTCCAAACATGTGTAGAAATTGTCCCCACCTCAATGCTTGTTCCATTTATCACAAGGTAAATTTCTGACCTTTTCAGCCTGTAGACAATTAATTCCTTAATCAATTGTTTTTGATGAATTCATCATTTCTTTACTTCGATAGCATCTCCAGAAATGTTTTTTTTTTTTTTTTTTTTTTTTTTTTTTTTGGGTGTTAAATATACATGCTGGAGTGGAGTGTTCATAGATATTACTTATGGAAAATTTGGTTATGGAGTATATCTTTTTCTCTGGTCAATACTTTGATCACTTGGGTGCTTATAGATAGCTGTGACCTCTTAGTTCCTAACTTCCTATTGATAAAGTTATGTTGTTGCTCAACATAGAGCTATTTCATATTCTTTCTTCATCCGAAATTTCGGATATCCGAAATGGCCAGCCCTAGTTCCTATTGATAAAGTTATGTTGTTGCTCAACATAGAGCTGTTTCATATTCTTTCTTCCAAACTGAGTAAAAATTACAATGTGATGATTATGGTTTTCAATGCCTTATATCTTTTGTCATTTCACATGCAGGGTTTGATTATTGACATTAGATACAGATTTAGTATCTGAAACCAACCTTTTATCTATATATTATTGTATCACTATTTTCGTAATCCACTTGTTGATTTTTTCTTTTTTTTTTTTTCTGGGGCTATATCTTTTATTTGGACCAAGCTACAAGTATTTATCATTTGTTCATTACTATGGTATCTAGGTGTTGGATCATTATTCTATTTAGCTGTTTATAACTTATATCAGTGTCTTAAGGTCGTAATCATGTCAGTGTCTGGTACTCGTTGGGGTAATCTGAGTTAAAGATTAAAGAACAAAGCCAAGCAAAGAATTTGAGCTGTTAGGAGATTAGATATGCTAGATGGAACCCAATGTAATGTTTGGATCTTTGTCTCATTGCCTCTAGATTTTAGTCTGAGTATAGGGATCTATATATTTTATTTGGAAGGTAATGCTTGCTTCAGTTGACTTTACAAAGTAAGTAAGTCCTCTTTGCAGATATAACATCGAAACTTTTCAGCAAATCTATGCTAACTCTAATGCTGATTGCCTTAGGTGCATGGTGGAAGTGCTGAGAGCAGTGGGTTGGGAGAAGTTTTTGAGTCACTTACTGATCATTTAACAACCAGTCATAAAGTATTCTTCAGACAATGGGATCGGTTAATTGACCTAGAGGCTAAAGAGTTGCAGGTATGTGCTCCTTATCCACAGTATTATTACTTTATTAGTTGGTGAGTCACTGTTTATATGTTCAGAATTAATTTTTTGTGATTTTTATTTTCTACAGCTTCCCAAATTTGAGAGAGGGAGATCAAATGATTCGAAGAGTGAAAACTTCTCTAGCTGCCTGTCTTCGATTGTTCTTGATGCCTCAATTGAGCTTCATCTACGAACATGTTCCAAAGATGAACGCTTTATTTATCGCTTTGTGCACAAGGAAAATCTCATTTCTAGTAGGAAAGATAACCAAGATTCTAATTTGGGAGAGAATGACTTACATTCCAGTCTGCGTAGTGGTGATCGTGTGGTATGTCTCATCATTTGTATTTTTTTCACAAAGATAAAGAGTTATCAAAATTTTGCTGCCCCAAAACATAGTTAATATTTCGAAAATATGGCTGAACTTGCACTGGAGTCATCCACATCATAAATATCCATGAGGGTGATACAATTCAATATATTTGTGTTTCCTAGTTTTTTCCATTTCCAAAGTGTACTGAAGATATAGGGACAGGACTGAGGGAGTACTTGGCTCATTATATATTATTTTCACATAAATTCCATAGCAAATGAGTCTGGAAAAGTTTGTCATTGCATCTGCTGTAAGTAGTAATGTGTTAAAGCCAGGTTTAAGCCATGTTGATAGATTTCTCACCCTTGATCAATTCGTGAATATTTTTTCCCCTCATATATCTGGTTTAGTTTTTCTTCCTAATACCTTGCAAAGTGTATATTGTTTAGCCAATCTCAAGTTATTTCTTATATCAGTGAGATGACTGAGATCTGCCTTTTAATCTGTGCACCTTGTTTTACTTAGCTATTTATAAAGAAAAGGGAAGATAACTTGTCAAGGACCACAAAAAGTACTTTCCTGTTTGAATTCTTACCGTTTTCTGCAGAGCCTGCATAGCCTCACTTTTTAAGACACAAATCATCACTTATATTTCTCCAGTTGTTGCTTGTTAACTAATCTTACTTTGTATCTTTAAACAGATTTTGAGCACTGAGTCCAACAATCTTGCTGTTTCAAGTGGTATTATCACAGATATCAGTCGCTCTTGTGTTTCAGTAAGGATAGGCTGCAGATTTTATTTTCGATTTTTCATAATTTACATTGTTATTTTGTTGTGAGGCATGGCCGCATGGTCTAAATGTTTCTAATTGTGCCCCATGTCAAATGTACTTATTTGTTTTTTTTTTCTTCGCTTTGAAATTAGGTCTCATGTTCTAAGCGCTTGCGGCTTCTAAGAAGTACTATATCTTCAATGTCACAGGATCTTTATCAGGAGGTCTGGCGGATAGAGAAGGATGAATTTGCTACATCCTTTGCTACCATGAGGTGACTCTTTGAAATGCTGACACTTTCTTAACTTGTGTCAAAAAACTGGTTGTAAAATTACACTTAATAGTTGCTTCTTTTTCCCTTAAGGTTCAATCTGGTACAGCTTTTTCTGTTAAGTGCACAAAGTGATCGTTTGAGGAGGCTAATTGTGGATCTTGAGGTAGGTCTTAATTCCAATTACAGCTTCTCAGTTCAATATAGATAGTTTATGTTTTAATTCTATAATGCTGTTCCCTAGGCTCCTAGATTTGACAGTGGGTCTATACTTAGCCAAGATCCTGCTATATCCTACATTTGGGCTGAGAAAAACTTAAATGCTGATCAGCGCAGAGCAATAATCAAGGTGAAACTCTATTTTACGATTCGTCCCCCCCCCCCCCCCCCCCCCCCTCTTTCCGATGTACTGCTCTATTTAATGTGTTTCTGGTTGGTGTTCTCTGGTAAGTATAGTTAACCTAGTTTCTTATGCAGATACTTACAGCAAAAGATTACACTCTTATTCTGGGAATGCCTGGGACTGGAAAAACATCCACTATGGTATATGCTGTCAAGGCTTTGTTGATGAGAGGAGCATCTATTTTGCTTACATCATACACTAACTCAGCTGTTGATAATTTGCTTATCAAACTCAAAGCCCAGGTTATTTATGTTCTAAGTACATCTTGTCAAGGAAGGGAAAGAATGGAATTATTTGCCTGTTTCATGCTTTTGTGTGCATTGTGTAGTGAATACACTACACAATGCACACGAAATCAGCTATTACAGGAAATACAGCTCCATAAAAAGTCTATTGCTTCTACTATGTAGTTTATTTTAATATATTATTCTTTAATCCTAACTGAAGGTGGATTTCTCAGGAAATAGACTTTTTACGTATTGGGCGAAGTGAAGCTGTGCACAAAGAAATTCAAGGGCATTGTCTGTCAGGTGTTTGCTTTACTCCTATTTTATTTAGCATAGATGACTTCAATCTCAGGTGGATAATTTCTCAATCTATTTTCTGACAGACATGGACATTCACAGAGTAGATGATATTAAATTGAAGCTGGATCGAGTCAAAATTGTTGCAGTTACTTGTCTAGGAATAACCAGTCCTTTGCTTGTAAATAAAAAAATTTGATGTCTGCATAATTGACGAAGCTGGACAGACTAGCCTGCCGGTATGTGTTGCTGGTTTCTACCTTGTATCATAGCTTGCTCTTAAAGAAGACTGCATATTGTTTTTTTTTATTATTATGGTTTTTTTTTTTTTGTTTTTTTTTTTCCTACTTCAAATCGAAAACTTCAAACTATGATACTTATGCTGCTTTATATGAGAATATAAATCAAATGTTACATTTATTATAAATTTCCTCTTTAATACTTCCTCTGTTTTTATTTAGTTGCAACACACCCCTTTGGCACGCATGTTAAGGAAGATATTAGACTAGGTGAACGGATAAATTAATTTACAAAATTTTAACACCTATAAGAAGAAAGGGATAAGTTGCTACGGTTTAAATTTCATAGCTTAATTCATTCGTTTACCTAGTTTAATAACCTCATTGATAAGCATGATAAAAGGTGTGTTGCAAGTATAAAAAAACAGAGGAAGTATAAAGCATGCTGAAGATTACAGTATGTGAATTTGTTTTGGGGAGAGGGGGGGGGGGGGGGGGGTAGGAATAGGAAACTGAAGGATATAATTTGTAAAAGTAATTGCTTCTGATTCCTTGCCGAGGTTCAGGGTAGAGTAGCACATTTCTAATTTCCTGTGTATGAATGGCGCACTTTAGAGTTTTCTGGGTTTTTAATCATGGAAAGAAGAGACTCTCTGTCCTTGGGTTGCATTTTGAGTAAAATAACTCGTCATGCAGAAAAAAGGCCGTTTTCACTTTACGTTTTTATGATATTAGGTATCATTAGGGCCGTTGATGTTTTCATCCAAGTTTGTCCTTGTTGGGGATCATTATCAGTTGCCACCATTAGTGAAGGTATGCACTATATGACTCTCAATTCACCTGTATCAGTTTTCCCTCTCAAAAGGCCTGAATTACTTTGAATCATTGTAGAGTGCAGAGGCTCGAGAAAATGGAATGTCAGTAAGTTTGTTTCGTAGGCTATCAGAAGGACATACTCAAGCAATATCAGCATTGCAAAGTCAGGTCAATCTTTGAATTCTGAGTGAAGTATGCTCACATGTCTTGTAGATTTCTGATGTATCATCAACAAAACTGAATTTGTACATGTTCTCGTGTTTAGTATCGTATGTGTGCAGGTGTCATGAAACTGTCAAATGCCCTTATATATGGTGAAAAATTGCGCTGTGGCTCTCCAGATGTGGAAAATGCAAAGCTTGGGTTATCAAATAAAGGTCCCATGTCCCCATGGTTGAAAGAGGTATTGATTGGTAACATATTTTTGGGCTACCTATATATGATATATAGTTATTAATCACTAACATTTTCACTGCAATCACGGCTTTTGCTGATAATAACAGGTTTTAGATGCAGACAAACCAGTTATATTTATAAACACAGGTCTGCTACTCTGCTGAATTTATATTCTAGTTTCAGTTATATACTGATGACGTGTCCTATTTCTCACAAAATGAGCTTTCATTTGATAGATATTTTGCCTGCTTTTGAGACAAAAGATAAGAAGACTGTAAATAACCCAATTGAAGCTTATCTTGTAGCAGAGGTAAGAAGTTTTAGGGTATCTTCCAGGCAATCATTTTGTTAAACAATCAGAATTTTGTTAGTTGTCTGGCTGTGTCTTCAGCGGCAAATTTCCGTTTTTGCAAGTTAGGGATTCTTAATTTTCTATCT